>NC_133325.1:66188503-66528697 GCF_042186555.1 Aquarana catesbeiana | reverse complement strand
TGCTTTGTTTACATAGGCAGGCCAGCGCTGTGCGCCTCCGGAGAACGATCGGAGGGCAGACCTGCTGATTGGCTCCTGCTGTGATTGGCACACGCCCCAGACCCAGTGCACGAAATCATGTGCAAGTAGGTGATTTTGGTGCTGGAGGGCCACCCTGCAACAGGATATGTAACAATGATCTGATGTGCAACAATGACCACTTCAAGTGTAATCTTATGGTGGCCATAGATGGAAAATCGTGCAAACAATTGAATGAAATTTACCAAATCTTCTTTCAGGACAGCCCATGAGATGTAGGTATTTTAACATGTTCGTTTAAGAACATTCCATCCTGCAATCACTGAATCAAAACTTTAGGGTAGAGGTATTTAAAGAGGAACTGAAATCTGCTCACATAATTTGTAATAAAAACATCTTTGCCATTCTGAAGCTTCCCTCCGACCGCTTTGCATATTATTTCGTATATACTATGATTCTGTACTTGCCAAATATGACAAATATGCTGAAGAAATTTCCCTCCACTGAGTCTGACTGCAGCCATTTTGACTGTGGGCAGCTGAAGCTGTTGCCTGTTCACTTCCTGGATTTACAGACACACCTCCAGCTCTGCAGCCCTCTTTGCCCCTCTTATGGCTCATCCCCCCCCCCCCCCCTCCCTTCCTGGCAAACTCTTACAAGAGTGAGAGAGAGAGCTGTGTATGATGTCATAAGACTAGTCTAGTCTAATGACCAGACAAGAAACAGGAAGTGGGCTGTATAAGGTATTTACTGGCAGAAAAAAAAAAAGTTTTACTACCCAAAGTTAAAACAACAAGGGCAGAAAATTTAATAGATGGCAAGTTAAAAAAAAAAAAAAAATGACTGAAGATCCGCTTTAATTTAAACTCCTGCAGAGGTCCAAATAGCATGTTTGATTCCTAAAGGCACCTCTGTGTATCGGCAAACGGCGGGTTTTCGCGAGTGCCAAACCGCATATTGCAGCAGCACCATGCAGCTTGCCTTGACGCAATTTAAAATGGGGTCAGGGACTTCTTTTTCTGTGTTTGTGCATGCAAGGCAGCGCTTTGCAAAGAATGGGCTGCCTACACACACAACGCAGGTTGCAATGGCTCTATAATCACAGTTAGGCCTCATGTACACTACTGCTGGTAAATGAACGTTTAGGAGCAGTTGGGCATTTTTTTCAACTGCTCCTGAACTCTCCTCTGTTATCTTATCAGTACATGTACACAGGGTTGTTTATGTTTCTAGGCAGTTGAGTTTAGAGGCTTTTTGTTTTTTTGGAACCCAAAAAGCTGAACCCAAAAAGCATTCAGAAGCTGAATTTAGAGGCATTTCAAGTGCCAAACGCAGCTACCCGCGTTTAGGGCGCGTTTTTGTCTTGAAGCATTTTTAAAAGGGAAACGTTTTATTACTTTTGAGCCTGGAAAATGCTAAAAACACACCAAAAACTCAATTATCACTGCCAGTAAGCTTGATATACCATGTGATTATTCCCCTCATCAGCCAATTGCAGTAAAACCTTGGTTTGGGAGCGTTTTGCAAGACAATCTAAACTTTTAAATAAATTTTGACTTGATATAAATATGGTTTTGACCCCACATTTGCCAACAAATGTGCTTTAACTTTGTGCATTGCAGCTTGGGGCAGGGTGCGTCTGTTGGATGTCAAAATTGCGGCTCAACCATTTTTATGGCTCCTCCCAACCGCAAGTCCTGCCTGGAGTTCAGGGTTAACCCTTCCCTTTTTTTTTTTTCTTCTTTTTTTCGGTCCTGTTGCAGTCGGTCCCATACCATACAGATTCTGTCATCGTCCTCTTGCTGCTTCAGATGGTCAGAATTGAATTTAGACCTTTAAATTTAATATTTCCAGTAGGGTTGTCCCGATACCACTTTTTTAGGACCGAGTACAAGTACCGATACTTTTTTTCAAGTACTCGCCGATACCGATTACCGATACTTTTTTTTTTAATGTCACGTGACAGTGTTTTTTTTTTCATTTTTTTTTTTTTTTTTTTTTAACAGTGCTTGCTTTTTTTTGGGGGGGGGGGGGGTGTGAACGTTGTATGTGTGTGCTATTTTTTTTTTTTTACAATTTTTATTTTTTACAATAATATTTCTTTTATTCTTTATTGTTTTTTTTTTTTTTTTTTTAATCAGCCCTTTTGGGGGGCTTTGGTGAGATATCAGGGGTCTTAACAGACCTCTGATATCTCCCCCTTGAGACAGAGAAAGAGACAGAGGATAGAGAATCCCCAGTCCCTTTCTCTGCAGCGTCAGCTGCACTGACAATGAATGGAGAGAAGACCGCAGCTTCTCTCCATTCATAAACTGACACATCGTAATCACAGGAGATTACAATGTTTCAGTTATGTGAATGGACAGAGTCAGCTGACTCTATCCATACACAAAGGAAGGAGGAGGAGGGGGACGGAGGAACTGAGGGGGAGAACGAAGGGGACAGATAAGAGCAGAACGGAGGGGACAGCTGAGAGGGACAGATAAGAGCAGAACGGAGGGGACAGCTGAGAGGGACAGATAAGAGCAGAAGGGGGGGACAGCTGAGAGGGACAGAGGAACGGAGGGGGCACGGAGGAGGATGCAGTGACAGTCAGCTGTGAGCGATCACCGCTGTCTGTCACTAAAGCTGGTGAAAGCCGCTGGGGGAGAATCTTGTAACTCCCCACGCGCCGATCACAGCTGACAGTTCAGGTATCGGGGGAGGCATCGGGAGCATTTGCCCGAGTACAAGTACTTGGGCAAATGCTCGGTATCGGTGCCGATACCGATACTAGTATCGGTATCGGGACAACCCTAATTTCCAGAATATATGGGAGTAAATTACCATAGGAACGGTATTTGTCTGGTAATTTTATACAGTTCCAGCATATTATGCGGTAATACCCAGAGTACTTATCGCTTGAAGGTTACAGTCTACAGATTTATACACGTTGCACTCCGTTTTTATCTGAAGCTAAATAAAGGGGGATTCACCATTGACAGACATTATGTTCAATGATTTACTTATCTACCTAAGGCTGGCTATACACTATTACATTTCTCATGTTCAGCCATGTTAACAGCGCAGATAGAAGAATCTCCCACTGCTGACTATTGTAATCTGACAGTCTGCATCCATGGCTTCCCCTGTCCTCGTGAGAAAGCCAATAGTGGTGAAACGCGTCAAGTAAGGGGATTTCAGGTGGAGACATTAGTGTATGCAGTTTTCTTTTTTTGACAAATTAAAGTGGCAGAAATTTAAGCCCTGCTAAATCACTTCAGGCTGGCTCCTTTTACATAACTATACCTGCAAAACATTGAAAAGACGTTTCTGTACTGTTTAAAGGGATAGTTCACCTTTACTGCCTTTACTGCCTTTGCAGATAAAGGGTGTCTGAAATTAAAACAAACCGTGCACCTCTGACTAAAGTTGAATAAAGCCCTTGCTATAGGTGTAGTAGGCCATTTACATACCTTATTATTTATTATTATTATTCACGATTTATATAGCACCAACAGTTTACGCAGCGCTTTACAATGTATAAGGGGGACAACACAATTACAGTACAGTTCAATACAAAAGGTACAGGAGGTGGGCCCTGCTTGTAGAGCTTACATTCTAAAGGGAGGGGGTGGTGGTACAAAAGGTAATCGCTACAGAGAATGATTTGATGGGGGTGACTCGGGGACAGTTAGGTGGGTGTGGGATAGGCTTCCCTGAATAAAGCCTGACTGGAATACTCCCCAGAACGTTGTTATGTACACCCACCCAGGACGCTGCTAAGTGAGGCCTAGTCGTTAATGCTCACCTCCACCATCACAGGAGTGAGCTCTTTCTCTGATTCAGACCCCCTCACATACTTTCTCTCCCCAGCATTTGATAACTTTCTTCTGTGGTGGTGAGCAGTGATGACTAGGCCTCACTTAGCAACGTCCTGGGAGTATTCCAGTCAGGCTTCATATGGTGTGTAAATGACCTACACCTAATAGAAGGGATTTAGTCAGAGCGGCGCAGTTTTGTGGTAAAAGATGAGCTTGTGGGGGATGGGGGCACTAATGGTAAATAAATGTAACAGTAAAGTGCTAGTGCTCAATATTTCATGGTCAATGTGAACAGTACCGTACAAAATATATAATCATAAATAAATGGAAAAATATGTATATAATGACAAATGTGAATAGAATATGCATCAGTAATCAGCCAGCAAATATATTGTGCTCCTAGCAGACATATCACACGCCTGCCTGCAAATATATCAAGCCAAGCATCCACAAATTGTGTGGTTTTCTGGACCTCTATACCATCATATGCATCATTGTTAAACATAAACACTGAACACAAACAATTAAAACGTGCAGTGTGCATCAAAAAACTGCCAGCGAGTGTGCCAAAACAACGTCCATAAATTATGTGAAGTTTTTTTGATCTTTTAGGCCCCTTTCACACAAGGCGGACTCCGTTTCTACGGAGCCCGCCTCGGTCCGCCGGCTCAGCGGGAGATCTGTCCGTTGATCTCCGCTGAGCCGGCGGATGACAGGTCCCTCTCTGCTCACTGAGCGGAGAGGGGCTTGTCAGGCGCCGTTGCCGCCTATGGAGGGATCTGACGAAAACGGACAGCATGTCCGTTTTCGTCAGATCTCATCCGATCCGCCAGCGACAGACCTGGACGTAGAGCCATCCGTCTGCTTTTAGCGGATCGGACGGGGTCGGATGTCGGCGGACATGTCTCCGCTGACATCCGACGCTCCATAGACTAACATGGAGCACCCGTTCAGGTCCGCCGTCAAAACTGACAGGCGGACCTGAACGGTCCGATCGTGTGAAAGGGGCCTTACACCATTACCAAAAGGCGATTTTTGGATACAGCGAATCAAGGTAAGTATCCTACTTGCCAAACCACCGTGACCTCTTTACTTAAAAAAGATAGGTCAGGTGGGGCTTTGTATGACTGTGGTCTGTACTCTATACTGGTGCCAAGTGGATAATCCAGGAGAAGCTTCGCCAGAATGATATTTTTAGAAAAAAGGTGGAAAAGGCAATACCATAGAGTGATTCCATTTATCTAAAAGAAAATATAAAAAAAAAACAGTCCCAGTGGCTACTTGCGTTTTAAAAGTGCCTTTCCTGGGCACTGGAGGTAACCGGCTCAGCAATGTCAGGTGAAGTGTGAAGCAGCCGCCTCGCTTCACGTCTTTCCCAGCCTTAAGTTCTGCTTCAGAGACGGCTTCAGCTACAGAAAGGCACTCAATTGGATTTTTGAAAAATGCAGCGTTTTTTTTTTTTTTTTTTTTTTCCTTTTTTCTGTTCTTGCAGTGTTTGTAAAGGGATAAAACGAGAGGCAATGTGCATGTATTACAGGGATGTGACTCCGGGATAAACAGATATTGTCTAAACACAAGAGTCATGTGTATTGTTAATCAAATCTTGGTGTACTTTGTGTATTTCTTCCAGATTTGTGCAGTAATCCAGCGTGACACTTTCCCTCCGGGGAGGAGCTTCCTGTAGTAAAGACCGCTCACTGCTGCGCTCTCTCCTTGTGCAGGGTGACTGGTCTTGTCTCCACCCCCTCCTGTAGTTTTCTGCAGAAAGCCTGTAGTGGGTGGAGCCTGTGATAATGTCACTGCTACTTTTGGACTGTTACATCCCCCCCCCCCCCCCCCCCCAATTAAATTACATTAATTTAACTTTAGCTTGTTAAATTAGAGTTCCACTCCTTGTGGTTATTAAAAGTCAGCAGCTACAAAAAGTGTAGCTGCTGACTTTTTAATAAACAAACTCACCTGTCCCACGATCCAGCCATGCAGCTAACCGAACCCTCAGTTCTCTCCCTCACTTTTCCCCAGCGCCGGCATTACAAGTGTGGGCACTGTGACAACTTGCGGCTTCACAGCTGGTGCGCAACTGCGCATGCACGAGTCCCGCTGTACCTCCTCAATGGTGGGGCAATCTTCTGGGACCTGTGACAAGTCACAGAAGAAGTCGCCTACGTGGCCCGAGTGGAAGTGGGAACTGGGTACCTGTCAAAAGTAGGTACCTACTCCCCCCCCCCCCCCCAAAACCCCCCCCCCCCCCCCCCAAAAAAGGGCATGCCAAATGTGTAAGAAGCTGCACCAGATTTTGCACTCTCTGTGTATTGCTGGGCTTGAATATCACAGGGGTGCGAAGTTTGTTAAAAATGCTTCTGCGTTTTTCGGATGTGACTGCCCATAAATAAGAGCCTTCGCTGACTTGCTGCTTTTTGGATTTGTTCTATTAAAAAAAAAGGATAACGCACAAAGGTAGATTTATCCTTCAAGCAAAGCCAGATTAGTGTCCCATAATAGTGTTGTGCATGCTTTCTTAACTACGGCAAGAAGTGATGTGTAATAATGTCATTTACTCAGACATGAACGTTTTTATTGTGCGCAGTCAGAAGCCAGGAACGGCGGAACAGCTAAATTATTTTTTGCTTTCTCAGATTTTAATGGAGTTTAACCGCCTTAATAAACTCCTGTGCAAGAGCTGGCTTTGCTGGTCCCTTCAGCACTTACAGCTAAATAGAATTTAGTATTTTGTTTGAAATCTGCAGTATCTGCCTCTAACAGCTGTCTGTGGCTTGCTGAAGCAGTAAATTACTTTTGAACTCCGTTTCAATTTAACCTTGATTTTCTCTTTTTCCCTTTTTGTTTATTGTCTCTGGGCTTCTGTCCCTAGACTTATAAAATGATCTCTGCCTCTGATAACTACAAAGTGTTCGCTCCCTTATCAGCCACTCCAATATTGGTTGAGATATTGTAAGAATTAAGGGCTCATTCACACCAGTGTTTAAATTCCTTTTTTTTTTTTTTTTTTAACCCATTTCATTTTTGAATGGCAGCATGTTATGTATTCCAGCCTGTTGGCATGTGCTGCATAAAAATGCAACAAGTCCTATTGCTTTTACCGAATACGCGAAGCAGCTCATTGTTGTGAACTGGAAGACATTTTGCCTTGTCTGTGTTGGGCAGCGCTGCCCATCGGGGCTTTTGTGAATGAGCCCTAAAGGGTAAATTGTGTTTGCAGCATACTGAAACTGAAACATGAAGTGGATCTAACATTAAAATGTACAAAAATCATAAGGCAGAAGACAGCATGCCAAATTTAAAATAGTCCTTTTTTTTTTTTTTTTTTTTGGTCATCTACACCAGCCATGGCATGGCTAAAGCTGGCCATTCACATATAGATTAAAAGAGATGTATGGGTTTTTAAAATGACAAACACATACTCGTCTAGGTGACGAGACAAGAACTGAGTGATCAAAGACAGTTGATCGCTCAGATCTTGGTCTTCTATAAACTGTCAGTCACCGGCACTCTGCTCCGCTCCTCCAGTGCCCACCGGAGCACCGGGCTGTGGAGGGGGCGGAAGCAGCTGGCTCAGGCTCTTGGCAGCCCGCTGAGCCAGCTGCCAGTCTGGGATCTGGGTGAATCCCGACAGCAAAGTCAGGGTCCCTCCAGACAGGGCTGACTGATGCCAGCCATCTGCAGACTTTAGCCCACCGTTGGCCAAATATAGGTCACAGGAGTGCAGAACTATATGCACTCCTGTGATCCACAGGAGAAGTAGGGCCAAAAGAGCTTTTGGTCCTACTTCTGCTTTTTTTTTTTTTTTTTCTTTTTGAGCTCCACTTATTTGCACCCACCCTCCACTGCCACATTTGGCACTTTTTGGGGGGGAGAGGGGAGTGGATACCTGTCAAAATTGGGTACCCCTCCCACTTCTGGGTAAGATTGCTGCACAGCGACTGTGGCGATTTATGAAATTTCCAGCCCCTCCTCCTCCCCCCTGCTGCCTTCTGGGAGGCTCACACGGGTCCCAGAACACTGCTGGACCATTCAGAAAGTGCAGAGTGACTCATGCATGCACAGTTGGAAACAGGCTGTGAAGCCACAAGGCCTTAGTGAAGATGCCAACACCTGCATCTGAAGCTGATTGATGAACCGGCTAGTGGCGCTGACATCACTTGATTCCAGGACAGGTAAGTGTCCTTATATTTATAGTCAGCAGCTACAGTATTTGTAGCTGCTGACTTTGAAAACCATTTTTTTACAGGCTGGAACTCTGCTTTAAAGTTTAATGTTTTTTACCTTCATGCAGTCTATGCATGGTGTAAACAAAAACAAAAAAAAAAAACTTCTGTGTGCAGCAGCTCCCACAGCCCCCCTAATACTTACTGGAGCCCCATCTTGATCCATGAGCAGGGGCTCTCCCAGGTCTCATCCTCCTCACTGGCTGAGACAGCAGGAGGTGCCATTTGGCTCCTGCTACTGTCAATCACAGCAAATGAACCAATGAGGAGAGAGCGAGGGCAGGGTGAGCCGCGCTCTGTGTGTGAATGGACACACACAGCAGTGGCTCACGAGCGAGCCTGCTTGGGTACCCCCATAGCAAGTGGCTTGCTATGGGGGCACTCGGAAGGAGGGAGGGGCCGGGAGCACCAGCAGGAGACCCAAGAAGAGGAAGATTGGGGCTGCTGTGTGCAAAACCACTGCGCAGTTCGTGTAAGTATGACATGGTGGGGTTTTTTTTTTTTTTTCAGAAAAATAAAATCTGCCTTTTTAGTATCAATTTAAATCTTCATCAATGCTACACAGTGTGCTGCAGCTATTGCATTCTGGCAGCTGGTAAAATACCCCAACAGTGCTTTCATCGGATGGGATGCAGACAATTCATCTTATGTATTTCATCTAATTTGTGGTAGACAATTTGCCACCTGCACCCTTGATTTTTCACTGGAGGAATGTTGGATGCTAGGTTGCTGACAGGGCTACCCATTGGTAGAATATTGCCTGGTTCATCAGGAACCAGACAGAGCTCACTCCATGTATGGCCAGCTTTAGAGTTTGTACTGCCGAGAATCTTTTTTTTTTGTTTTCAATCAGCAGTGAAATACAAGAATTGGGAGTTGCCCCTTTGTACATGCACTATATGGACAAACGTTTTGTAGACACCTGACTGTTACACCCAGTGTTGGGACAAGGTCATCTAGCACCCAGGGCGAAGATGCCAAACGGCGCCGCCCTCTACCTCACATTCTACCACTGCGCTCAGGGCAGCTGCCCCTCCTGCCCACCCCTAGTCCTGGCTCTGTTTACACCTGTATGAGCTTGTTGAACATCCTTATTTGAGCTAATGAGCATTAATATGGAGTTGCTGTTGTAACAGCCCCCACTCTTTTGGGAAGGCTTTCCACAAGATTTTGGGTTGTGTCTGGGGAAATGTGTGGCCATTACCAAAAAAAAAAAAAAAAAAAAAAAAAAAAGCATATGTGAGGTCAGAAATTGATGTTGAAGGAGATCTTGCTCACAATAGGCATTTGATTTTGTCTAAAAGGTGTTCCAGTAAGGTTGAGGTCGGGGCTCTGTGCGGCTTCCTCGACACTAAACTCCTCAAAACATGTCTTTATGGAGATCGCTTTGTGTATAGGGACACCGTCATGATGGAACAGAATAGGGGCCTTCACCAAACTCTTACCACAAAGCTGGAAGGTCACAGTCGTCTAAAATGTCTTTGTATGCTGTAGCATTACCCATACTCTTCATTGGAAATACACCTAAAAAGTGGCACCTTTCGGAGTGCTGTCCACACAGTTTAACCCATGGACGTGTATATATATATATATATATATATTTTTTTTTATTTATAGTTCCCCCATTTTTCAATTGGAAAATAAAAGGTTTGTATTAAAGAAAGCACCTTTTACTAGGCTTCCCCGCTACTAGAGTTACTAAACCTTCTCCACTCTACCCAGAAGGGGTGCCACATTTGACACCTTTTGAGGGAGGGGGGGGGGGCAAATACCTGTCTTTGAAAGGCATCCTGTCACCACTCGGCTCCCTGCTCCTTCCCCTGCCGCTGGGCCAAGTAGGAGAGCACAGTGGGTGCCTCAGGTCGCGCATTCGCAGTATGGAGGCGGCGTGAAGCTGTAATGCTTCACTACCGGGTTCGTTTACTGGCTATGGCCACGGCAGCATCCGACAGCTTATGGAAACGTCAGCTGCGGTGCTGACATCGCTGGACTCCAGGACAGGTAAGTGTCCTATTGCCCTGTTTCCCCCGAAAATAAGACCTAGCGTGATTGTCGGCGATGGCTGCAATATAAGCCCTACCCCCCAAATAAGCCCTAGTTAAAGACCTTGTAGGTCTTATTTTCAGGGTACGGCTTATTTTCAGGGAAACAGGGTAGGGCTTATTTGGGGGGTAGGGCTTATATTGCAGCCATCACTGACAATCACGCTAGGTCTTATTTTCGGGGAAACAGGGTATTATAAGTCAGTAGCTGTTCGCTTTTAATTTTTGCAGTGGTGGGCGGACCTCTGCTTTAAGATTTAAGTTAGGTTTGCAAAGACCTTCATTTGTACAACTATATATAATTTTTTTTAATAAAATGTTTCTAAATTCTATTAGCTCACACAATAATTGTAGGTTAGATGTCATCCAGTGATGTGGTTAGGACTTGGGGAATGATTCTTCATAGATTAGCTGTGTCATGTCAGATGAGCCTAATTGCTTCCCCACCCCATTGCTTAATACCTAAGCAGGGTGGATAAAAATCGATTTATTTTTTTTAAAAAAAGAAAATATTTTTTTTTTTTTTCGAGTAAAATTCTATCTAAAGAGATATATATATATATATATATATATATATATATATATATATATATATATATATATATATATATATATATATATATATATATATATATATATATATATATATATATATATATATATATATATATATATTTTTTTTTTTTTTCTATTTTAATATACATTAATCACTTAGTTTATTCAGCATGAAATGGAGCTTAGTTATGTAGCATGAGACTGTATTCTCTGCAATATTTACATTTTTGGTAAACTCATTCAATGAATCAAAGCTCTGCCTTGCTGGGGCCTGTAGCTTATGCATGTATTTGCAAATTTGTGCAACTAAACCCCTGTTTTTAAACGCATACTGTTAGACAGGTTAATCTGGTTGGTAAGTAGAGCTTGGAATTTTTCCAAGGATTTTTCCTTGGCTTTTGTGTGATTAATCTATTAACCTTAGATCAGTTCTGATATTGCTGTTTTACTAAAGGCCCCTTTCACACTACTGCAACTTCAAAGTCGAAGGAATGCCTGTCTAAACTTGAGGTTATGGACCTCAACTCTCATTAGTTGGACCAAAGTAGTAGTACCAAGTACAGGGACTACTTTGAAGTCGCACAGATATGAATGGCACTCATTGGAAAACATGGGGTACGACTTGTCATGCGACTTTGCAGTCCCAAGTTGCAGGATAAGTCGCACAAAGGGGAAAGGGGCCTAACCTGAAGCTATAAGCTGTCACGGCTGGGTGCCCACAGTTACCATGACAGCGCCAAGGAGAGGAGGGGGAGAGGAGCTAGCATCCGAGCGGCCACATCGCTGGACCGGTAAGTGTCGGTTTATTAAAAGTCAGCAGCTATGCTTTTTGTAGCTGCTGACTTTTAATAAACTGAAAAACGGGTGGAACTCCGCTTTCGATGAAATCCATAGATCAAATGCAGCTCTGGGATGCAAACGGCAAAAAACAAATTGATGGGTATTACTCCTTCCATATTTTATCAGTATTGGCAGTACTTATCCTTTAAAGTGGAACTTCACCCTTATCTTAAAATTGCAATAATGGCACTTAGTATGGGCAATCTTCAAACAGATACTTCGAGGTAATTGTAAGCTTTTCATTCTTTGCATACCATATATTTCTTTCTCAAATATTAGCACAGTGCATACAGTACATCTTGCAAAAATATATAAAATATGTATTTATATAAATCTAGTATAAACTAATTGGGGCAATAAATGTCCCAATTCAAATGTGCTTCATTCCTTAATCCTCCATCTTCAAACAGAAAGTGCTCTGTGCTCCGTAATTCATAGACCAAATGCTGAAGTGCTTCGAACCAAACATGCTGTGAAGTGTGGCACACATCCCTCTTGTGGACCCTCAGCTTTTCAGTCCGGGGGTACAACAGATCTTCTTTGTTTTTGTATGCCTCCAAGACATGGGCTTTAGGAACAACTATCGCTATGCTTTGTCCATTCTCCACCAGGCTCAATAAAAAAGGAAAGCGCTTTACTAGTGTAATATTTCCACATTTATTAACCACTTGCCTACAGGGCACTTTCGACCCCCTTCCTGCCCAGGCCATTTTTCAGCTTTCAGCGCTGTTGCACTGTGACAATTGCACGGTCATGCAACACTGTAAACAAATTAATTTTTAATCCTTTTCTTCACACGAATAGAGCTTTCTTTTGGTGGTATTTTTTAATCACTGCTGGGTTTTTTATTTTTCATATATAAAAAAAAAAAAAAATCTTAGTAAATTTTCATAAATCAATAATTTTTTTCCACTGATGGGGCTGCACTTAAGGGCACTGATTAGGTGGCACTTGTGGGCATTGATTAGGTGGCACTGAGGCACTAATATGCTGCACTGATAGGCGGCATTGATTGGCAGCACTGATGAGCACTGAAGGGCAGCAATGACTGGCATCACTGATGGGCACTAATTGGTGTCACTGGGGGCTCTACAGTAATGGGGGCGCTGATGATCATTGCCCTTATTACATGTCCAGGTGTTCCCTGCGAGGAGATGCCGCTGATCGTCTTTCCTCGCCATGCACTCTGATCTGCTCTTTACAGAGATCGGGGGCACATCGTGTCCTAGCAACACGGGGCGATAGCTGCGTACCCCCATAGACGCACGACAGTGGTCGTTCTGGGCTCTGTCATTTGACGACCACCCAGAAGGAGAGCCTCGCTGTACCTCTGTCATTTGACGACCACCCAGAAGGAGAGCCTCTCTGTCCCTCCGTCTTTTGACGACCACCCAGAAGGAGAGCCTTTCTTCCTTTTTGTTGAGCCTGGTGGAGAATGGACAAAGCATAGCGATAGTTGTTCCTAAAACCCATGGGGGTTTTACTAAAGGCAAATGCGCTGTGCACTACAAGTGCAGTTGCTGTAGATCTGAGGGGAAAATTTAAAAAAAAAAAAACTGCATTTTTGCTTGCACATGATTGGATGATAGAAATCCGCAGAGCTTCCCCTCATTTCAGATCTTCCCCCTCAGATCTACAGAGACTGCACTTCCAAGTGAATTTGCCTTTTAGTAAATCGACCCCCATGTCTTGGAGGCATACCTAAACAAAGAAGATCTGTGGCACCCCCAGATTGAAAAGCTGAGGGTCCACAAGAGGGATGTGTGCCACACTTCACAGCATGTTTGGTTTGAAGCACTTCAGCGTTTTGTTTATGAATTACTGAGCACAGAGCACTTTCCATTTGAAGATGGAGGATTACGGAATGAAGCACATTTGAATTGGGACATTTAGATGTACTGTATGCGCTGTGGTAACATTTTGGGAATCTTGTATAAGGGCTCTTTCACAGCCGATCCCCGCTGAGCAGGAAGATGACAGGTCCATCGCTGCACACTGTGCAGCGACGGACCTGTCAGAGCGCCGCTCTCCCCTATGGGGGATCGGGTGATGACGGACCGTAGTGTCCGTCGTCACCCAATCCGAAAACGGATGGAAAAGTAGGGTTTTCCTCCGTTACACTTTTCGGATCGGAGCGGGTCGGATGTCAGCGGACATGTCACCGCTGACATCCGACGCTCCATAGGGATACATGTATGTCCGTTTTTCATCCGAAAACGGAAGGATGAAATACGGACATACGGATCCCTCGTGTGAAAGAGGCCTAAGGGCTCTTTCACACGGGGCAGATCAGTCATGATCCGCCCCGTGAACACCCGCTTGCTCAGCGAGGATCGCTCCGCCGATCCCCGCTGAGCAGGAAGATGACAGGTCCATCGCTGCACGCTGTGCAGCGGCGGACCTGTCAGAGCGCCGCTCTCCCCTATGGGGGGGATCAGATGATGACGGACCGTAGTGTCCGTCGTCACCCGATTCGATCCGAGAACGGATGGAAAAGTAGGTTTTTCCTCCGTTACGCTTTTCGGATCGGAGCGGGTCGGATGTCAGCGGACATGTCACCGCTGACATCCGACGCTCCATAGGGATGAATGTATGTCCGTTTTTCATCCGAAAACGGAAGGATGAAAAACGGACATACGGATCGTCCGTGTGAAAGAGGCCTTAGTGTTTTAGAACTTGTTGAGCAGCAGCTACAGGGAATTGATACACTGTGGTTTATACATAGCATGAAAATTATTATTATAATTATTATTTTTAATTGTGTTTTTATTTTTTTATTTTTTCTCTCCATTCTTCTCACAGTGGCCAAATTCCTTAAAGTGATACAAAATGAATTTTTAGTCATGTTCTACTTACCTGCTCTGTGTAATGGGTTTGCACAGAGCAGCTGCGATCCCCATCTTCTCAGGTCTCTCACTGAGTGTCCCCATAGCAAGCTGCTTTCTATGGGAGTAGGAGTGCTGGTTGGGGAAACTGCTGCTCTGTGAAAAATCATTACACAGAGCAGGTAAGTATAAGATGTTTTGTTTTAATAATAACAAAATTAAATCTTTACTAGCAAAGCTTAAATATCCTCCCACCCCCTTCTATATCCTATTCTATGTACCCTGTGAAAGGAAAATGTATATACTTATCTGTTCTGAGAGCAATCCAGTCTGGTCACATGATTAGCTGTCAGCGGCAGCTTCAGTGAAGAGGAGGGACAGCTGACAACGGATGCCCCATAGTAATCCTGTGGGTGACGTCATCACGCATGCACTGAAGCTGTTGGCAATCTATGCTTTTCACTGAAGCTGGCCGTTGGGGCGATCATGTGATCACAATGGATTCCTTTCAAAATGGGCAAGTATAGATATCTTCCTTCCTCAGGGTAGATAGACTAGGAATTAGAAGCGGGGTGGGAGCATGTTTACGTTTAGTTAGGAATAGGCTGGACTTCCACTTTAATGTAGGGAGACAACTCCAGTTCCTGCATGCAAGGGTGTCTCCATAGGATGTTGCAAGAGAAAGGAGCCACCTTGAAACAGGAAACCCGGGGCAGTGAGCATGGCACCAGTGTAAATTGGAACATAGGCATGGATTAAAAGAATAAAGAAGCGACCTACTCAGTGATTAAATCAACTGCTGAAAGTTCTTAAACTGAGGCTTTACTATCACTTTAAAGGCAGATGAATCCATCTCCCTTTACTTCCTGGAGCTCTGGGTGTGCCTCCTGAAACTTGTAACGTTGTACATCATCTAATTAGGAAGGCACTAGTGATTTGCCTTCCCAGCATGCATCTGCGAGGCCAGGGTTACATCACCAGTGCCTCCACTCAACTAGGAAGTAGAATAAGTCATTTTTTAACTAGAAGAAAAAAAAATAAAAAAATGTTTAACCACTTAACCACAGCCCCTTAATGACCAGGCAATTTTTTTGTGATACAGCACTGCGTCGCTTTAACGGACAATTGCGCGGTTGTGCGACATTGTACCCAAACAAAATTCATGTCCCCCCCCCCACAAATGGAGCTTTCTTTTGGTGGTATGTGATCACCTCTGCGGTTTTTATTTTTTGCGCTATAAACAAAGCGCAACAATTTTGAAAAAAATTACTTTTTGCTATAATAAGTATCCAAAAAAACCCATCTTTTTGGTAAAAAAAAAAAAGCTATAAGCGTATATTGGTTGTCTTCAAATTAGGGGAAAAATTTATGGCATTTTTAATAATAATAATAATAATAATAATATATTTTTTTTATTATAATAATAATAATATTATTTTTTTACTAGTAATGGTGGTGATCATCGTTTTTTTTAGCGGGGCTGTGACATTTGACTTTGACTTTTTTTTTTTTTTATTTTTATTTTTTTTTATTTTTTTGGGACCAGTGACATTTATACAGCATTCAGTGCTATAAAAATGCATGGATTACTGTAAGTGACACTGGCAGGGAAGGGGTTAACACTAGGGGGGGCGATCAAGGGGTTAAGTCTTTCTAACTTTGGGGGGGGAGGGGACTGACTGGGGGAGGAGACGGATCGCTGTTCCTAATCACTAGGAACAGGCGATTTCTCTACTCCCCTGACAGAACGGGGATCTGTTTGTTTACACTGACAGATCCCCGTCCTGGCTCTCTGTGGAGCGATCGCGGGTGGCTGGCAGACATCGCAGCCCTGGGTCACGCGCATTGGCGCTGCTCCGTGGGTGTGCGCGCGCGCGCACCCGCTATCTATTACATCAACCAACATACCGGTATGGCGAATCGCACAATGGAGCCAACCTGCCGCCGTGTATAAATAGTGCATATAGATTAAAGTCCAAACATGAGATGCATGTTTAGACTTTAATCTATATGCACTATTTATGATAGCACACCCGGAATAATGGGAATGTGTTTTATGTAGCTCTGCCTTTTATGCGTGTTATCTTTTATGTTTATTGGCTTGCCATCGGCAGGTGTATGTGGTAGCAGCTTCAGCCCTAATCGGTTACAACTTTTACCCATTAAGACCCCTTTCACACTGGGTCATTTGCAGGCTCTATTGCGCTAAAAATAGCGCCTGCAAACCGACCTGAAACAGCTGCTGCTGTGTCTCCAATGTGAAAGCCCGAGGGCTTTGACACTGGAGTGGTGCGCTGGCAGGACGCCAAAAAAAGTCCTGCTAGCAGCATCTTTGGAGCAGTGTATACACCGCTCTTAAACTGCTCCTGCCCATTGAAATCAGTGGGGCAGCGCGGCTATACCACCGGCATAGCGCCGCTGCAGCGGCGCTTTGCGGGCGATTTTAACCCTTTTTCAGCAGCTAGCGAGGAGTGAAACTGCCCCGCTAGCAGCCGAATAGCGCCGCTAAAAATAGCTGCGTTTTACCCCTGACACACCCACTGCCCTAGTGTGAAACCGGCCTAAGGGAATACGTTGTGTTTTTGTGTGGTGGTTTTTTTTTTTTTTGTTTTTTGTTTTTTGTTTTTTTTTTTTTTGTTTTTTTTTTTTTTCACCTATCCCATAAGAGCTTGAGTCTGTAAGAAGTGGCCCGATTGTCTATTTGTTTTTTATGTAGAGCTATATGCTGACTTTTTTTTTTTTTGTTTGTTTAATATGAGGTTTGCTTTAAGGGCACTGCAGTAGTGAATCTCTGAGCATATACAGGTGATACTCGAAAAATTAGAATATCGTGCCAAAGTTAATTTATTTCACTAATGCAACGGTGAAACTAATATATGAGATAGACTCATTACATGCAATGCAAAGGTGAAACTAATATGAGATAGACTCATTACATGCAAAGCAAGATAGTTCAAGCCGTGATTTGTCATAATTGTGATGATTATGGCTTACAGCTCATGAAAACCCCAAATCCACAATCTCAGAAAATTAGAATATTACATGCAATCAATAAAACAAGGATTGTACATAGAACAATATCGGACCTCTGAAAAGTATAAGCATGCATATGTACTCAGTACTTGGTTTGGGCCCCTTTTGCAGCAATTACTGCCTCAATGCGGCGTGGCATGGAAGCCATCAGCCTGTTGCACTGCTGAGGTGTTATGGAAGACCAGGATGCTTCAATAGCGACCTTCAGCTCTTCTGCATTGTTCGGTCTCACGTCTCTCATCTTTCTCTTGGCAATGCCCCATAGATTCTCTATGGGGTTCAGGTCAGGCGAGTTTGCTGGCCAATCAAGCACAGTAATCCCACGGTCATTGAACCAGGTTTTGGTGCTTTTGGCAGTGTGGGTAGGTGCCAAGTCCTGCTGGAAAATTAAGTCCGCATCCCCATAGAGCTCGTCTGCAGAAGGCAGCATGAAGTGCTCCAAAATCTCCTGGTAGATGGCTGCGTTGACCCTAGGTTTAATAAAGCACAGTGGACCAACACCAGCAGATGACATGGCTCCCCAAATCAACACCGACTGTGGAAACTTCACACTGGACTTCAAGCATCTTGCAGTGTGTGCCTCTACATTCTTCCTCCATACTCTGGGTCCTTGATTTCCAAATGAGATGCAAAATTTGCTCTTATCAGAAAAGAGGACTTTGGACCACTGAGCAACAGACCAGGTCTGTTTTTTCTTTAGCCCAGGTAAGACTCTTCTGACGACGTTTGTTGTTCAGGAGTGGCTTGACAAGAGGAATACGACATTTGAAGCCCATGTCCAGGATCCGTCTGTGTGTGGTGGCTCTTGATGCACTGACTCCAGCCTCAGTCCACTCCTTGTGAAAGTCCCCAACACTTTTGACAAAACTTTTCCTGACAATCCTCTCCAGGCTGCGGTCATCCCTGCTGCTTGTGCACCTTTTTTCTTCCACATAACTTTCTATTAGGCTCTGTTTCCACTAGTGCGACTTTTCATGCGACTTGGGACTGAAAAGTCACATGACAAATTGTTTCCCATGATTTCCAATGAGTACCGTTCATATCTGTGCGACTTCAAGTCGCAGCGACTTCAAAGTAGTCCCTGCACTACTTTGGTCCCACTTTGATGCGACTTGAGGTCTATAGATACAGGCATTGCTTCAAATCGCGGTAAAAAGTCGCGGTAAAATCGCGGTAAAAAATCGCGGCAAAATTCCACTAGTGCGACTTTGGGGACGCACTAGTGGAAACCTAGCCTTAGGCTAGGTTTCCACTAGTGCGTCCCCAAAGTCGCGCGATTTTGCCGCGATTTTTTACCGCGATTTTACCGCGACTTTTTACCGCGATTTGGAGCAATGCCTGTATCTATAGACCTCAAGTCGCCTCAAAGTGGGACCAAAGTAGTGCAGGGACTACTTTGAAGTCGCTGCGACTTGAAGTCGCACAGATATGAACGGTACTCATTGGAAATCATGGGAAACAATTTGTCATGCGACTTTTCAGTCCCAAGTCGCATGAAAAGTCGCACTAGTGGAAACAGAGCCTTAATGTGCTTTGATACAACACTTTGGGAACATCCAACTTCTTTTGCAATTACCTTTTGAGGCTTTCCCTCCTTATGGGGGGTGTCAATGATGGTTTTCTGCGCAACTGTCAGGTCAGCAGTCTTTCCCATGATTGTGATTCCTACTGAACCAAACTGAGAGACAATTTAAAGGCTCAGCAACCCTTTGAAGGTGTTATGGCTCAATTAGCTGATTAGAGCGGGACACTTTGAGCCTAGACTATTGCACCTATTCACAATATTCTAATTTTCTGAGATTGTGGATTTGGGGTTTTCATGAGCTGTAAGCCATAATAATCACAATTATAAAAATTACAGCTTGAACTATCTTGCTTTGCATGTAGTGAGTCTATCTCATGTATTAGTTTCACCTTTTTAAGTTGCATTAGCAAAATAAATTAACTTTTGCACGATATTCTAATTTTTCGAGTATCGCCTGTACATTTTTCTTGCTGGAGTTGGCCATTAAAGCTTTTACTAAAACCCTTCTGCCGGTTTCTGAAGCTGGAAACCACTTGTCTGATCTCCCAAGCCAGACATCCAGAATAACACACAGTAGATGTGTTTGCCCTGTTTTAGAATTCTTCCATGTGTGATGGTAGTTGGCTTCATGTCAATTCTTAAAATGTAGTTTTTTGGTTTGTGGGGGAACAAAAAATGTATTTATTTGTTTTTTTTTTTTTTTTTTTTTTTTTTGCATCCGTTAAAGTGGTTCTAAATTCAAATAGGGTTTTTTGTTTTTGTTTTTTTTAAACATTGATCCATTCCTAATGCATAGAATGCATTAAAGGATAAGTACAACCAAATCTCGTTTGGCTGTACTTCTCTTGTGGACCACTGGAGTGAAGTTCGTTTTGCACTCCTGTGACTCATTTTCAGCTGACAGCCGATTTCAGTCTGCTGTCAGCTGATGTCTGATTTCAGTCCAGACTGGCTAAAGATCGTGACCATATGGTCTTGATCCACCCACATGCCTGAACCGGCATCCGATCCGTTGAGTCTGAGCCAGCTGCTCCTGCCCCCTCCATAGCCTAGCGCTCCAGTGAGCACATGGGAGGGTGGGAGCTGGTTAGGCATTCAGAGCAGAGAGCCAGTGACTGAAAGTCAATGCTCTTTGCTCAGTGGCAGGAAAAACTGAGTAATGCGCAGTGTTTGATCGCTCGGCTCTTACCCTAAGACAGAGGGGGACAGATGCAGCCTTGCATCCACCTAGGTAGGTATGGAATAAATAAACAAAACAAACCTGTTTTTCTTTTAACGTAATAAAACTTTAGGCTGCTCTTTCTACCCCTTCCCATCTCTGCACATCCAAGCCTCTATGTATTAATGCGTACATTGATCTTCTCTCACAGCAGTACAGTATTCCTGGGATTTCAATGTTCGGATGACATTGTATATGCAGCTTGTGCAAATGTCCTTGCTCCTTGAAGCCATTAACAATTTTATTCATGTGTCTGTTGGGATTAATTTACTTGAGTGTTAAACCAGGGATTACAGAAATCTGTGTCAGATGGCACATGAATCTAAAGAGAACACGCATCTCCTTTATGCGCACTCATTTAGTGGATAGCACGGCACTGGCAAAGTGATTTAACACTCTGTTGTCTTACCTGTAGGATTTAAAGGAGACCCATGGTACAAATTCAGTTTTTGAACAGGAAAGAAAAGTTTTAAAGCTGATGTTTAGGTATGGTAACTTTTTTTATAATCAAATATTAAAATAATTTAAATATTAAAAAAAATTTTATTAAGAGGTTTGTACATTTTTACAAAAAACAGACATACAGATAATCTAAATGAAAGAAAATACCATAAATTGGCCTGTTATGTTAACTTTACATAGTTCCATTGGCCCAGCAGTGTGTGTGTGTACTGTATATACCATACATATGGGATCCCCATTGAAGCTGGAAATCACCGTAGGGTGCCCATGCACAGAAATGGTCATCCTGGATTGAAAATTGCATCACTAAAGGGGGGTGGGGGGGGACAGTAAATCTCACCCCCCTCCCCCCAGGGAAAAAAAACTGGGCACCCCGGAACTTTAAGTGGAATTCCAGGTGTGATGGACCATCCAGCACCCAGCTTGGGTGCCTCCATCAAGATACAGCTTCCTCCAATCTGGACTCAGGAACCAGGTATTATTGCTGCACATTGCACCCAAGAACTAGGCAACACTAGATTAGGTGCAAACTGGAACTTGCTTTATTGTACACTGACACGGAATATATATACCACACAAAATCAGCTAAAGGGGTTGTAAAGAGACAAGGTTTTTCATCTTCATGCATAAAGATAAAAAACATTCTGTGTGCAGCAGCCCCCCTAACACTTACCTGAGGTCTCTCTCTGTCCAATGATGACCACGAGTCCCTTGGCCATCCAAGATTCTCCTTTCTGATTGGCTGAGACACAGCAGCGGTGCCATTGGCTTTTGCTGCTGTCAGTCAGCCAGCCAATCAGGGGAGAGAGGGGGCTGGGCAGGGTCAGGGCTTTGTTTCTGAATGGACACAGGGAGCTGTGACTCGGCTCGGGTGTCCCCATAGCAAACTGCTTGCTGTAAGGGCATTGAACAGGAGGGAAGGGCCAGGAGCACAGAAGAGGGACCCGAGAAGAGGAGGATCGGGGCTGCTCTGTGCAAATCCACTATACAGTGCAGGTAAGTATAACCTGTTTATTATTTTCATGGAAAAAAAACAGACTTTACAATCACCATAAGAGCTTGATCATGTAATGCAACCAGTAGGATAATTAACATGGCTAAAGAACAGCCAACAATAAGCTAACTTCAGTCTCTTTTAGAGCCCGGAATTTTACTTTAATGTTTGAAGGCAAGTACTCAGCCCAGTAGTCCTCACATCCAAGAACCAACCATCCGTCACGTACCAAAAATAAGAGATTTAAACCCCTTTGTGACAAGACCACCTTAAATGTTAGGGCAGTTGGGAACAGAGCCAATAGGGTCAGTCAGCTGTATTGCCTATGGTCTCTCTGCAGAAATGCACTAATTTATTTATTTATTTTCAGGGGGAAATCCAGAGGACTAGTAAATCTTTTTGGAGTAGTTTGCAGGAAAAATAAACATTACTAGAATTTCCCTACAAACTGCCAAATCTTTACTTTTTTGTTTACTGGAGACCCTCCTATGTGAATAGAAGTTAAATTAATCTTGATATCTTACACAACGAGTGAGTGTATGGAACCTTTATATTCGTCTTTGATATGTCTGCATAAATAATTGTCATTACTGTGCTGTCCTGCAGTTGTTACAGATCCAAAAGTCCCAGTGTGCCCTGCAAACCCACTTGACGGCAGGTTGCTCCTTGAGTAAACATTAATTGATGCAAGTCCACGCCAAGCTACTTGAAGATTCAGCTTTGATCAATTGACGTCAGGTACTCAAAAGTCCAGTCTGGTATAAGCTTAAAGTGTACATACCGCTACTTTTCGGATTTGCTCACATTTACTCTATTAACTTTACTATTGAAGATATATTGTTATATCTGTTTTGATAATTGCAAAGCATACTTGGTAATCCCACCAGAAATCCAGTGCTCTCCTTTTGTGCTCTGCATTCTTATTCCAAGAAGTCTTCTTAACCCTGCCCAGTTCACTTTTGTAGGCTATAAGCACCCCTATCCATATTATGGAGAGGATGAGATGTTCTGTTGTCCTAACGCACTTCCTTACTTAGGGTGGCACTTTCCAGGGAGTATCTGCCCAATGCACTGCCACAAAGTAACAAAGGATCAATAGAAGGTACTAGAGGCAGTCGCTGGTTTTGAAGGACTTTGGTCCAACTAAGGAGTTGATTCTATCGAACATTGAGGCAGAATTAAGTTACAAAAACAAATATTAACCGCTTTATCAGTGCCCCTCAGCACAGCCTTGCCTGTGCCTGCCATAGCAGCCTTGCCTGTGCCCACCATAGCAGCCTTGCCTGGGCAGAGGAAGAGAGGGGGCGGCCGGATCATGAGTAGAGGAGAGCCGCGGGATCATAGAGCAGGATAGCACGCCGGAACAGCTTACACTACAATTGCCTCCGCTCTGCTCGCAGTCATACACCTTCCCGTCTCCTCCTGACCCCGCGCCTGTGGTGCACAGAACGCATTCTAGCATTGGACCGGCGTTCTGTCCATCACAGGCTCCTTGTCAGGAGGAGGCAGGGCTGTGTATGACTGCGAGCAGAGCGAAGGCAATTGTAATGTAAGCTGTAACAGTGGGCTATCTGCGCTCTGTGATTCTGCGTCTCTCCTCCTTCTCCATGCTCTCTTCCCCAGGGCCGATCGCTGGGAGAACGGCTCCCGATCAACTCTGTCAGCTGGCAGTGCTCGCCCCCCTCTCCCAGGCAGCGCAGCTCCCCCGCTAGCCCTCAAAATCCACTTGCAAAATGCAAGTGGAAAATTTGAGTGCTGGTGTACATACATTATAGGATTGCGTAGTCACAGACCAGCCGTGTGCCAATGCTGATCCGTGTCCACAGCTAAAAGTGCCTACGATGGGCACAAAAGCATCAGAACTGGACAAAGGAGCAATTTAAGAAGGTGGCCCGATTTGCTGAATCACATTTTCTTTTGCACCGTTTACATGGAGAAGCGATAGCACCAGGAGTATGGGAGAAAAAAGCAAGCTGGTGGAGGCAGGGTGACGCTTTGTGCAATGTTCTGCTGGGAAACCTTGAGTCCTGCCATTCATGTGGATGTTCCTTTTGACACGTACCACCTACCTGAACATTGTTGCTGACCAAGTACACCTCTTCATGGAAATGGTATTCCCTGAAGACGACGGTCTCTTTCAGCAGGATAATGCACCCTGCCACACTGCAAAATGGGTTCAACAATGGTTTGAGGAACACAACAAGTTTGAAGTAATATATAATGCTCTACTTTTGAGGGCGGCACAGTGGTGTAGTGTGTAGCACTCTCACCTAGCAGTAAGAAGGGTCACTGGTTCGAATTCCAACCACGACATTACCTGCTTGGAGTTTGCATGTTCTCCCTGTGCCTGCGTGGGTTTCCTCCGGGTACTCCGGTTTCCTCCCACACTCCAAAGACATGCTGGTAGGTTAATTAGATCCTGTCTAAATTGTCCCTAGTATGTATGAATGTGAGTTAGGGACCTTAGATTGTAAGCCCCTTGAGGGTAGGGACTGATGTGAATGTACAATGTATATGTAAAGCGCTGCGTAAATTGACGTCGCTATATAAGTACCTGAAATAAATAAATAAAATAAAATAAATATATAGCGATTTACCTAGAGTCCAGCTTTAGTTTTGTGTGATTCTGTAATAAGCACGTGCCGCCAAATCTATGATTCCACACGTGGTTCGCTTTAGCTGTCTGAACACTTACAGATTTACACATCAAAGCAGTTCAAAGATCAATGGTGATATGCAGGAATGAATGGTTGCTATAGAATTCGCTTTATCCTCAGCCTCTTTGCTGCCATACTGAACAAGCAGGCTGATGAACGCCACCAGAGCATGCTGGGTTGTGTTGTTGCAGCATCACAGAGAAAAACAGCTTGTGCAGACGGGTTGATGTTTGCTAACTTCTCTATCTGCAATGTTCACTTAATAAACCTACAACATGTTGCTGATGAGAGAACATTTATTTTTTATTAATTTTTATTTTCATTCTTTTTTTTTTTTTTTTTCCCTCCATTTTTTACAGCTTCTGCATATTTTACAGCTATTCATCCTTTAAACCAACTTGTTGAAATAAAAACAAGAGCACTTGTTCTAGAAAATCCCTCATAGTAACCTGTCCAGCAAATGTGCTCTTTGCTGAGCAAAGCCATCCCAAGAATCTTCACACTTGACGTAATTCTCTATGTTGGATGCCTGTGTCCTGCTAGTTTTGTTCCTCTGGACCCTAATCCCATGCCTGACTATGGGTTACTGCAGGGTTCCAAAATGTATTTCTATGTTATTATGCACTAAAGAAGAGCATTGCACTTTGAAACAAACTTCTTGGTGTGCTGACAACATATCTTATCCATGTTATACACTGTGAATAGTCTGGAGTTGTTGCAGCATCACATCACCTTCTACATATGGTTGATTCCAGTATGGTGTGTGTGAAGGGAATATGTTTTGTAATTACAGGACACGGTAGTGGCACAGGGTATTGTGGAAATAACCACAGAGCGACACTTTTTACAAGTATTTACCTCCCTGGTTTGAATGCTCTGCCAAAGTTTCCCATGGTGTGTCTCGTCCTATTGTGATATTGGATCATATGAAAGAACCACAGAGCTCCTCTTTTTACTGATAATTTTTACCTTCCAGGTTCCCGTGCTCTCTAAAAGGGTTCCCTAATGAGGTTCCCCTTGTGAGATTTGGGTCTGGTGGGAAGAACAGCATAGTTACATAGTAGGTGAGGTCGAAAAAAGACACAAGTCCATCAAGTCCAACTTATGTGTGTGATTTATATGTCAGTATTACATTGTATATCCCTGTATGTTGTGGTTGTTCAGGTGCTTTTCTAATGGTTTCTTGAAACTATCGATGGTCCCCGTTGAGACCACCGCCTGTGGAAGGGAATTCCACATCCTTGCCACTCTTACAGTAAAGAACCCTCTACGTAGTTTAAAGCGGAGGGCCACCCTAAAATAAAAAATTGCTTTAATATTCATTAAAAAAAAAAATTTTGAAAAAAAAAAAGTTTTTTAACTTACCTGAAGCCCCTGTTGCTAGGCAGTCTTCCTAATCTGCCTCTTCCTATTCCGTGGCGCTTCCTCCTCTTCGGTGAGCGGCCCCGTTGCCTTCTGGGACGTGTGTGTGTGTCCCCCAGAAAACAACGGGGCCCATTCACAAAGCGCCGCGCAACTTGCGCATGTGCAGTAGGAAACCGGCAATAAAGCCGCAAGGCTCCACTGCCTGTTTCCCTTCGTTAAGATGGAGGTGCCTGCATCGTGGGCTCGCTGGACAGGTAAGTGTCTCTATTAAAAGTCAGCAGCTACAGTGTTTGTAGCTGCTGACTTTAAAAAAAAAAAAAAAATCGCGGCCGGAACACCCCTTTTTAAGGTTAAACCTCTTTTCTTCTAATTTTAATGAGTGGCCACGAGTCTTGTTAAACTCCCTTCTGTGTAAAAAGCTTTATCCCTATTGTGGGGTCACCAGTACGGTATTTCTATATTGAAATCATATCCCCTCTCAAGCGTCTCTTCTCTAGAGAGAATAAGTTCAGTGCTCGCAACCTTTTCTCATAACTAATATCCTCCCAGACCCTTTATTAGCTTTGTTGCTCTTCTTTGTATTCGCTCCATTTCCAGTACATCCTTCCTGAGGACTGGTGCCCAGAACTGGACAGCATACTCTAGGTGTGGCCAGACCAGAGTCTCCTAGAGCAGGAGTATTATCGTTTTACCTCTGGAGTTGATCCCCTTTTTAATGCATGCCGATATTCTGTTTGCTTTGTTACCAGCAGCTTGGCATTGCATGCTATTGCTGAGCCTATCATCTACTAGGACCCCCAGGTCCTTTTCCATCCTAGATTCCCCCAGAGGTTTCCCCCCCCCCCCCCCCCAGTGTATAGATTGCATTCGTATTTTTGCCACCCAAATGCATTTTTTTACATTTTTCTACATTGAACCTCATTTGCCATGTAGTCGCCCACCCCATTAATTTGTTCAGGTCTTTTTGCAAGGTTTCCACATCCTGCAGAGAAGTTATTGCCCTGCTTAGCTTAGTATCGTCTGCAAATACAGAGATTGAGCTGTTTATCCCATCCTCCTGGTCGTTTATAAACAAATTAAATAGGATTGGTCCCAGCACAGAACCCTGGGGAACCCCACTACCCACCCCTGACCATTCTGAGTACTCCCCATTTATCACTACCCTCTGAACTCGCCCTTGTCAGTTTTCAATCCATGTACTCACTCGTTGGTCCATGCCAACTGACCTTATTTTGTACAGTAAACATTTATGGAGAACTGTCAAATGCTTTTGCAAAATCCAGATACACCACGTCTACGGGCCTTCCTTTATCTAGATGGCAACTCACCTCCTCATAGAAGGTTACTAGATTGGTTTGGCAAGAATTTTTCTTCATGAATCCATGCTGATTACTGCTAATGATATTGTTCTCATTACTAAAATCTTGTATATAGTCCCTTTATCATCCCAGATCTGCTCTTTTTACTTGCTTTTACCTTTCAGGTTCCAGTGCTCGACAAGTGTCCAGTAGTGGGTCTCCTACTGTGGCATTGTGTCTGGTGGAGAACCCCAGATCTCCTCCTGTTTTTACTAATCTTTACATTCTAGGTTCTAGTGCTCTCCTGAAGAGTACCCTAGTGGGACGCCTCTTGTGACATCAGGTTAAATGAGAAGAATTACAGAGCTCCTCTTCTCTACTACTATTGACCCCTTTTTGCCTATCCTGGTGTCTCTTTTTAAACGGCATGGAACAGTCGGGGGTGGGCTGGATTGGTGATCATGTGAACTCTTTGACAACTTGGTCTTTGTGCTTAGTGTGTGCAGTGAACGAGCTCTTAGCATATAAGCGTCGACTGCCAAGTGGCGCATGTGTCCACCCGTTTACCTTCGCACATGTGTTTGATCGTAAAGGGTTTAACTTCCAGTTTCCAGTGCTTCCCAAAAGTGACCCATCGTGAGTCAACTCTTTTATGACCTCAGGTCCAGTAGGCAAAATTACAGGGCCTTTGTTCTACTTTACCTTCCAGGTTCCAGTGCTTTTGGAAAGTGTCCTCTAGTGGATCTCCTCTTGCAAAATTGGTTCAGGTAGGAAGAACTACAGAGCTCTTCTTTTACTAATAATTACCAGGTTCCAGTGCTCCCCAAAAGTGATCCGTGGTGGGTCTCCTCTTGTGACATCACATGGCCATAGTTGCTTATGTACAGTGGGGAAAATAATAATAATTTGATCCCTTGCAGATTTTTTTAAGTTTGCCCACTTACAAAGAAATTAAGGGTCTAATTTTTTATCATAGGTGTATTTTAAAAAACACTTAAAGACCAGGCCTCTTTTTCAGACTCTGTGTTTAAAAGTTAAAAACACATTTTTTTGCTAGAAAATTACTTGGAACCCCCAAACATTATACATTTTTTTTCCTAACACCCTAGAGAATAAAATGGCGGTCATTGCAATACTTTTTGTCACACCATATTTCGCAGCGGTCTTACAAGCGCACTTTTTTTGGAAAAAATTCACTTTCTTGAATAAAAAAAATAAGACAACAGTAGAGTTAGCCCAATTTTTTTTTTTTTTTTAATATTGTGAAAGATAATGTTACGCCGAGTAAATTGATATCCAACATGTCACGCTTCAAAATTGCGCCCGCTCGCAGAATGGCGACAAACTTTTACCCTTAATCTCCATAGGCGACGTTTAAAATATTCTACGGGTTTGAGTTACAGAGGAGGTCTAGGGCTAGAATTATTGCTCTCGCTCGAACGATCGCGGCAATACCTTACATGTGTGGATTGACGACCGTTTTCATATGTGGGCGCTACTCATGTATACGTTCGCTCCTGTACGCGAGCTAGTCAGGACAGGGAGCTTTAAATTTTTTTTTTTTTTTTTTTTTTTTCTTATTTGTTTTGTTTGATTTTATTTATTTTTACACTGTTAGGAATAAAAGTGACCCTTTTTTTTTTTTTTTTTTTTTATTACAAGGAATGTAAACATCCCTTGTAATAGAAAAAAGCATGACAGGTCCTCTTAAATATGAGTTCTGGGGTCAAAAAGTCCTCAGATCTCCTCATATTTGGACTTAAATGCAAAAAAAAAAAAAAAATTGTCATTTGAAAAAATGACAACAGAAAAATGGCCCTTTAAGACGTATGGGTGGAAGTAACGTTTTGATGTCGCTTCCGCCCTGCTATGGTATGGAGACGGGTGTGGGCCATCTTGGCCTCACTTGTCTCCATACCCAGCCACGGACAGGTCCCGATTGCCGCCTGACAGCTCCAGTAAGCGGCAGAGGGCACGGGAGAGCGGCGGGAAGGGGGGTGGCCCCTCTCATGCCACCGATAACGGTGATCTTGCGGCAAATCTGCCGTAGAGACCACCATTAGCGTAAACGGAACTGCGGGCTCCAAAAATAGATACATCGGTTGTGGCAGCAGCTGCTGCCTTTACCGAGATATCCATCTTCAAAGTGCCGACGTATATGTACAGGAGCCGGTCGGCAAGTGGTTAACCACTTCAGAAGGTTTTACCCCCTTACTGACCAGGCCATTTTTTGCAAAAAAAATTTTTGTCCGTTACTTTAACTGACAGTCGTGCGACGCTGTACCCAAATAAAATTGATGTCCTCTTTTTCCCACAAATAGAGCTTTCTTTTGGTGGTATTTGATCACTGCTGCGGTTTTTATTTTTTGCACTATAAACAAACAAATCGTCAATTTTGGGGGAAAAAAAATCTTTTTTTTTTTTTTTTTTTTTTTTCTTTGCTTATTGCTATAAACCTATCCAACAAACAAATGTAAAAAAAATCTAATTTCTTCATCAATTTAGGTCAATATGTATAATGCTACATATTTTTGGTAAAAGAAAAAAAAAAAATCTCAATACGCATATATTGATTGGTTTGCGCAAAAGTTATCGTATCTACAAACCATGGGATATCTTTTGGCATTTTTATTTTTTTATTTTAGTAATGGCAGCGCCTTTTTTTTTTTTTTTTTTTTGGAACCAGTGACTTTATTTCAGTGCTCAATGCTAAAAATATGCACTGTTACTGTACTAATGACTTACTTGCTTACTGTGTGGGGGATGGTCTGACTGGGTGAAGATAGAAATCGGTGTTCCTGATCACCGATCTCTATCTTCTTTCTTGTTAGAATGGTGATCTGCCTTGTTTCCATAGTTCTGCCTGTTCTGCGTCTCTGGGAAACTATTGCCGGTGGCTGGAGGACATAGAGTCCGCCAGACCCGCTGATTGGCTCCCCCTCTGTCCAATCGGCGCACGCATCCCCCCCCCCCCCCCCCCCCCCCGTGTCTATTGCACAAAATAAAGTACAGGTATGTCATTTTGTTCAATAGAGCCGACCTGTCGCAGTACATCTGTGGTAGGCGGTCAGGAAGATAGACACAATATCAACCAAAAATACAGAAAAAAACACAAACAAATGCTATGACTTCAGTTGTAAGTGAGTAAAATAAATATTTGATCCCCAAGAAAAACATGACTTGGTACTTGGTGGAGAAACCCTTGTTGCAAGCGGAGAGGTAAGACGTTTCTTGTAGTTGGTTACCAGGTTTGCACACATCTCACTGTTCTTTACAGATCTTCTCTAAATCCTTAAGGTTTCTTGGCTGTACCTTGACTCTCGAAGTTTCAGCTCCCTCCATAAATTTTCTATAGGTTTAAGTTCTGGTGACTGACTAGGCGACTTTATGACCTTAATGTGCTGCTTCTTGAGCCCCTTTTTTTGTTGCCTTGGCGGTATGTTTTGAGTTGTCGTCATTCTGGAAGACCCATCCACAACCCATCTTCAGTGTTCTGGCTGAGGGAAAAAGGTTCTCATACAAGATTTTACAATACATGACCCCGTCCATTGGCCCCTCAATGCGCCAAATTAGGCCTGTACCTTTTTTTTTTTTTTTTTTTTTTTTTTAGCAGAAAAACGGCGCCAAAGCATCATGTTTCCATCTCCATGCTTGACTGTAGGGATGGTGTTCTTAAGGTCATGTCAGCATTTTTCTTCCTCCAAACACGACGAGTCGAGTTCATGTCAAAGAGCTCATTTTTGGTCTCATCTGACCACAGCACTTTCTCCCAGTCCTTCTCTGAATCATTTAGATGTTCATTGGCATCACTGTACATGTGCCTTCTTGAGGAGGGGACTCTCCCTGTTTGGGGGAAGAAAAATGCTGACTATGACCCTAAGAACCCCAGTCCTACAGTCAAGCACGGAGGTGGAAAAATTATGCTTTGGGGCTGTTTCTCTGCTAAAGGTGTAGACCAACTTTGCCGCATTGAGGGGCCAATGAATGGGGCCATGTTTTTGTAAAACCATGGAGGAGAACCTCCTTTCTTAAGCCAGAACACTGAAGATGGCACTTCCAGCATGACAATGACCCAAAACATACCGCCAAGACAACAAAGGAGTGACTCAAGAAGAAGCGCATTAAGGTCATGGAGTGGCCTAGTCGTTCTCCAGACCTTAATCCTATAGAAAATTTATGGAGGGGGCTAAAACTTTGAGTTGCCAAGCGACAACCAAGAAACCTTTTAAGGATTTAGAAAAGCTATGTAAAGAATGGACCAAAATCCCTCCTGAGATGTGTGCAAACCTGGTCACCAATTATAAGAAACGTCTTACCCTTGTGTTTGCCAACAAGGATTTCTCCACCAAGTACTAAGTCATGCTTTGCTTGGGGATCAAATACTTATTTTACTCGCTGAACTGCAACTGAATTTTTATAAATTTTTTTTTTTTTATCATATTTTTGGTAGACAGAATATCAATCATTTAAAATGCACCTATGATAAAAATTATAGACCCTTCATTTCTTTGTAAGTGGGTAAACTTACAAAATCTGCAGGGCATCAAATAATAATTCCCCCCACTGTATTTGCCTATATTTGGATTAAACCCTAATATGGCCAGTGATGTCACAAGAAATTCTAGTAGACTCCTCCCCCGAGCTTCCTGCAGAATATAGCATCCCGCTATTAGGATCCAACACATTGTTCAGCTAGGACAGGGGACTCCAAACGTTCTAAACAAAGGGCCAGTTTACTATCCTTCAGACTTTAGAAGGGCAGGACTGTGGCCAGTGGTAGTAGAACATGTCCTTGCGTCAATAACAATGCCTCTTAATTAGTGTCCGTGAGAAGAATAGCACCCTGTTATTGGTGTCAGTAGGAGGGATATTGTCCCATCATTTGTCTGTGGGAGGAATAGTTTCCCGTCGTTGGGGGTCAGTGGGAAGGACAGTTCCCCACTGGTGTCATTGCCAGGAATTCTGCCCCATTGTTAATGTCAATGGGAGAAGCGCCCCAAGGGTTGGATAAAGGCAGGAAAAGGGCCGCAGTTTGGAAACCACTGAACTAGGGGTTTGAGGGTCCAAAGGTCTTGGTCCTCCTGACATTTGGCAGCATTATGCATAGGAGCTTTGGTAGTGCCCATCCCTTTATGTAGGACCTATAACCTGGTAACATGGCAGGGAGGTACGCACACTTGCTGCTCCCTTGCTATGAGGATATCAGCCGACATGTCTGGTGTGCCAGGATGTTAAAGAGGAAGACACTTGGGGACATGTTGGGGAAATTGTTCGACTTGTTCATAAATAGACCCCCTTAATGCTTTTGGCCACTTTTATTATTATTTTTGTTATCTTTTTCTGGTTGCTTTTAAATCTGCTTGATGCAGCAGTCAATGTTTTCTGATGATACTGATTACCAACTTTCCCCCCTTGTCCTTTCCATGGTTTGCTCGAAAATACATTCTAGTTACATAATCTCGACTTGAAACCTTCCATTTATGTCGCGTGGGAGGCCTGAGCATGGTACTTGCTGTCTGGCAGTAATTTTAGACGAGTGCGGCTTTGTATTTTGGAATCGGCAGTGTGATGCCTGCAAAGAGACCGGATGATTATTTTTTTGTAATTTTTAAGGCATTCTGTGAATCATTGCTTTTGATTGTGCGCATCTTGGACAGGCGTGGTGTGCGTCATTTTCTGAAGCCTTCCACCAAATATAAATACTGTTTTTATTTTTATCGACCTGGAAAAATCACTTGCAGGTGGTTTATTTATTTTTGCTACAGGCTTTTTTCTAAAAAGCCGAATTGATCGCGGCACACAAGTTTTGAAATCGGACAGATGTGATGTGCCAAACAAAAGGACTGAAACGTGATGGATAATTTTTATTGTTAAATTGTATCTAAAATCCTAATTTGACTTTCCATTATGGTAACCCAGAGGACTCTCTCCCTGCTAGGTCTGTAATATAAACGTTTGGCTGCACTGCCACTTGCTGATTAAATTAGTGTTCTGGTATGGCCCTCAAACACACAGGTCCAAAGTTATACCTTCTATAGGTGTTCATTTATTACTGTTTGCTATGAGAAATAGTTAGGTTTTCATACAATACCTTACTAGATTTACAGATACCAATGTCACAATTCTGGGTGTATTTTATAAAAAAAAAGTCCCCTAACAATTCACCTAGTGAAAGCGCATGTACGTTTTGTACAAGAATTCTATTTTTCTGTGCTGTTCAAATGTTTTCCTTTTTGTTTTAAAATGAAAAATACTGCATTTGGCCGATAGATGGCGTAAAGTACCATATCAAATTTCTGTGATACTTCATGCCATCTAGAGGCCAAATGAAGTATTTTTGTTTTAAATCAATGGAAAACATTCAAACAGCACAGGAAATAGACTACTAACCCCCCCCCCATTCACACAGACTGAATGTACATGTGATTTCACTGGGTGAATTGCTAAGCTTATTTTTAAATGCACCCCATAATTTGCATTCCCTGTGTAAATTGTATTCAGGAACTGCCATGTGAGATAAACATATCTTTCTTGCTGCCATGTGAGACGTCAAAGATCAGTGTATAGCTGAGGCTGGGGATACAGCTCACATCAGTTAAAGGGGTTGTAAACCTTCCTGTTTTTTTCACCTTAATGCATCCTATGCATTAAGGTGAAAAAACACCTGTCAGTGAATGGCTCCCCAGCCCCCCCCGTTTTACTTACCTGAACCCTCGAACTTGACCCGCGGGGACGCGCTGTCTGTCTGCCCGGGGTTCTCGGCTCTTGATTGGATAGATTGATAGCAGCGCAGCCATTGGCTCCTGCTGCTGTCAGTCAAATCCAATGACGCAAGCGCCATGGGGCGTGGCGAGTCCTGCATTCTGCCTCTATGGACGCCGAATGCTGGACTCAGGAGCGTGCCCTCAAGGTAGCCCCTCTCGAGGAAGCGCTTCTCCGAGGAGCCGCTGGGGGACCCCAGAAGAGCTGGTTCGGGGCCACTCTGCAAAACGAGCTGCACAGTGGAGGTAAGTATGATATGTTGTGTTTTAAATTTACCTTTTGCAATCACTTTTAACTAGCAGACCATGTAGTCCTAAGCTTTATCATCTGTTTTCCATGTTCCCTGCCAAGATAAAGCTATACCCCAGGATAGGCAAATGTTGTCTAATTACAAGAGGCATGTGTTTTTTGAATGTTAGTGTGCTCTGTGTATTTCTTCCACATCCTTGCAGTAATCCAGTGTGAAACTTTATTACAGGAAGCTCCTGCAGGCTAGGTGCACACATGTCCGGCTGTGGTTTGCAGTCAGTTTTTAAAAGCTTTGTTCATCGGTTCAGGTATTATATATATATATATATATATAATTTTTTAACTTGAATTCACACCTGAACTGGAATTAAAATTGCACAGGGCTCTTTTCAAAAATGGACCCCGGCTGCCCCGGACATGTGTGAACCGGCTCCATTGCAAGCCTGTCCGGTTCGAAACGTATCTGATTCACATATATGTTTAGGAATTTATTTAAATGAAGGTCATTGTGCATGGAGTTTCGCTTTACAGTCACCAGTGTAAAGTGGATAGGTGCCAGAACATAATCCAGGCAATGCTTTTAGTAAATCACCCAAAAGTGATATTGTAGTTCTAGGTGGATCCTGGTGGGGTGAGTCACCCCCTGGCTTCATATACTGTACCCTGTTTCCCCGAAAATAAGACCTAGCATGATTGACAGTGATGGCTGCAATATAAACCCTACCCCCCAAATAAGTCCTACCCTGTTTCCCCGAAAATAAGCCCTACCCTGAAAAGAGGACCTACAAGGACTTTAACTAGGGTTTATTTGGGGGGTAGGGCTTATATTGCAGCCATCACCGACAATCACGCTAGATCTTATTTTCGGGGAAACAGGGTATATCTTGGGAACTTCACTGACAAGATCTGCCCACCATAATTCTCGGCTTTTCTCCGGTGTACCTGGGAGTTTTGTGTTTTCTCTGCTATCTTTGAGTTTTCCATCTCCTCCCGGTTATGTTCTCCATGTTATCCATTTAAACATTCCAGCAGGGAGTATGGCACCCCTTACAATGGTCACAGCGGCTATGCAGACCCAGGAACTTAATACAAACCTCTCACCAACAGAGTTATGGATTAATATGAAAACTTGGTAGGTAATTGAGCTCTCCAGCATCTACCAAAGACTGATGTATGTACTGTAAGAATGGAGTTGGGGTGTTTGTGTGGGTATTTCTTTTTTCTTTTGTCAAATGGCCTAATTTACATATATTGGTTAGCCCGGTAAACTGCAACTATTCCTCAAGCAAAAACAAAAGCCTTTGACAAGTACTCAGAGTACTGTGTCAGAGCCACACGGGGAGGACATTGATTTTCACAACAAATATGCATCTACCATGGGCATTTTAGTATTTTAGCCATCAGTTTGATTTTAATACAATATTGATTATGTATACACATGTGGGGTGTAATGTTGATGATACTGTAATTACCTATGCTACAATGTTTAACATGTTACTATGTTACTACAATATGTCTTACTGTCATGTTTTACTTATTCTGTACCATATCTATTGACTATATGTGAGTATCATCTATTGCACTTTGTTTTTCATGTGGTATCAATAAATCTTACAATTTTTTTTACACCTGATGACTCAGCCTGCCCTAGTGATGTGTTTCATATAAAGTCCCAATTGTCCCCTTTTTCCCCCAATTCCCCCTATTTTTCTCATTGATTTCAATAAGTCAGCTGCCTCAAAGGTATGCAGTGTGTGAAGGAGCTGCAAAGCGAAATGGTTATGTACAGGGCTAAACAAATCCCAGGTCGCCATGGCAACCCAAAAGTTCGGCCTGGGCTGCTGCCTGAATTCTCCCCACACTCTGTGAGTGCAACCCCCCCCAACTATGTATCCCGGCCTCCGCTTGCCCATCTGCGAGTCAGGAACTGGCATATCGGGTGCCGCCGGGTAGAATGGGAGGAAGGAGAGTGGACACACTTCTGCTCTCCTCCCCTTCTTGTTGTTGACCGGAAGTGACATGTGATGTCCCCGTTGACAGTTTTCCCTGCCATCAAGGCTGGGAAAGAATGTAATGCAGTGCAATGTGCATTGCATTCTATTCAGTGGAGCACAGGGGAGACATGTAGAGTCTTTTAGACCCTGCATGTCTTATTGAGAACCTGTCGCCAAAAAAAAAAAAAAATCATCGCATAGAGGACTTTTTGTCCCCTAAGTGATGGGGTGGAGAAAAGTTACCAAAAAAAAACAAAACCATTTTTTTTAATTATAAACAAATTACACCCATGCACATTGAGGCCACCTCACATATTAACACATGCAAACGTAAAGGCACACGGCGGAATGCCTATACCTGAAAATGTCTTTTGCAATACACATGTTGCATATCTCCGCACACGCCGGAATGAGAGTAATATTTCTCTAGTTGTCTGTCCAGGACAGCACTAGAGAGATAGGCTCCACCTCCGGAGGCAGGAAACACAAAATTGAAATCCATAAAGGCAGCTCCGTCCCTCTTTCCCAGTCTGTTTCCTCCACTGGAGGAGGAGGCTGGATTGGAGCTCTCCTTCCCCTACGTCAGGGCTGCCTAAGGAGGAGGGGGAAGGAGGTCTGCAGGTACCTGTAAGCAGGGATGGCTGGCATCTAGCGGGGGTGGGCGTAGGCCTCATGTTCTGGCCTGTGAAATGCAGGAAGAGGGTGGGGACTTCTGGCACATCACTTCTGGTTTTGGGTCGCTTGGCGAGCGTGGATGCTGGATCCATGACGGTTTATTTAAATAACGCCAGCCACGGCAAGCAGACAGTCATGATCCACCAACAGCAGCAGCACGATGCTCCAGGAGGACAGCGTTGACTTAGCAGAGCCAAGTGGCTGTGGTGCCGGCCCAGCTCAGGTAGGCGGACACGGGTGCTTATCGAACTATTGCTATAAGCTATCGAACCTTGAAACCCCAAAACAGCCAGCTGTAATATCCCCCCCCACCCCCCGGTTTCAGCCCCAGAGGAGGGTGACAAATTTGGGGGTGGGAGGAATCGGATCCTTTAGGATGAGCTAAGTGAGATGGCATCGTCCAAAGTAGAGCTACGCGATTAATCGTCAAGAATCGGCATCGCGATTCTTTCCCCGTTGCGATCTTGATAAAAGTGTTTCACGATTCTTGCCGTCGAAAGGAAGAAAAAATCTGGCAGTCTGCCAAGAAGCACAACATTCTTTATCAGTTGAACTAAGTCTAAACGTTGTAACAATTTGTCAATGGAATACACTTCGTGTGTAAGTGAGGAAAGTTTAACCACTTAAACACTAAACCTTTTTCTGACATTTGTTGGTTTCAAGTTAAAATCTTTTTTTTTTTTGCTAGAAAATTACTTAGAATCACCAAACATTATATATCTTTTTTTTTAGTAGAGACCCTAGAGAATAAAATGGTGGTTGTTGCAATATTTTATGTCACACTGTATTTGCGAAGCAGTCTTTCAGATGCAATTTTTTTGGAAAAAAATACTTTAATAAATTAAAAAAAAAAAACTAACCAGTAAAGTTAGCCCAATTTTTTAATTTTTTTTTTTTTTTTTCTGTATAGTGTGAAAGATTTTACGTCGCGAGAATCATGAGAGAATCGTGATCTTTTTATTCTAAGCAAAAAAATTTGATTCTCATTTTGGCCAGAATCGTGCAGCTCTAGTTACTACAAAGTTACTCCGAGCCAAGGGACAAGGTCACCCAGATACAGGCTCTTGCTTGAGGAGGTGGATGCCTTATTGGTGGTGATTTACGAGACGCTAGATATTAAAGAAGAGCAGGCCTTTTTGTCTCTACACGTCCAGATGCATCGGACTCTGAAAAAAGACCAAAACTGTGTATTTCCAGTACACAGCGCATTTACCGACTCTATCAAAAAGGAGTGGGTGGAACCGGAGAAAAAAAAAAATTTTTTTCCTAAAAGCCTGAAGAGGAGATTCCCCTTCAGTGAGGATTCCGCTTGTATATGGAACAAAGTGCCCAAAGTGGATGCATCCTTCTCCCAGTGCGCCAAATCAACGGACCTTAGGAAACCCATGGACAAGAGGATGGAGGTACTGCTGAAAAGGTCATAGGAAGTAGCCATGACAAATTTAAAACCAGCAATGGCTACAACAATAGTAGCTTGTTTTGGAGGTCTGGCTGGACCAGTTACAGGGCGATTTGGAAAGTGGGACCTCCAGGAAGGAAATTCTAGATTCCTTACCCATGCTGCACAAGGCAGCAGGTTATATGGCCGACGCTTCTGTAGAGTCGGCCAAGCTATTGGCAAAGACCGCTGCCCTAGTAAATTCCTCTCGCAGGGCTTTATGGTTAAAATCCTGGTCAGAGGACCCTGCCTCAAAAGTTAGGCTGTGTGGCATTCCATTTGAAGAAGAACTCTTGTTTGGACAAGATCGAGAGAAATAGACCATACTGCCGACAAGAAGGCTTTTCCTATTAAAAACAGCCCCTGGGGTGCGTTTTTTTCGCCCCCTAAAGGGTCAACCTCTAAGAAACAGTGGGGAATGGGGAAGCAGCAAGGTATCCTGTTTTTCCTCTCCTAAAAAAAAACACCAAATCCCAATAACTTTGTCCCTGTGGGAGGGAGATTGGGTGAGTTCCTCCCACAGTGGAAAAAGACTACCCCAAATGCATTTATACTGAGGATAATAAGGGAAGGCTGCTGAATCCAGTTCAAGGGCACTCCGCCCGCGAGGAAGTTCGTAACCACGCCTCCCAGGGTTCCTCAGACGACAGCCTTGTTGTCACCAATTGGTGACTTGATAGACCAGCGGGTTCTTATTCCAGTGCCACAGCAAGAAATAAACCACAGTTTCTACTCTCTCGTTTTTCGTGGTAAGGAAACAGTTTGGCAAATTCGGCTTAATATTTATCTTGAAGTCGCTGAACAAATGGGTGATCTACAAGAAATTTCGGATGGAAACAATCTTTACGGTGAAGTCAATTCTTCCCCCTGATTGCTTCATGGCCTCCCATCGATCTGAGGGACGCTTATTTACACGACCCGATCCATAAAGAATCTCAAAAGTTTTTGAGGGTGGCGATCAAGTGGGGAAAGGCCAGAGCTGGTGTGCTTGTTTGTGTCGTGGGAATTACAGGGCTCGGGTAAGTATAAGGGGGGCTCGGGGGCGCTGCTGCAGCACAGGAGGTTTTTCACCTTAATGCATAGAATGCATTGGGGTGTAAAACGGCGAAGGTTTACAACCCCTTTAACACCAAACCCTTTAAATGCTGATAAATGGAACTACACTGCATCTGAGCGCCACAAAACAAACAAAAAAAAAAATGTATTCAACGCAAGCTCAGCGATCCATCCATGCCTCCATGCTTTGTTTTGCTAAGTCACTTTGAAAAACACCCCCTAGCATTCCTAGCTGTGGCCATCTTGAGTAAGGGCAGATGATTAATGTAGCATTTACTTCCTGGAATTCGCCTGCCCTTAGCTCCAGCATGCAGGCAGAAGGGTATCATATTTTCTCCATCTCATAAGGATTAAAAATAGTCAGAGTGGGAGAATCAAGTTCGTCTTTAATGACGGGTTCCTTGAAGTTCTGGCACCTGCATGGATGGCTAATGCTGCATAATTATAGCCAATTATTTTAAGCTTTGCTGATTTTTGCACTTCTGGCAATGTAAACCTAATGGGATTTTTTTCTGCCGGTTTATTATAGATCTTTCTTTTAATTAGGATGCTGTAGTGGATCATGTGAACGGCTAAACATGCTGAACATTTTCTTTCTAATGCATTTCACTTTGATGGGAAGACTGTTGCCAATTCAGGCATTTAAATCTCTCTGCTTCTGTCCAAAAAAAGCTTTGATATGTTAAGTCTGGACGCAAGCCAGGCGCTAAGTTTAATCAAACTGCATTAACCTCACTGTCCTCCACTTCACCTGCATGCTTGCGGGTCTTCTCCTTCTTCTCCTTCTTCTCCTTCTCCTTCTCCTACTCCTTCTCCTTCTCCTTCTCCTTCTCCTTCTGCTTCTGCTTGTATTGGGTACTGAAATGTTCATTCATCTATAGTAAATTGCAAACCTTGAAGCACAATATAGGGTGGGATCAATTCACCAACATATACAGGTGCATTGTACTGCATTTGAAATCTAAGCTCATAATTCTTTTTCCATCAAAACGCTCAATTCTGTTCTTAAAATGCCATAAAGATGTGCAATAGTTATTTATTTTTTTGTGAAATTGTAATTTTAAAGGGGGCTCAAGTATTCCCCTAAACCCCCACAGGATGCATCCCAGCCTTGCTTGCTCCTCTGAGAAAACAATTCTATTAGATTTAGGTTTACTTTCCCTCCCTGTGATTTCCTGTTTCAGAAATGAGGGGAGCAATTGTCACTGGGATAAGAAGGCTTGGACTACAATAAATATATTGTCAGAAGTTGTCTCCACTTTACGTACATTTCTATTGCTGTTTGGAGAGATTTCCCATACCTTTTTCAAGACGAAGGTTCCAGGTTCTCATGAAAGCCTCTATTCATTGATGCTCTCCTTCTCAACATTCCTCTGTCCTTCTGTTGGTCTACAGGACTTGTGGCCTCTATTTGCACCTATTGGTTTGGATCCCATTGTAGATGTTAGACTGCGTGGTCCCAAATTGCACAGTTTCTTGTGCTCCTGGGTATGCAGTGATGGTTCCCTTGGGGTAACAATGATTTTTCTGTTTTTATGTATAGCTGTGGGTCCAAGCCTTGTGTAAGCTTCGTGTTGGAGCTTACACGGGGTTAATGAGCACCTTCCTTCCCCACATGACCGCGTTTTGGGTCTGGTGATTGGCTGCTCAGGCCAGAGAACTGCTTCCTGAGGTTTCAGGAACAGAACCTTACTTTGTCCTGAATGAAAGGGAAAGCCTAAAACTTTTAATCGGTGCTTATTGCTGTATGTGTTCCAAGATAATGAGGAAGTCTCCACCCCAGAGGAGTCTTTGTTGGACAAAAGAAAACTCCAAAGTGATAGTGATTCCTTATAACTTGATAACGGAGAACAGAGCCATATGTATGCCACTTAAAGCGGAGGTCCACCCAACAGGGCATAAAGGTGCAAACTAATTTGTCAGTGCCTCTAGCTTCCTTCCCCTATACCAGATGTATACTGCAACTGAGGCCTAACATCAGTTCAAACTCTACACTGTGCCCAACCCCTTATATAACAAGTCCAATGAAAGCACCATTTTTGGTCTACAATGGGACTTTGTTGGTGCAAAGAATTGAATTCATTTTAACTTGTTTTATCCCTTTTAAGTAGGAAGTGAAACGTCCCCTTTTAAAGTTCAGCTTGTCAAATGAGAAAATGAGATTGTGTGTGATATATATTTAGAACCTGAGTGAATAACCTCTAGAAATCGCATCTCTTTCAAGCTGGCACGTTTAAGAGCTTTTCCTATACTTAACAACCACAAGACATCCTCGATGGTAAGCATGGGAGGGCAATGCTATTATCCAGAGCTTTATAGCTGTTTAATAGATAGCCACTTATGAGAAATTTAAAATCAATTTACAAAGCGTAAATAGGATTCAAGCTGCATCTGTGTAGTATCTTAGTATCTCTGCCAAGCTCCAGTAAATACAAATGTCAATAAATAGAGCCATTATTGGTTGGAATCCAGAGTGGGAATGGAGCAATGATTAGAGTCCTGATCCATCAACCTGTTATGTCATGTACCTACGCCAAGCAATAATGACACATTTGCAGGTATTTTTAAGGGTATACGTAGCTTGAAATGGAGATACCTTAACCTTTTACTCCCTCACATGACAGTGGTGATTGGCCCGGTGCTGTCATGTAGGTCCGTCATACTCCATACCTGTAAGAAGTGTTTATTTTCATTTATTCCAGTGATGTGTTGTCTGCAGGCTCCTTTGCCAATGCCAGCACTGATCATCTCTTCTGGGTTTCACATCTCCCGTGCATCGAAATTAATTCATCCCGACACCGAAGCATGTTGACTACGCTTGGCTGCGCATACAGTGTACTACAGTGAGCATAAAGTTAACGGAGTTGTAAACCCTCGTGTTTTTTCACCTTAATGCATCATATGCATTAAGGTGAAAAAACACGTGGCAGTCACCGGCCCCCCGCTTTACTTACCTGAGCATCTTCATTGCCTCAGCGAGGATGCGCTGTCCCTCTTTCCATGGGGTTCCGGCTCTTGATTGGATAGATTGATAGCAGCGCAGCCATTGGCATCCACTGCTGTCAATCAACTCCAACGACGCGGGGGGGGGGGGCCAAAAATGCAAATGCTGGACTTGGGAGCGCACCCGCAAGGTAACCCCCTGGGAGAGCGCTTCTCCTAGGGGGTTATCTGATGTGGGGAGGAGCTGCGACAGCCGCTGGGGGACCCCAGAAGAGGATGTTCGGGGCCACTTTGTACAAAACGAGCTGCACAGTGGAGGCAAGTATGATATGTTTGCTATTTAAAAAAAAAAAACAATCCTTTTACAATCACTTTAAGAAAGTTTTTATAGCAAAAATACCATAGTACCGGTATGTCTCTTCTGCACTAAAAAAATAAAATCAAAGCCTTCCTGCTCATTATTTTTTTTTTTTTTTAAGCCAATCTGTTGCTTTGCCCTAAATGGCTTTGAAAATGCATTCAGGGAACGCCCCCTACTCCAAGCATGTTGCTGAAGCGTGCCAAGTCACCTCACCATTTAAAGAAAACTTGAATATGCCTCTGACGGACCACCTGGCAACCAGCTTGGGTGCCTCCGTCAAGATACTGCTTCCTCCATTTTGGAACCGGGTATTATAGTTGAATACTGCACCCAAGAAGTAGACAACACTAACTTGGGTGCAAACTGGGGAAGTGTTTTTCAATGAGTACACACAGTCCGTTATCTATGTTGGGTAGATTGGAATGTTGTGTCATAGTTGACCATGTTGGTCATGGAGGGGATTGGTGGTGTTGTGTCAGGACCGTTCCTTTTTTCAATGTTTGTTTGTCTCAAAAATACTTTAATAAAAAGAATTTTCCAAAAAAGTTAGGTGCAAACTGGAACTTACTTTTATTGTAAATTCTCTGTCATCTTGAATTGTATAAAAGGACATCTTGTTGAATGCTTATAGCTCCCTCAAAGACAAGACAGACAAGAGGCTATCCTGCAGTTCCGTCCAAAAGCCCCTGTCATGGTTGGGTTTGCCACAATGCGCATTTAGGGTAAAGCAACAGCCTCTTTTAATGGCATGCAATCTCTTCTGTGGATACTTACTCACCCATAAGAGTAAAATTAATTAGCAAGTTCTTCTGGGTATGGAGAGTGTCTGAGTTCAGTAAATCCACTGTGTCATCGGGAGAGATGGCACACTAACAGGAATAACAGGAGCTAGAGTGGTTACTTAGCCCAGACAATTGACAAAAAACAGTGGCAAATTAATTGGTAATAAAAAATGTGAAGTGAAAAAGAAGTATGTACCTGTAAAAAAAAAAAAAAAAAAGTACATACAACTGTTCTATGATATATTGCAAAAAAGTCAACCAAAAACAAAACTTTATACAGTGTAAACTCACACATAATACAAAGGCATAAATATATGCAATGTTTCTTACATGTCAACATAAAAGTAAACAATAAAAAAAAAAAAAAAATATTTAGAAACAAAAAATAAAGCATAAAAGTCCCAGAAAAGAACTATATTAGTGAAACAGTCCCAAATGGTGTTCAGCTGGTGCTGAAATAATGACATTCATCAACCTTCAAAGTGTCGAGTGCATTACCACTGCACTCAAGTGTAAAATGTCGGCTTACCAGACCCCACGGGTCAGTGCGCATAGGTACTGATCACAACTCGGTAAGACACCGATCTGTATTGCCACCTGTGTGGAACTCCAGACGATCGTCTGCTCCTGGCCGCACACATGACACCCACTCAGGATTTACATCGCACACAGCTGACAACTCCTCTCTAATTCTCTAATAGTGCACACAGGGTCAATGACATAGGCGTGCGCACAGGGTGTGCCTGGGCACACCCTAATCACCCTTTGTGGTGCATATTTACAATGTTTAGACCACTAATATTTCACCAAATAAAATAAAAAATCCCCCTTTTTTTCTTATTTCTCTTGAAAAAATAAAAATAATAATATTGTAACTGCCCTACTAACAGCAATCTCTGCCCTTATGACACCGTCCAGTTGTCTACTGACACCGTCCATTGCTCTACTGACACTGTCAGTATATACACATGCACACACCTGCATATGAGCTTTGGGGTGCACACTCTAATGCAATAGGCTGCGCACACCTATGGTCAAGGAATAACCTAGGAGGGGCAATTGCACCCCTGTAGCGACGTCACTGCTCCCACCCCTTTTACAGCCCAAGCCAGCAAATGCTGAACGTTGTGGTTTAGTAGTCTGCAAGCACTAAAAAAAAAAAAAATGTATTTTTAAATAGTTAATTCTCCACAATTAGTCTAGAAACTTTAATTCAAGTCTTCACATTTTTTTTTTAACCAATAAAAACCTCAGTCGTCTTACTTTTTAGTTGAGATGACCTCAAGATTTTTCAGCTACAAGGATACTGTGTGCTTGGTTAATACCAAGATGACCAGAAATTGGAAAGGTAATAAATCTACTCCAATGGGGGGGGGGGGGGGGGGGTGCACTGTGACTTGCAACAGCATGATCTAAGCCCCGGTTCACACTAGAACGTGTTGTGGAAAATCTTCAATTTGTGTGCGTTTCCCACACAGCGTTCAAACTGCACTGTCCCTGTAACCTTGCAGTGGGTGTCAGTGCAATGTTAACGACATCCCAAACACTGGTCACAAACGCAATCTGGTTGCAGTGCACTACTTTTGGTGGGATATAGTGTGATTTCAGCCTTTTCAAATGAATGGGCTGAGTTTGCACTGCACGGAATCGCATGTGAGTTGCACAGGAATGCCCTGTACATGCCTGATCAATTCATTGGCGATTCATTATGTAAATGTGGACTAAAGCATGATTTTTTTTTTTTTTTTTTCATGATTTGGAATCAGACAACCTCTTTGATGGGGGGGGGCCCTCTTCCTAACTTCAGGCACCATAGCAGCCACGTGGGATGCTATGATTATAGTTGCCCCACTGATTGCTTAGTTTATTTCCTGACATTTGCATGTAAAAAGCAAATGCATGCCATGTCTTTGCGTCATCGCTGCTCAGCCAATCAGAATTTTGCTTCATTTTCCAAAGCAGCAATGGGAGCTCTGGTGAGTTGTCTTTCCTCCTTTTGCTCGGTTTATCCCCTGGTCCTCACATGTATAAAGCAAAAGCTTCCTAGGCTTCTACATCATTGCCCATTCAGAGTAAGTTCTGGCTATGTTACCTTTCTTCCAGTTCTATTATTTAGTGTTTTTTTTTTTTTTTTTTGAACTACAGCTTTAGATAAGGATTTAATGAGGAAAATAATTGCCAATCTTAGGAAAATGAGCTTTGCGCAGTGTTTTCAGATGATTATGAATAAATCTGTAATAATGAGGATCACACAGGTCTTGTTTAGAAAATAATTTTTTGTGTGCTTTGTTGGGAAATTATTTTGAAAATGAGATGGACGTATGGGTAGTAAACCCGCAATTTTGTATCTGTCAGCAGCTTTTTTTAAAAGTGTATACACCTATGCAAGTGCGATTTTTGGTGTGCACGTATCTGCGTGCTTTGTCTTGGGCAAGCCATGCATTTTAGTGGACAGCCCTATGTGTGAAAATTGCAAGAAATGCATGTCGCCCCCCCCCCCTTTTTTTTTTTTTTTGGTTTAAATGCCTTATTGGTGCCATACATTTTGATCTGCATTTTTCACAAGAATTTAATCACGATTAATGGCACTACTGCAGGGGATGTGTGTTTTTACGCACTGCGGGAACACATGCGATTTTGCACACGTTCCCACAATGTACAGAAGCTAACCTAGCGATAATCCATGCTTGTGGACCAGGTTTCATGGTGCACCCATTTTAGGACCATGAAACTGTTACATAAATCTACATCATCCCCTAAACCTAATCTCCCTCCTAACCTGAATCCTTCCATATGTGATGGTTGTTAAATGAATTGTGGCTGTACGTGGCTTCGCCCACACAGTGGCATCATCCATTCATGGGGATAAATCACTGCAGAGGGCTAAACATGGTGTCTGCCACCAGTGCTGGTGTCATAGTGACACAGTTTGTATGGGTTCTTTAGATGATTGGGACAGGTGGTGCCACTGAGACGCTGCAAAGGTTTTGATGGGGGGTAAACGCTCTGCCTTTTTAAAATATATTTTAATAAAGTGCATCTTAACCCAAATCAATAAAATGTATTCATGCCATGAATGCACTCCCTGTGCTTGGGTAGCTACGCTCACTCCTCCAGTGTGTCTATGGAGAGAGCCATTGTTGTGAAATTAGGCTGGACTTTAAACATGTCTGCCTTCAGAAGCTAAATGGAAAGGTTGCTGAAGTTAAGAACATTCTCGTACGACAGAATAAAAAAAATCAGGAGGGGTGTCGTGTTGTAGCATATTTGTATTGTGTTTTCAGACAACTGTACTGATTAAACTAAAATCGTACGATCTGGTATCCTACGAGATTATTTTTTGTTCTTGTCTGGATAATATTGGTTGAACTGTCATGATAAGCTCTGTACTAACGATCCGATGATCGCTTCGAAAGCTGTATTTTTCGCTCGATTTTTCAGATCGTGTGTATGGGCCATAAGGCTTATACACACTATAAGAAAATCGGGCAAACCTTTTTGTCCAAAGAATTTTCGTATAGTGTATACATGACTTTTGACAGCCGATTACGAATTTTCCTATGAAAATTCCCGAAGGGACAAACTCCAAAATTTTTTTCGTAGGGGAACAGAATGAATTTTTTTTTTTTTTTTTTTTTTTTTTTTCAGTGTGTACCTTTTTTTTCGTACAGGGTGAATAAAAATCAATTTAATTTTTTTTTTTTTTTTTAATCTGAGGACACGGCCAACACAGATTTTCCCCAGATGCGCGCCCGCGGGGAACAGGTAAACGAAAGGACATCCATGGATTCCCTCCTGGCAATGAAGCCCCGTGCTGTAGCCGTCTTTCGGCTATAGCGTGTGCGGGGAGTGGATAAGAAAGTGTCCTTTCACACTAGCTTGCGCTAAAATGTGTGGAAGAAGCATGTACACTTCCATCCATTCAGTTGCGCTGACGTCCGTTGACATGCATGCGCAGCGTTACGGTGCAACTAGGACACATTGCAAATTTACTGTTTTTCAGATGTTCCGGGTTTTTTTTTTTTTTTTTTTTTTATCTCCGCTTTTACAGCTACGCTAAAATACAGATCAACGCATAGATGGGATTTGGCCCAAAATGCAAAATATTCTCTGAATGGTGCACGTGCTGAGCTGCTGACCTTCCGTGTTCACAATGCATCAGGCCGGCCACTTGGCACAGGAGCCGGAAGCTAGAAGAGATTACTGACGTAGCTGGAACTATTCTTTACCTACAGTACTTGCCGACTGACTCTGATTTTATTTTATTTTTAATTACATTTTAAAAATGTGTGTGTGTATATGTATGTGTGTGTATGTATGTATGTGTATGTGTGTGTATATATATATATATATATATATATATATATATATATATATATATATATATATATATATATATATATATATATATATATATATATATATATATATATATATATATATATATATATATATATATATATATATATATATATATATATATATATATATATATATAAATATAAATTTTTAAAATTTAATTATTCCCGCACTTCTGGGTAGGGGGCGCGCATGCGCTCCACTGGCGGCTTGCTCCCGCTGTGATTACACACAGCGGAAGCTGATCGGCGGGTACTCTTTGTCCACTGGCACCCACCGATCATCAGGGAAAGATGCAGAACTGCGATCTGCCTATGTAAACAGGACAGATCTCAGTTTTGACAGGGGGAAGGAATGAAGTTTGTGTCCCTGCAAAGCAGGGAATAAATTCCATCTCTTCCTCCTAGTAAAAGCGCCTCCCACAGTACATGTAAACACTGGCTAGGCGCTCAGTTTGATCGCCTAGCCTTTGATCGCCCCTGATGTTAGCCCTTTCCAGGTGTCATTAGTACAGTGACAGTGCATATTTTTAGCACTGATCACTGTATTAGTGTCACTGGTTCTCCAAAAGTTAGTGTCAGAATGCCCGCCGCAATATCAGTCCCGCTATAAGTCACTGATCGCCGCCATTACTAGTAAAAGTTTTTTTTTTTTTTTTTTTTAATAAAAACACCCCATAGTTTGTAGATGCTATAACTTTGGCGCAAACAATATAGGCTTATTGGGATTTTTGTTTACCAAAAATATGTAGCAGAATACATATTGGCCTAAATTGATGAGAAAATGTGATGTGATAAATATATAATCACCTCTGCATTTTTTTTTTTTAATGCTATAAAACAAAAAAAAGAAAGCTTTAACTTTGAAAAAAAAAAACAAACAATATTTTTTTACTTTCTGCTATAAAACATATCCAATAAAAAAAAAGTTTTATATATTGGATATATTTTGTAGCAGAAAGTAAAAAAATATGGTTTGGGTACAGCGTCAATCGACTGCACAATTGTCATTTAAAGTAACGCAGTGCCGTATTGCAAAAAAAATGGCCTGGTCATGAAGGGGGGGTACATTTTCCAGGGGTTAAGTGATTAAAAGGATACAAAGTGAACGTTGTTACCTTTACAACATCCAAAGAGCTGTCTGAGTAATTCCCTTTTTTTTTTTTTTTTTTCTTTTCATTATAGGCAACCAGAAGAGAATTTGAGGAAACTAGAAGGACAGCTAACACCCAAACTATCTGAGGTATGTATAATACAAGGAGAGACTTCCTCAAACGTGGAAATGTTGCATTTAAATGTATATAAACCCGAACAATGAACCTCTTTTCTCCCTTTTGGTGTGTTAAAGGGAAGCTCCATTCATTTGAAAAAAAAAAAATAAGTCAGCAACTACAAATACTGTAGCTGCTGACTTTTGATAAACTCGCACTTCCCAGCCTGGGGATCCATCGCGGTCTTCACCCAGGCCGTTTCTTTGCTGGTCTTTGGATCCCCGGTCCCGCTGGTTTTCCATTGTGCATGTTCGAGCCGACAGCCACACACAGCCCACAACAGGTTGCTGGGAGGGAGGCGGCAATTGTCCGCTCAAATCGCCTAGGCAATCCAAGCGGAAATGGAAGCAGGGAACAGTCAAAACTAGGTACCTGCTCCCAGGGGAAAAAAGTCCCCAGAAGTGATAGCAGAGGGTGGGAGGAGGTGGGAAAAATGGAACTTTCCTTTCTGTGTGAAGTTCAAATTGAATATACTAAAAGTGTTTTGTTATACCTGTCAAGTTAAAAAAAAAACAAAAAAAAAAACTGTTAATTCTGCCAGAGATATTGCGAGATGATAGCGAGCACAGGAAGTTATCAATCACATTGTTCTTGACGATCTTTGAAGACTAAAGAACCACATACCCCCCTATGTTATGGGTAGCTCAGGCGCTAAGTGGTTAGCACTTATGAATTGCAGGACTGGGGTCCCTGGTTTGCATCTTGGTCAGAACATTATCTACATGGAGTTTGCATGTTCTCCTTGTACTTACATGGAATTCCTCCAGGTACTCTGGTTTCCTCCCACAGATTGCCTTCTGTCCAAACTGGGACCAGTATGTGTGTGCCTGTATGTATGCATGTCAGGTAGGGACCTTAGAGTGTACACCCCCTAGGGGGCAGGCACTGATGTGAATGTACAGTATGAAAGAGTGCTGCATAAACTGCCACATAAATACCTAAAATGTTACAGATAACAGGAGGGACAGGGTTCCATAGTCCTAGCTTGTGTCTGTTGTCTGATACAGTAAGGTGAGAGAGTGTTGTAAACCGCGGATGTTGCAAAAAAAAAGAAAAAACCTGCAAGGCAATGGCATAATGTGCTAGCATGCATTGCATACTAGCATATTATGAAATGCTCACCTTGGATTGAAGCCCTCCAGCATTGTAAAGTCACAGCTTAGAGGGCATCATCCCAATGTCTGTCTTCTTGGTTCGCGCTCCGGCTATGTGATTGGTGGGAGCCGCGATGACGTCACTCCCGTGCATGCGCGCGGGAGCTCTCGGTTCCGGCACAAAGCTCTGAAGTTCCGGCAAGGTATGCTGGACCTTCAGAGGCCATGTGACAGTGATGTCACTGGCTGCATGCAGTGTGAATATCTCTTAAACGGTGCACATTTAGGAGATATTCATTTTACCTACAGGTCAGCCTTATTATAAGCTTGCCTATAGATAAAAATGACCAAGCGGGGTTTACAGCAAGTAGTAATAATGGTGAAAAAAAGCAAAAAACAAACCCTTTTTTGGGGTTTGGAAATGCTTTAAAACCTTATGGCTACTTCCACACTGATCTGCAGAGAAAACGCATATGTGTTTTTGCCGCGATGTTACCGTGTTTGCGGTGTGGTTTTTAAAGGACATGTGACTCAAAGTGCACCAAAAACGAATTGTTGGTTTTTGCCGCGTTTTATCATCACTTTCAATGAGAAGGTGTGCTCTTGGTGCGTGTTTTGTGTTTGTATGTGGTTTTTTTTTATTTATTTATTTTTTTTAACTGACCAAACCTGCTCCAAAAATGCGTCAAGCAGACTTTTTTACACCACAATAGAAGTGCAATGTCCCATTTTAAAGGGAAGCATTTTTCTTGAGCTTTTCTTGCACTTTTTTAATGCAAAAGTGCTTCAAAAAAAAGGTGTAAAAGCAGCATATCCAGGGCTTTTTTTTCTCAGAGAATAGGTGCAGGAACTCAACCATGCCCGCCATACTCACATACCTGCCAAATGGCATCAAATAGTCCCTCTGCAGACAATTCCCTCCCTCCACTGCCCTCATTTTCTCCCCCCTCCTTACAAGCCCCACCATCTGTCATATGTCTTACCTTTGTTGCAATATTAAGCTGAAACACCTATCCGGCTGTAGTACCTCCCAGTATACTATACTACAGTCACTTGCAAGGGAGATTATGCAGTAGGAGCATCAACAACTGGTCACCAGGGAAAAAAATGGAGACCACAGAGGGTGCGGCCTACCACACACCCTCTCCTGCCCATTACTGCACTGAACCCTGGGCACCTGTTCTGTATCTCCCTTGTCCCTGTCCCTGTACGGTATCTCCCTTGTCCCTGTACGGCACTCAGTGTGATCTGGGCAGGAGATCTGACCTGTGGGAGCTACTGGGAGATAAGCTATTACTTGTAAATGCAGAAGCTGGACTTCAGTGTTACCAAGTGATAGTGGTGAGCAGGGAGCAGAAGACCTGAGCCAGAGTTCCCCCTAGTTCCTGCTGAAAAAAAGCCCTGAGCATATCCATGAACTATATGTTTATTATGTACTGGTAACCTGGAGCAAAAATCCCAATTTTAAGTTGTCACCATAAAAGAATAGAGGGGAAATCTTCAATGGGGTCAATAGTTCCTGTGATAACTGTTTAAGAGGGGACTTTTGAGAGATTTTCTTCCGCTTTCTGTTTTTGGTCAAGAAGTGAAGGGAAATCCTCCCAATGGAACAACAGGTGTCTACCAATGTGGTGCCTATATTTAAAAAGGCAACAAAGGGGGTTATTTATGAAAGGCAAATCCACTTTGCACTACAAGTGCACTTGGTAGTGCAGTCGCTGTAAATCCAAGGGGGACATGCAAGGAAAATGCAAGGAAAATAAAAAACGCATTTTAACTTTCACATGATTTGATGATGATATCAGCAGAGCTTCCCCTCCTTTCGTAAATAACCCCCAGAGTCTTTACCTAGTAACTATAGACCTGTTAGTTTATCTTCTATAGTTGGGAATATACTGGAGAGTTTAATAGAAGACCACATAGATGAGTTCTTGCTTGGAAAAATAAATATTTTAACCAACAGACGGCATGGATTCATAAAATACATAAGTTGTCAAACAAATCTGATTTCTTTTTATGAGGAGGTAAGTAAAACCTTGAACATAGGGGTGGATGTGGTGTACTTTGGAATTTTGCAAAAAAAAGCAGTCCCCCCCCCACACACACACGGCTCATGTGTAAGGTAAAGTCTACAGGCTTGGAAAGTTTGTAAATGGATAGAAAACTGGCTAAAAGATCGAATACAAAGAGTAGTGGTTAATGATTGTTACTCTGAATGGTCAAAGTTTATCAGTGGTGTACCCCAAGGTTCAGTGTTGGGAGCCTTACTTTTTAATATCTTTATAAATGATATAGGGTCTGGGATCAAAAGTAACATTTCTGTCTTTGCAGATGACACCAAGCTATGCAGTGGAATAACGTCCTTACAGGATGTCTCCAACCTACAAGCCGACCTCAATGCACTGTTTAATTGGGCAGCTATGTAGCAAATGAGGTTTAATGTATAGTTAGGCATTTGGAAGATAAGAATACGCATGCATCATACATATTAGGGGGAGTACAACTGGGGGAATCCATAGTGGAGAAGAATCTGGGTGTTCTGGTAGATCATAAGTTTAATAATGGCAGGCAATGCAAAGCTGCGATTTCCAAAGCAAGCAAAGTCCTTTCTTGTATTAAGATAGGTATGGACTCCAGACAGAGATCAGTTTGCCCCTGTACAAATTGTTAGTAAGACTTAATATACAGTATTTGTTGCTGCTGACTTTTTTTATTTTTCTTGGGGGGAGGGAGGACTCCTTTAAGGGAAGATATGAGCAACATGTATAAATACATAAGTGGTCCATATAGTGAACTTGGTGTTGAGTTATACGCTTTAGGGTCATCACAGAGGAGAAAAGGAGGCACTCTTTATGTTTAGAGGAAAATAGATTTCATCTCCAAATATGGAAAGATCTCTTCGCAGTAAGAGCTGTGAAAATGTGGAATAGACTCCGTCCAGAGGTGGTTCTGGCCAGCTCAGTAGATTGCTTTAAAAAAGGCCTGGATTCTTTTCATTCCTAAATGTACATAATATAACTGGATACTGACATTTATAGGTAAAATTGATCCAGGGAATATTTGATTTGCCTGTCGTGGGATCAGGAAGGATATGTTTCCCCTGCTGTAGAAAATTGGTTCATGCTTTGCTGTTGTTGGGGGTGTTGGTTTTTTTTTTTTTTTTTTTTTTTTAAACCTTCCTCTGGATCTTCTGTGGGTATAGGATTGTGCATAAAGATTTGTAAAACTATTTTGTATATTTATTTTTTTTTCCCCTTTTTGTTGGTTGAACTAGATGGACGTCTGTCTTTTTTCAACCAGACTAACTATGTAACTACGAAGAGTGTGATGTCACCTCCCCTCCTTTCCACCTCCTCCAGTCAGAGAACAGCTTGTATTCATTGAAAAAATACAAGGCATTCTATCAATGGCAGCAGCTCCAAGTGAGTGTTACCCCCTCAACCCCCAACAGCGCTGCCGGCTTCCCCTTTTCCGGCTCCTTCGTTTTCTGACTCGCTTCAGTGTTTATTCATAAGGGAAGCGTAGTAAACTGTGTCCAAATTATATATGAAATGTTATTTCTTTGCATTTATTTACTCTTTAAAGCAGAACTAAATCCTCCTATCCCTTACAGCCAAGGAGGCTGCCATCTAAGACTCTGTTTGGTCTGCAGTTGCAATAGTGCTACACATTGGACCAGCAATGACACCAGGCATGTGATGACTGACAGTTTAGTTATAGGGTTAGTTCACCTTTACCAAAAAAAAAAACACTTCCAATTCAGGTAAGGGGTGTCTGTAAGAAAATCTGTAAGAATATCAAGTTCTGCAGCTTTGGCTAATAGTAACCCCTTCTTGCCTAAGGGTAAAACAAATCTTAATTCCTAAGCCAAATTTTGCAACTTTGACATGTGTTAGTAAAAATGTACATATCATCACAACTGTTTTGTGCATCCAGGTGGATTATACCTTGCTTTTTTTGCAGGACAAATTGGGTGGTAAATGGTAATGGATATTTCCTGATTGCTTTATTTTTATTTTTTTTTAATTATCTGAAAAAAACTGGCCCAAATTAGTGTAAAATAAAAAAAAAAAAAAAAAAAAACTTTTATAAAAAAATGTAACTGTATATTTCCTGCCACTGCCATAACCTACCACCAAAGAACAACCCAAAATAAATTCTCCTGCTCCTGACGATCACAGCAACACCACACATGTGTATGTTAGTACAGCCCAGAAACAATCGTGCACTATTTTTTTTTTTTTTTTTTTTCATCCCCAAAACGTTTTTCAGGACAGCACCCGAGAGATCATGGCTCCTCCTCCAACAGGGAACACCTCATCATTCCAATTTTTAACAGGAGGCATCCATGCAGCTTCAGTTCAGTTTTTTGTGTTTCCTCCAGCCGGAGGAACACCTCTGGTGGCAGCCATGATCTCTCAGGGCTTTCCTGGAAGACAAAGGTTCTCATCTGTCAGTTTTTTTCTTTTTAGGAGAGTGATCCTCCCACTTGCCTCTTGCTGAATGGTCCCATGGGCTCCCTCTCCCCCTTCCTTGCTCGGGGAGAGCCTATGCTGCCCAGTTTTTTTTTTTTTTTCCTCCAGATGGGCGGTTGCGGTGGTCTCCCGCTGGCCGCCTGCATCGTGGGACGGCGGCGGGGCAAAGCTGTGCAGCCGCCATTGTTCTGGTGGCTGAGGAGAGCCTCGGCCACGTCCTGTGTAGTATACAGGAAAAGGCAGCATTCCGGCTGTAAAGCGCAGGGAGTGAGGGCAGGGTCACCTGGTGCTATAAAACGTCAGGGTCGGCGCGGTGGCGTTTTTTAATCTTGGATCTGGCTTTCTTTCAGCCACGTGTTCACAGTACGCTCCGCAATGGAGGATGCAGCGGATAAGGGGGCAAGCCAAGACACCAGCAAGGCAAGGATAAGGGACTGTGTTCCTTCTTACTGTGGGCCGTTTTCTCCTATGGGTGTATCCCCCCCCCCCCCCCCCAGTGCTCCCTGGTGTATGTGTAGCGCAGTGGCTAGTGGGTTAGCTCTCCTGTCTAGCATAAGGGACTCCACATAGTGGTGATGACTTGCTTGGGCACAGGGAAGTGAGATGTTCTTTCCTAGTGCACCTTGGTGTTTGTTTTTGTTTTTTTTCTTGTGCTGTACAGCAGCAATTTAGCGTGGTCCTTCTTCTTTTTTTTTTTTTTTCTTTTATTTGTCCAGGCCAAAAGCTCTGTTCAACCAGTCAAGAAGGTGCCCTGTCTGCAAAGAAAAATTAAGCAAAGCTTGGACAAAATCGCTTTGTACAGATTGTATTGCAGATTTAGTCAGGGAGGAGTCTCCATCCATTTGTGGTGATCTGGTTACAACCTTTAAGGATGAGCTCCACGCCACCTTTCAAGTTTTCAGCAGGTCAAATCTGAGAGAAGAGCCAGGCCCCTCAGAGGAGCCTAGGGCTTCGCAGCCATCTGCAGAATCCCAAGGGGTTTCTCTGATACAGGCGGGAGGTCCGATCTCCCAGGATACTTCCCAAGAACCTGCTTCCCCCGCTTTAGATGGAACAGATTCAGAAGAGGAGGAAAATGAAGCAGATGCCACCTCTAAGTAGAAGTTGTCACTAGAAGGGGTAGGAGGACTCCTGAAAGTAATCCACTTACCTTGGGGATAGATGAGGAAAAGGAGGAGCTCTCGCTGCACGACCGCATGTACGCTGGTCTGGGAGACTCAAAAGGCCGTATGTTTCCAGTCCATTCGATAATCGGACACTATTAAAAAAGAATGGCTGGAACCAGAAGAAGCCATCTTTTTTTCTCAGACCCACAAGAGAAGATTCCCGTTTTGAGAAAAATCCTGACTCTATCTGGAACAAGGTTCCAAAACTGGATTCCGCTTTCTCGCAGGTCTCAAAGTCAACTGACCTTGCCTTTGAAGATATGGGCACACTAAAGGAGCCCATGGATAAGAGGATGGACCTACTTCTTAAAAGAGCCTGGTAATCGGTTATGAGCAATCTGAAGGCAGTAATGGGAACAACATGTGTTGCCAGGAATTTAGAGCACTGGATTTACCAGACGAAGGCCCATGTTTCTGCGGATTACCTGAAACAGGAGATTTTTCTTTTACTTTTTTTTTCTTTTTTTTTTTTTAACAACCTTATCTGCAGCGGTGTCATATATTGCAGATGCCTCGGCAGAGTCCATACGCATGTCAACTAGGTCCGCAGCATTAACAAACACTACTAGGAGGGCTTTATGGCTAAAAACCTGGCCTGGGGACGCAGCATCAAAAAACAGGCTGTGTAGCATTCCCTTTGCAGGGTATTTGCTGTTTGGTTCAGATCTAGAATCCATTCTTGACTGAACGGCCGATTAAAAAAAATAGTTTCCTGTCAAGGAGTAGCAGGTGTAGACCTGTAAGCGTTTTTTCGGCCTCAGAAAGGACAGCCGAAAGGTAAAACGCAGAGAAAAAGGAAGCCATGGTCTTTCCAGAAGTCCAAAGGTAGTGGAGTGCGCTTCAATCCTCCTGCGACTTCTGGAAAGTCAGTGACCTCTTCCTCCCAGTCGGAAGGCTCCAGGAGTTTCTTCCACAGTGGAGAGGCATTACACCAAACCAATTTTATTCTAAACATGCTCTCCCAGGGATATGCGACCTCCAAAAAAGTTCTTGGTGACAGACTCTCACCAAGGGATCCATCCAAGGCTCTCGCCATAAAGTCTCTAATCCAGGAACTGAGATCCCAGGTAGTCATGGTTCCAGTCCCTACAAGGGAGTTCTTCCAAGGGTTCTATATTTGCACATATTCCTCGTTCAGAAACCTTCAGGAAAGTTCCGGCTCATCCTAAATCTCAAAATGCTAAATCGATTGGTAGAGTACAGAAGATTTCAAATGGATTCCATTTTTTCCAGTCAAAAACATCCTGAACCTAGGGTGCTACATGACATCAATAGACCTACGGGATGCCTACCTCCACATACCTATTGCTGCCAGGTCCCAAAAATATCTAAGGTTGGCACTGAAAGTAGGAAAAAAGGTGGTACACCTGCAGTTCAGAGCACTACCATTTTGGCCTATCATCGTCCCCAAGAGTGTTCACAAAGGTAATGGCCGAAGCATTAGCACCTTTTGTGTCTTTGAACCTATTAATTTAGCCTCCCTGAGACTACTTTGAAAACTTTTTTTTTTAGTTGCTATAAGACAGGTCGAAGAAGCGAGCTTCAAGCTTTGACAATCAGGTAGCCATTTTTTCTATATTTTCAGACCGAATTGTTCTGAAGACAGATCCTAATTTTTTACCGAAGGTCGCTTCAGTCCAAAATCAAGCTCAGGAGTTGATTTTGGATTAGAATCCATCGGGAAAAAGGAAGAAGAATTCCATACCTTGGATGTTAAAAGAGCAGTCTTAAGTTACCTGGAAGTTACTAAGGACTTCAGATGTATTATTTGTTTCATTTGCTGGTAGTAAGAAAAGAAAGACAAGCTACCAGAGGAACCATTGCCAGATGGTTGAGAATGGCGATCAGAGGCCTATTCCCTTTCAGGCCAGGAGAGTCCAGTTGGTATTCGGGCTCATTCTACAAGAGCTTTGGCGGAGAGTTGGGCAGAAAGAGCTGGTGCCACCCCCAAACAGATCTGTAAAGTAGTTACATGGACTAGTCTGACAACATTTGCCCGTCATTATAGGTTAGACCTCCTGACTGCTGGGGACCAGGCTTTTGGAAGGAAAGTCTTGCAGGCTGTCATCCCACCCTAAATGGGGTATGTCTCGATTATCCTTTTTGAGTGCTTCCCTTCCTTCCTTCCTTCCTTCCTTCCTTCCTTCCTTCCTTCCTTCCTTCCTTCCTTCCTTCCTTCCTTCCTTCCTTCCTTCCTTCCTTCCTTCCTTCCTTCCTTCCTTCCTTCCTTCCTTCCTTCCTTCCTTCCTTCCTTCCTTCCTTCCTTCCTTCCTTCCTTCCTCTGCAAGGACAGAGAAAGATACAATATATATTTTCTTTCCTCTCCATTCACAGAGACAGAAAACATGGGGGCGGGCTTCACAGTGACTGGTCACTGTGATAGCCAATCGGAGGCTATTACGGCGATCAGGTGAATCGAACGTTCCAGGTCCCGAATGTTAAAACGGGGTTTGGGGCGCTCGGTGAGACCCCAGTCTCTGTGCTGGGAGCGTGCCGTGTGACGCGCTCGCAGTAAAAAGGGAGATACGCAAATATGCGGCTCCACAGAAAAAAGCCATTAAGGCCGCATATTTGCGTGCAGTCGGCATGAAGGGGTTAAATAACGCCCTTGCTATAGGTGTAGCCCATTTACATACCTGAAGCCTGACTGGAATACTCCCAGGATGTTACTAAGAGGCCCAGCTATCACTGCTGACCTCCGCCATCACGAGTGAGCTCTTTCTTTGATTCAAACCCTCTCACATACTTTCTCTCCCCTGATGCAGTATCTTTGAACTCTGCGTTTAAGAGCTCACTCCTGTGATTTTGGGGGTGAGCAGTAGGAGTTAGGCCTCTCTTAGCAATGTCCTGGGAGTTTTCCAGTCAGGCTTCATGAAATGCGTAAATGGCCTACACCTATAGCAAGAGGATTATTCAACTTTAGTCAGAGTTGTACACTTTGGTTTTATCTACAGACACCCCATATTTGCATAGGCAGTTTTTTGTTAAAGGTGAACAAACCCTTTAAAAAGCTGACATAAGCACCTTGGTGACTGTGCTGGTTATTATTCAAGGCAAGCCTTGGATTTAATGGTTTTGGGAAAACGTTAAATCATTGGGTCACAATCAGTGTTGTAATGAGAAAAGGCAGGACCCCAGCATCTCTTTTTCAAAGAAAAGCAGCAAGCTTCGGACGGGAAGGCAGCGATCCGTGGCCTTACCTTTCCGATGACGAGGTAGTGCTGGATCCGTGCTGGATATAAATAAGCTAATGTCACATAACTGGGTGGGCTCTGAGCCCACCCTTTTCTGAAGCCAATTGGAGCCTCTGGTTCTAATCATGTGCTCCAAAAAAAAACCCCCATTGAAATCCATGCATCCGCGCCCTACATGGAGATTAGGGGGGTGTCGCCCCTAATGGAGCAGCCGCTACTGATCAAGTGGGTAATATAGGTAGTCCCAAACAGGGCTGCCATCGGGGGGGGGACATCTAATGCACTCGTAAGGGGCCCGAGCATCCCAAGGGGCCCAGGGCCAGACAGCACCCCCTGCAGCAGCAGCATAATGTAATTAGACTTTTAGCAGCCAGCCGCTGTCCCGCACGCTGCCAGCAACAGAGAAGCACTACTTGCAGGCTTAGGCCCTGCACGCAAGCAGCCGAGGGCAGGACATGGATTCCTCCTCCCTGTGTCGCTCTGCCCCGCAGATGATCCATGATCCGACACTTGCTTCGCTTCCCTGCTGAAATGGAGCATGGTGATAGGTTAGTAATGTGATTGGGCGGGTCTTGGGGAGGGGGTGTGGCCAGCCTCGTCAGTGGAGGGACCCAGCCCCTCTCAGGTGCATGCAGACATGGTAAGTCAGTGTGTGTAGCGGTGTGCTGCTGTAGATTGCTGTGTGGAGTGGACTGTATTTAATCTCCCCAGATGGAACATCATACACCTGGCCCTGACAAGCTAACATGATGACGTTACATTGTGGAGAGGGAGGAGGATGTTTTTGGGTGGAGAAGAGTGTCATTGTGGAGAGCCTCTTCACAATATAACTCTCATCTTCACCTAGAATCGTCGTCCTCCCTCTCTACAATGTAACTCCATCATCCTCATCCCCACCCAGAATCATCCATCCATCCCTTTCCATCATCCTCATCTCCACCCAGAATCATCCATCCCTCTCCATGATATCCATCATACTCATCCCCACCCAGAATCCTCTATCCCTCTCCATCATCATCATCCATCCCTCTCCATGATCCCCATCCCCACCCAGAATCATCCATCCCTCTCTATGATCCCCATCCCCACCCAGAATCATCCATCCCTCTCCATCCTCCTCTCCACCCAGAATCATCCATCCCTCTCCATGATCCCCATCATCATCCATCCATCCCTCTCCATGATCCCCATCATCATCCATCCATCCCTCTCCATGATCCCCATCATCATCCATCCATCCATCCATCCATCCCTCTCCATGATCCCCATCCCCACCCAGAATCTTCTATCCCTCTCCATCATCCTCATCCCCACCCAGAATCATCCATCCCTCTCCTGGAGAGGGATGCAGATAATTCTGGGTGGGAAAGAGGATGAGAGGTTGATTGTGGAGAGGGATGTGGATGATGACTTGGTGGGATGGTTAGTGGGCAGATTCGGTGGGACAGCCAGTGGGCGGGCCATGGGGAATGTTAGAATTTTTGATGGCTGCCCTGGTCACAAATAAAGGTAGAAGGCTGTTACTATAGTTGGAGGAAAGAGAAATGTAACAAAAATGGAGTTTTCCGGACAGGTAGGATTAGTGGATCTGAGCTGTGTGTGTGTGTGTGTGTGTGTGTGTGTATAAACACATTGGTACGTTGTGAAAAAGAAAGTGTCTTCTCTGCTACCACTTCCTATTGATCAGAGTGTCGGCCTGTCCGCGTTCCTGTGTCAGATGTCATTCTGTACTCTGTCCTCAGAGTTCCGCCAGGAAAAGGTTAATGTGTTTGTAGAGAGAACATCAGTGAAAGAAAATTATAGTGTGTAATCTGGGATCTGCTGGATGGGCTCTGGATAGATAAATGGCATTTAGGGGCAAATTGGAGGTTCTGACAACATATCTGTTCTATAACGAAGTTGGCTTTGTCTTTTTTTTTTTTTTTTTTTTTTTCATTATGTGCACTTTATTTATTTTTTGTCCCCACCTTTTTTTTTCTCTTGATTTTAATCTAGACTCCAGACACAAAATATTTAACTACTTGGCCCCCAGGCCAATTCTGACATTTTCTCTCCTACATGTAAACATTTTTTTTTTTTTGCTAGAAAATTAGAGCCCCCAAACATTATTATATTTTTAGGCAGAGGCCCTAGAGAATAAATTGGTGGATGTTGAAATTTTTTATGTCACACGGTATTTGTGCAGTGGTTTTTCGAACTAAATTTTGGAAAAAATACTCCTTTTAATGAAATTGAATGCACAAAAATGCAATATATGGAGAAATGTAAAAGGTGCTGTTACGCCAAGTAAATAGATGCCTAACATGTCAAGCTTTAAAATTGCAAATGCCTGTGTAATGGCAACAAACTATGGTACCTAAAAAATCTCCATAGGCGACGCTTTAAATGCATTTACAGGTTGCTAGTTTAGAGTTGCACACGCGGTGTGGTAGTAGAATTATTGCTCTCGCTATAATGTTCAGTGCAATACCTCACATGTGTGGTGCGAGCACCGTTTACATGCTGGATCTACGTATGTATTCGCCTTTGTGCACAAGCACGGTGGGTGGGGGCACTTAAATTTTCTTAATTTTTAAATAAAAAAAAAGTCATTGTTACATGGTTGGGTAAGGTTAAATAAAGACAATAGTCCATCCAGGTGTGTGTGTTCGTGTAGATAATTGTTTCCCTGTATATTGTATTTGCTAGGATGCACCCTCAAGAGTCTTTTAAAACTATCAGTACTTCCTGTTAACACCACCAATTGTGGAAGAGAGTTCCACATCCTTAGCACCCTGACTGTGAAAAACCCCTTGCGCAGCTAAACGACTTGCCGCCACCCACCATCAAATGACTGTGGAGCGGTGCGGCTCTCGTTCTGGGACGACGTCATATGACAGCGCCCCAGAATGGCTGCTCTTGCGCACCCGGAGGGGTACACAGCCTGGCGATCAAGGCCGCACCGTGTTCTTAAGACACAGCGCAACCCTGATCTTGGTAAAGAGCCAATGACGAGTGCCCTGATTACAGTAAAGCCCCAGCAGTGCCCATCAGTGACACCAACCAGTGCCCATTAGTAGTGCCCACCAGTGCCACCTATCAGTGAGGCATATTAGTGCCACCTCATCAGTGCCGATAAGTGCAGCCTATCAGTGCCCATCAGTGCCGCCTCATCAGCACACATCCGTGAAAGAGAGAAATTACTTATTTACAAAATTTACTGATAAACTAAAACTTTTTTTACAAAAAAACAAAACCCAAAAAAACAAAACCCAGTAGTGATTAAAAACCAACAAAAACACTATTTGTGTGAAAAAAAAATATTGAATTTGGGTATAGTGTTGCATGACCGCACAATTGTCATTCAAAGTGTGAGAGCGCTGAAAATTGGCCTGGGCAGGAAGGGGGTGAAAGTGCCCAGTAGGCAAGTGGCTAAGGTTAAACGGCTTCGCTTCCAATGTCATTGTGTGGTCACGTGTTCTCTTACACTCCCTGAGACTGAATAGTTTCCTCCCTACGCGGGGATCACCGGAGATATTTTTATATCGCTATGATATCTCCTCCCAAGTGTCTCTTCTCCAGGGAGAATAAATTCAATGCTTGTATTCGTTCCTTGTATTTGAGGTCCTCCAGTCCCCATAATATTTTTTTTTTTTTTTTTTTTTTTGCCCTTCTCTAGACTCTCTCCAGTTCCAGCACATCCTTTCTGAGGATTGGTGACCAGAACTGGACAGAATACTCCAGATGCAGCCAAACCAGAGTTTTATAAAGTGGCAGAATTGTAGTTTTATCTCTGGAGTAAATTCCATGCATTCCATTGCATGCTAATATTCTGCTGGCTTTGCTTGCTGCAGCTTGGCATTGCATGCTATTGCTCAGTATGTCTTCTACCAGGAAACCCAGATCTTTCTCCATTCTGGAATCCCCCAGAGGTTCTCCTCCCTAGTAAGTGGCTTGCGTTTTATATTTTTAACCCCCCCCCAAGTGCATTACTTTACATTTATCAATACCTCATTTGCCATCTAGTAGCCCACTCCATTCATTTATTGAGGTCCTCTTGTAAAGTTTCTATATCCTGCTGTGAAGTTATCGCCCTATTCATTTTGTGTCATCGATGAACACGGACATTGAGCTATTTCTACCATCCTCTATATAATTTATAAATGAATTAAACAGATTTGATCCCAGGACAGAGCCTTGGGCCACTAACCACTCTAGACCATTCTGAGTACACGTTATTTATCACCACCCTTTGGACGTGCCGCTGTAACCAGTTTTCCATCCAAAAACAAACCCTATGGTCCATGTCTACAGACTATGCCTACACTGTCTCATTAAAACGGAGCTCCACCCAAATGGGGAAGCTCTGTTTGTTTGCTCCCCCCCCCCCCTTGCCACATTTGGCACCTTTTCAGGGGGGGAGTGGGTACCTGTTTTTGACAGGCACCAGATCCCCACTTCTGGGATCTGGGAGACCTCACCGTGGCGTGATCCCCCGGAAATTCGCCCCACCTCTCCTTCTCTCGCAGCCACGCCATTCACAAAGCGCAGTGTGCTTCGTGTATGCACAGTAGGGAACCGGCTGTGAAGCTGCAAGGCTATACCGCCAGTTTCCCGTAGAAGGAATGATGGCGACAGCACCCGAGAGCTGATTGAAAAAATTGGCTGGGGTGCTGACATTGTGAGATCTCTGGACAGGTAAGTGTCCTAATAAGTCAGCAGCTACAGTATTTGTAGCTGCTTACTTTTAATTTTTTTTGTGGGGGGGGGGGGGCTGGAGCTCCACTTTTAATTTTTTTTTTTTTTTTATCACATTTTTTGCTATCACAAGGGATGAATAACATCTCTTGCGATAGCATGGGTCATGACCGATAGTCTTTACTGAGACATCTGGGGTCTATTTGACTCCAGATCCCTCCTCTGCCCTTTAAACATCTGATCAAACCGAGATCTGTTTGATCAAATGCTTTTACAAGCCAGTAATAGATTGTTTACATCTGAGAGAAACTGGAAGTGACAAAATATAGTCCTCAAGCCACAAAGGATTTAAATCCACTCTGCGTGCATTTGAATGCTTTTGCGAACCCAGATATTTGAGTTCTGGCACAGCTGCATAGACTTTTTCCCATAATCTTGCAGTTTATCTGCACAAGTTGCGTGGAAGGCACAGGTGAGGTAGCCTTCCCTGGTGGCAGCTGGGAGGCCCTTGGCTATAATATCTGTGCTTTTGAAAGGTGGCAGTTCAAAAAACAAACTGACACTTTATGGGAAAAGGTGTTATTTTTATATGTTGGTGTAAAGTGTTTGCTGTTCTGCACACAGAGCTAAATGCATCATTACTTATAGAATTTTAGTATTGTCTGGTTTGCTCTTGCATGATCTAGTTATTATTAAATCCAAAACAGTAGTCCGATTGTAATGTGTGACCCAACATTGGGCAGATGGACTCTTTGTTTTAGGGTCAGTTCACACCAGAAAGCAGTGCGGGAAAGGGGTGGGGGGAGAACAATGGCAGAACTGAAGTTGGTCTACGTGTGGAACGAGAAGAAATGTAGCTACAGGCTTTTGATTTTTTTTTTTTTTTTTTTTTTTCCTGCTTTGCTCTATTTTTTACTTTTTTTTTTTTTTTTTTTTTTTTTTTTTTTCTTAATGTATTGGTGGTCAAGCATAATAATTCTTTCTATGCAATTTTCTCTGATCTGTTTGCTCATTAGACAGGATCTAATTTTGATTCCAGTCTGAGGTACAACGCACGGGTACATTATGTAGACTTTTGTTTTCTAGGATTAGAATGATGAATATTTCATATCGGTGTGTCGTTATCTATCTTTTCATTTGGGTTTAAAGGCTGATTAAGGCCTAGTTTCCTGGTAGCTCCTTTTGGAAACCACTATGTACCATCTCCCCTGAATAAGATTTACAGAGCTTATTATTGATATAAAGTGGTCCACGAGGGCTCATTCAGAGGTTGGCATGTGCGTTTTTTGTGCAATAATGAGACACATGATGTTAACCCCTTCATGCCTAAGCCTTTTTCTGACATTTGTTGCTTCCACATTAAAATTTTTGCTGGAAAATTACTTGGAACTCCCAAACATCCTATATTTTTTTTAGCAAAGACTGTAGAGAATAAAATGACGATTGTTGCAATATTTTTTTATGTCACACTATATTTGCGCAGTGGTCTTTCAAATGCAATTTTTTGGAAGAAATACACTTTTATGAAATGGGGGCAAAAAAAAAAAAAAAAAACAATAAAGTTGGCCCAATGTTTTTGTATAATGTGAAAGATGATGTTACACTGAGTAAATAGATGCCGAACATGTCGTGCTTTAAAATTGCGCACACTTGTGGAATGACGACAAACTACGGTACTTAAAAATCTCCGTAGGCGACGCTTTAAAAATGACTACATTCATTTAGAGTTACATAGGAGGTCTAGTGACTGATTGCTCTTGCTCTAATGATTGTGGCGATACCTCACATGTGGTTTGAACACTGTTTGCGGGCGCGATTTACGTATGCGTTCGCTTCTGCGCGCAAGCACGCAGGGATAGGGCGCTTTAAACATTTATTTTTTTTCTTTATAATTTTTTTTTTTTTTTTTTTTTTTTTTTTAACACTGTGCCTTTTTTTTTTTTTTTTTTTTTTTTCAATTTTTTTTTTTTTTTTTTTTCTCTGATCACTCTTATTGCTGTCACAAGGAATGTAAACATCCCTTGTAACTGTAAATGGGCAGTGACAGTTACTCTTTATGGAGGGATCTGGAGTCTATAAGACCTCCTTTGCACTTAAAAGCATTCAAAATGCCAAGTTTGGCTGTTTTGAATACTGTAATTTTTTTAAAAATCTGGTGCCTTTTAAGGCTCCAGTAAACAGGAAGTTACATCTTGACATCGCTTCCAGGTTACTAGCTCCGAGACCTGATCAAAGCCGATTCTGGCTTCGTTCGGGTCTCCGGCCAGCCGGTGGACATGCCAGCTGGTCGCTCAGGGGCCTCCCCGGTGGGACGGGAGAGCCCGGGCGAGCCGCTGCTTATAATTAGAGCCGAGCGACTGCTTAGCCACATCGGTTGTTATTACAAGAAAGCCGGCTCTGGGAAAAAAAAAGGGTACCGGGGTGATGCCTGCAGCTGCACGCATCACCCCCATACAACCCCTTCAAGCCGAAGGCCACATGTTTGCGTTATGTTGGCATGAAGGGGTTAAGCAGCCTGTTCATTGTGAATGCGGTGTCGTGTAAAAAAATAGGCGCCCCCCCCTTCTCTTTTTTTTTTTTTTTTTTTTATAGCCACTTTGCACCACAACACAAAGAGCAGTTGTACATGTGCACTATGGCATACTGTATGTACATGTAGTACAATTTTAATAAATTGCAACCCAACACAGATACCCAGTGCATTACTAGATTATTCTTGCCATGAATGAGCCCTCGAGTCTGTAAAACAAATGAAAACATTTTTAATAGTTTTATGGGTTAGGGAGTGCTTGGTATTGAATAAATATATGTTTGGTCAGGCTTGATATATGGCATTTTATGTTTTACCTAATGAAACTTGGCAGGGATCTAAATTTGGTAGTTTTGCCTTAGGCCCCATGCACACTGGGTGTTTAGCCCTGGTGCATAAGGTCCCGGAGTTTAGGTATGGGCAGAAGGCACAGGCCTGTCATCCAGCCTCACTGCCAGCAGCTTATAAAACCGAGAGGCTGAAAGCTGCTGTGGCTGGACAAGTGCGCTAACACTAACTTTACTAACTTCACTAACATTTAGGGAATATGTGCCCAGAGACCAATGTCTGGAACACTGTTAGTGGTGCACCGAAATGAAAATTTCCGGTGCTGAAACAGAAAATTTAGGATGCACTTGGCCGAAACCAAAATTGCCGGTTTAAAAAATATAATAAATATATTTATATTATATTTGACTTTTTAAAAAATTAATAATATGCATTTATTGGCACCTTTTTGAAGTGGTGTTAATCCTGCTTGTTACCTTTTTTGGTGCATGTTTGGTTAGTTAAAAAAAAAAAAAACGCACCTCCCCTTTTGAAATGCATTGAAAACGCAGTAAGAACGCATAAAAAATGCACATGTTGCGGTTTTGATGACTTTTTTTTTTTTTTTTTTTTTTTTTTTAGAGTCTATGAGCAGCACAGCAAAATTGCCGTAAAATCGTGGGCATTTCTTTTGTATTCTTTTGGCACAACGCTAAAAGCCCTATTTTCGGCCAATGAAATTTCGGTGCATCGTTACAGACTGTATGTTCGATCATTCATCCCTGAGTGCATACTGCCGTAAATGTTAGTACCGCACAGTGCACCGTTAATCCTCAGCAGCTTTCAGCCTCTGTGTTGGGGATCTTTTACACGGGCGGTCCGCCCGACGGACTCCGCTTTGCTCAGCGGGGGATCAACCCACTAAGCAGGCAGATGACAGGTCCGTCTCCGCTCATTGTGCAGAGACGGACCTGTCAGATCTCCGCTCTCCTCAATGGGGAGATCGGATGAAAATGGGAACGCCTGTCCGTTTTCATCTGATCTGCCAGTCGGATAGAACATAGGGTCTCCGTCCGTCCTGGATTTCACAGACCGGATCGGATAGCAGCGGATGTCAGAGGACGTGTCACCGCTGACATCCACGGCCCCATAGGAGTGAATAGAGGGTCCGATCAGGTCCGCATGAAAATCCGACAGGTGGACCTGATCGGAAAGCCCGTGTGAAAGGGGCCTTACTGGCTGCCATCAGTGGGGCAGAAAATCTCTTCACTTGAAGAGAACCTGTCATGGACATTTGTAAGAATCTAAATTTCCACTTTTTAAGTTGTTTAATAATAAATAAAAAAAAGTTTAAACTCCTCCCTCCATGAAATACAGTGCGTGTGCTGGTAACATTTGCGCTCTGACAGGGAGACAGTACAAGTGGTTAAGCTGCCATACATGGATGAAAATTCGGCCGGTTCAGCAGGGACCAGTCGAATTTTAATCCATGCATGGGCAGGCTGGTCGTACCCACGTTAATCCATATCTGCTAGCAGTAATCCTTGTATATTGCCGACTGCGCATCCTGTTGGCAGAATACAATAGCTCTACGGGAAGTATTCCCCCATTAACAACACAGTCACACCCCTGGTGGAAGGAAAGAAAATGAGTTCACCTGGCTTGCCTAAAGCCTGATATACATTATTGGATTTTTGAGTTGAACAAAAAAAAAAAACCTGTCATCTTCGGTCGGAGCCGCTGTTCTAACTTCGCAGATTTGGTACAGCGAACTCCCCTGCTGAGCTATTGTGTTCTGACAGGGGCGGCCCCCCCCCCACCCCCTGCTGGAACACTTCCATCAGCGCTCTCCACCATTTGATGAGACCACTGATTGGGAGTCTGTCGGTTGCTGGTTTTCCAGCATGCACGCCTGGCCAAATGACCAGCTTCTGCCAGACAGACCGACATACACACAGGCTGAACGTTGGGCAGTTTTTTTTTTTAAACCGACAAGTGTCCCCTGACATTTGGCCTGTGTGTACCCGACTTTAGCCTGTGCTGTTAACCACTTGTATTCTCTTCCTGTCAGAGCAGAAATGATAGCCTGGTATTAAATAGTTGTATTTTACAGCTGCTGTTTGTTTTTGTTTTTTGTTTTCTTACCACAAAAAAGTTGAACTATACTTAAAAAAACAAAAAAATAAAATGGCCAAAAAAGAAAAAACAATGGATGGAGCAGAACAATAAAAAAATTGGTAGTAGTTTGTTTTATAGCAGAAGAGACTCTGTGGGGATGATTTACCAAAACCGGAGAGTGCAAAATCTGGTGCAGCTCTGCATAGTAACCAGTCAGCTTCTAGGTTTTTATTGGCAAAGCTTGATTGAACAAGCTGAAGTTAGAAGCTGATTGGTTACCATGCACAGCTGTACCAGATTTTGCACTCTCCAGTTTTAGTAAATCAACCCCTATGTGTCCGTTTTGTGTATGTTCAGTGCAATGCAGTCTGTTAGATGCCAGGTACAAGGACCGTGTAATCTGGGCACAGGCGCAGAGGTTCATTGGCCAGCCAAATGGCTGAATACAGAAAATAAGACCTGGAAGAACACCAGGAGGAGATGGCAGTGGCAACAATAGAGTGAGAGCAGACCTCACATCTTTGGAAAAGGCAGCAGATGGCGGGTCCACATGCGAACAGTTTTTTGCTTTAAGGTGGACGAAGAGTTACAGTTCTTAATATAATATTTTTTTTTTTTTTTTTTGTAGATTGCATAAACTGACCTTCACTGTTAGGCCTCTTTCAGAAGGAGTGGAATCCGTCTAGCAGATCTGCCTGCTCAGCAAGGCATCTCTCTGCTGAGCAGTGGGGTTGACAGGTCTGTGTCCGTTCCTCTATGCAGAGCAGACATGGACACAGCCCACTGTTCTCTATGGGGCGGTCAGATGGAAACGGACTGCCTGTCCATTTCCATCCGACTATCTTCCAATACGCAGGACAGATGGCGAACGTATCCTTATCCGTCTGTTTTTAGTAGACCGGATCAGATGCCGGCAGATGTGACTTGTCCGCTGACAGCTGCCACTCCATAGAGCTCAATAGGTGGTCCGATCGGGTCCACCTGAAAAATGGACAGGTGGACCCGATCGGTCCGCTGATGTGAAAAGAGCCTTAAGATCAGATGACACTCCTTTTGAATAGAAGAAAAAGAAGTAATAAGAATAAACCTGTCTATAAAGTATTTATGAATGCAACCTTCATTCCTCCTCTTATTGAGCAGAGCAGCCGTGGCAATAAAGGAAGCACAGGGCATACAAGGTGATTGGTTGACACATTTTTCGGAGTAGGAGGGAGCACAGCATGCATGCTCAAGGACTTCAGCTGGTTATAGTGAATGTTTATTCTTCCTTTATTATAGCTAATACAATACAGTATGAGGAAGAAATATATAAAAAAGCTTGATTTAATAATGCAATAATTGGGCTGCAAGTGACAGATCTACTATCTCTGCTATGCTTGTTGGGTATTCTAGATGAGGAATAGTGATTGACGAACCTTGTTCTTGGCCCGCAAAGTTATGGCACTTAAGTGGATACAACCTACTCCCCCTTCTCTCTGTATATGAATACAGATGATGAATCAGGTGTTGCCCTATCAAAAGCTCATTTTTGAGCATAGGGGTTGCCCTCATAAATCTAATAAGGTGTGGGATACATGGTGCTCTTCTATTCTCGCCGTTACTAATACTTGAGATGTCTGCTAAATATACACTGCTCAAAAAAAATGAAAGGAATGCTTTGAAACCACATCAGATCTCAATGGGGAAAAATATCATGCTGGGTATCTATACTGATATGGACTGGGTTATGTGTTGGGAATGAAAGGATGCCACGTCGTTTGATGGAAATAAAAAATATCACCCTACAGAGGGCTGAATTTAAAGACACTCTGAAAATCTAAGTGAAAAAATTATGCAGCAGATTAGTCTGCTCAAAATGGTACTCAGTAGTTTGTATGACCCCCACGTGCTTGTATGCATGTCTGACAACGTTGGGGCATGTTTCTAATGAGACTACAGATGGTGTCCTGGGGTAGATCTGGACCGGGGCATCACTGAGCTCCTGAACAGACTGAGGTGTAACATGGCGGTGTCGGATGGACCGAAACATAATGTCCCAGAGATGTTCTATTGGATTTAGGTCAGGCAAGCGTGGGGGCCATTCAATGGTATCAATTCCTTCATCCTCCAGGAACTGGCTGCATACTCTCCCCACATGGGGCTGGGTATTGTCATGCACCAGGAGGAACCCAGGACACATTGCACCAGCATAGGATCAGACAATGGGTCCAAGGTTTTCATCCCGATACCTAATGGCAGTCAGGGTGCCGTTGTCTAGCCTGTATATGTCTTGTGTGTCCCTCTATGGATATGCCTTCCCAGACCATCCCTGACCCACCACCAAACTGGTCATAGTGAACAATGTTACAGACAGCATAACACTCTCCAAGGCTTGTCCAGACCCTTTCACGTCTGTCATGTGCTCAGAATAAACCTGCTCTCATCTGTGAAAAGCACAGGGCACCAGTGGCAGACCTGCCAATTCTGGTGTTCAATGGTAAATGCCAATCGAGCTCCACGGTGCCGGGCAGTGAGCACAGGGCCCGCTAGAGGATGTTGGGCCCTTAGGCCACCCTCATAAAGTCCCTTTCACACCAGTGGCTTGCTGGAGGTCATTTTGTAGGGCTCTGGCAGTGCTCATCCTATTCCTCCTTGCACAAAGGAGCAGATACTGGCACTGCTGATCCTTCTACGGCCCTGTTTAGCTCTCCTAGAGACTGCCTGTCTCCTGGACTCTCCTCCTTGCTCTTGAGACTGTGCTGGGAGACACAGCAAACCTTCTGACAATGGAACGTATTGATATGCCATCCTGGAGGAGTTGGACTGCCTGTGCAACGTCTATAGGGTCCAGGTATCGCCTTATGATACCAGTAGTGACACTGACCCTAGCCAAATGCAAAACTAGTAAAAAGCAGTGAGAAAACAGGAGTAGGAAAAAGAAATGTCAGTGACCTCCACATGTAAAACCATTCCTGTTTTGGAGGTTGTCTCATTGTTCCCAATCTAGTGCACTTGTTAATCAGTTTCAGCTGCTTTGGTGTTAATGAAATTAACAACTCCCTCTGCTGCTGACCAGATCAATATCCCAGGGCTTTAATTGACTTGATGCTATACATTGATTAAAAAGTGTTCCTTTTTTCCTTTTTTTTTTTTTTTTTGAGCAGTGTACTTTGGCAATTGAGCCTGTGGGAGTGTATCTTTAATTATATTTGTGGCCATTATTTGTCTGTTTTTATTTTTAACCCAATTAATTCCAAGAGAGTACTTCTTCAATGACATTAAGGCCCCTTTCACACTTATACGACTTCAAACTCGCGCGATTTTAACGCAATTTCGTGGCTGCGATTTTGCCACGATTTGGGAGCAGTACTACTTTGTACAACTTTGCCACAACTTTGGCATTAACCATTCTCAACTTGGGCTTACAAAGTAGTGCTGAAATCCTGTCTATATTATTTAGGTACGATTTGCATGCTACTTGAGTGTTTAACATTGAGGTCTATGGAGTACAAATGTATGGAAGTTGGACCAAAGTAGTGCAGGGACTACTTTGAAGTCGGCATGACTTAAAGTAGTGCCAGTATGAATGGTAGTCATTGAAAATCATGGAGAATGACTTGTCATACGATTTTGCAGTACAAAATCGTCGGACAAGTCGTATAAGTGTGAAAGGGGCCTTAGCAGAACTGTTATGGAATTAATCTCATGTTTGTGTAAAGAACTTTATTTCTCCTTAGGGCCCTTTCACACGGACGTGTCAGTGTACGGGCTCCGCTTTGCTCAGCGGGGGATCGCTCCGTTGATTCCTGCTGAGCAGGCCGATGACAGATCGGTCTCTCCACACTGTGCAGGGATGGACCTGTCAGAGCGCGGCTCTCCTCTATGGGGGATCAGATGAAGACAAACTGTAGAGTCCGTTTTCATCCGATCTGCCAGACGGATGGAAGAGTAAGGTTTCCAGCCGTCACACGGATCAGAGCGGATCAGAGAGGGTCGGATGTCAGCAGACATGTCACCGCTGACATCCGTCGCTCCATAGACCTGTATGGAGCGTCCGTTCAGGTCCGCCGAAAAAACTGATAGGAGAACCTAAACGGTCCACCCGTGTGAAAGGGGCCTTATGCTCATGTTGAGCGTTTTGGTTATTGTACCATTCTTTGTATCTTTGTTAAAAAAAAAAAAAAATGCAGAATATTATCCATTACAGAATAAAAGTTTAAACTTTTCGTAAATTAACTAATTGCTCCTCCCTTATGCCTAGGTCTCCATCCCATCAGCCAACTTCCTTATCAGAGATTCCTCATCTACAGTCTTTGAAGCAAGCTAGTCCTGTGACTTGAGGTCACCACAATGAGGCAGCTAAAGGGAAAACCCAAGAAAGAGTCCTCCAAAGACAAGAAAGAGAGGAAGCAAGCCATGCAGGAAGCTCGTCAGCAAATCACCACTGTAGTGCTTCCCACGCTGGCCATCGTGGTGGTATTAATTGTCGTGTTTGTCTACGTGGCGACTCGTCCAAGCGCAATCGAGTAACTTGTCCTCCCTTTTTTTTTTTTTTTTTTTTTTTCTTATGGGTACAAAATGCCTTGTGCCAAAAAAGAACCAAATATGAATTTTTCTACCTTCAGCATTGACGGTTTATAAGAAGGATTATGTCCACTTTCTTCAGTGTTTTTATCAGATTGTCCATTTATCGAATGTTTAAAAAAGGAAATGTGCCAATCATTGTGTGTCAAACAATGCTACAGTTGTGCCTTTAAAAAAAAAAAAAAAAAACATTTTTAAAAAAAGACCAGCTGAAACAGAATCTGGGAATTGTAAATCTGGGAGTGGGAAGAGATGTCTGTTATTCTGATGTATAACACTGTTGCTGTATACTGTCACATTTACCAAAGGACTGTACTTTCTGGTAATGTCAGTCTAATATATTGTACCGCACACCCCCAGTATTTATTTTTTAAATAAAGTATGGAACAATCCATTGTGTGCGTGATTGTATATTTGTTTGGACAATTATCTGCAGCCTGGTAGCCAAAGCCTACAAAGGTGGTAGATCACAATACCCTTAAAGTGGTTGTAACCCTAAACAAATAAAAAAATAAAAATCTTTTTACTTTAAGGCATGATCTATAGCACAGTGCTTGTGCTGTGTCATTTATCCCTCTCTGTTCTAAAAAAAAAAAACCTGGTTGATCCTGCCAGTTCTTGTTGTCCCCCTGTCTGTGCTGACCACGGTAATCATGACTGCTGATCCATGATACTGTGGTCAGGTTACGTGCCTCCCTCATCCCGCTGCTCTGCTGTGATAGTCTTCCCCCTCCCTCCCTGTCAGCATTAGAGCGGCTCTCCTCACTGCTGTTGTTCAGCTGCAATTTGCAGCAAATCTACATGTATCCCCTCCGGATTATGCTGCCAATAACTACTGTGTATGTGTGTTTTTTTTATTTTTTAATTAAAAGGCTAGATACCTTTTCCGGTCACATAATCCCCCTCCGCTCTTCTTTCCCGATCTATGGAGAGAACTGGGAGGTGCCAAGATTCCCCTGTGGCATCAGCCGGCCAGCAGAGGGGGATCACGTGACCGCACATCGGCAATGTGGGAAAAGGTACTTAGCTTTTTCATTATAAAAAAAAAAAAAAAAGGCTAAGTACCTTTTCCCACACTGCCGCTGTGCGGTCGCGTGATCCCCCTCTGCTGGCCGGCTGATGCCACAGGGGAATCTTGGCCCCTCCCGTTTCTCTCCATAGATCAGGGAAGAAGAGCTGAGGGGCGATCATGTGACTGCACAGCTGCGGTGTGGGAAAAGGTATCTAGCCTTTTCATTTTAAAAAAACACATACACAGTAGTTATTGGCAGCATAATCCGGAGGGGATACATGTAAAGTCACTATGTGACTGTCTTATACCCAGAACAAAAGTAGAGTGTGAGCGGCGCTCAGCCATTTATAAAATGCAATGTATTCTAGCAATGAATACAAAGCTTCCTCTGATTGGCGTCAGAGGTTGTGACGTCATCAGCTCGCCTCTCTTGACTTGGCCAGTCAGAGGAAACTTTGTAGTCATTGCTAGACTACATCGCTTTTTATGAATGAATAGCTGAACGGCGCTCAGATAGACTCTGTTGTGTTCTGGGTATAAGACAGGAAGGTCTCTGCTCGCACCCGAAAAACAGTGCTGTACATTGCCCCAACTACATACAGTTTATACCGCACATCCAACGGCCTCACCTTAGTGAGGGACATAAAATGTAACAAAAGCTGGAGTTCAGCTTTAAGCAGGCCATAGACAGTTCGAATCTTGGCCAGGTTCAAACCATGTATAGGCAGGCTGATTGTACCCAAGTTGTAAGATCGATCAGCCTTAAACTTTGTATTCTGCCAGCTGTGAATTCTCCCTGTGTCCCCTGCTGGCAGAATACAATAGTGCAGCAGAAAGGCATTCCCCATCAACAGTCAGGAATCTAGCATTTTTTCTTTCCTATCCTTTATTCATGTCCACTTCGGCCATTCATTTATTTTCATATCCTCTTTGGCCAGCCTTCTAATTGAAGTGCAGCATATAGAAAGTTCCATACCTCGCGGGATTGTGTGTTTGGTTTTTTTTTTTTTTTTTTGTTTTTGTTTGTTTTTTTTTTTATTTCCTCATCACCAATCTAGCTCTTGCAGCCTTAGGCCCCTTTCACATGATCGGACCGTTCAGGTCCGCCTGTCAGTTTTGACGGCAGGCCTGAACGGGCGCTCCATGTTAGCCTATGGAGCGTCGGATGTCAGCGGAGACATGTCCGCTGACATCCGACCCGGTCCGATCCGCAAATGCAGACGGATGGCTCTACGTCCGAATCAGGTGAGATCTGATGAAAACGGACAGGCTGTCCGTTTTCATCCGATCCCTCCATAGGCAGCAGCGGCGCCTGACAAGCCCCTCCTCGCTAAATGAGCAGAGAGGGACCTGTCATCCGCCGGCTCAGCGGAGATCAACGGAGAGATCTCCCGCTGTGCCGGCAGACTCCGTGGAAGCGAAGTCCGTCTCGTTTGAAAGAGGGCTTAAACCTTTTTATCCTGCTGAGGATGATGCCGAGACAACTCCTTCCCCAAGATCGTTCCTTGTTTTTGTTAGAACTTGTATAGGCTAAAACTGGCCATACACCAGTACAATTTTTTTGTTTGAAATGTTGTGCTTTTGGAATATTCTTTCAATTTTTTTAATGGTTAGTGGGGTAAAATTTGAGGTTTATTCACAATTGTAGTGATGAGAAATTTCAAAGCAGCAGGATGGAATTTTTTTCTCATTAAACTAAATTCTAACTGAATGAGGTTATTTGGGGGAAAAAAATCGTACACATTGTACTGAAACCAGTTTAATAGGATTCCATTCAAATCGCAGCTCTGGATGAAGGCTTTTAAACAAAATTAGTTGATGCAATGATGGCACGAAAGAATGTTCTGATGAATAATTTCTCTATAAGTGTTGAGACTTGCCCCCTATGTGACAGTTCTTGTGCCCACCAATGGGCCACTCCAGTATATGTAAAGGAGGGGAGGGCATGCCCACTATCATACTAAAAGTTGGGGTATTTCGAGAGGCTTTTTGATTGTGTGGTTAGCAATGTTTGTAGCAATCTTCTACTTTCGAGTAAACTTGTACAGCGAGGATGTACCTTAGATCATCTTCCCCTTTGAAGATGCTCGTTACCTGGCTGATCTGCAAATGTATTGTCTTCATGTTCTTCAAGTCGCTGAAAACATATGCAGATCAGTAGCAATAAAAAAGTGTTTTTTTTTTTTTTTTTTTTTTTTGTTTTTTCTCTAGAGCTGCTGCAAGTTCCCTTTTGCGCCCTCTCTCTCTTGTAACCACTCTAGTAATCCCTAGATAGCAGCTGTGACAAATCTGTGTAATTATTGACTTCTAAAATCTGAAATCCATGAATTGTGCCAGGTCCCAGTGACATTATCCCTCCATTCCCAATTGGCTAGATATATATTTTTACTCATTGGTTATGCTGTCAGTCATGAGAAAAAAAAATAATTTCAGCCAAGCAGGAAATACAGTCAGGTCCATAAATATTGGGACATCGACACAATTCTATTCTTTTTGGCTCTATACACCACTACAATGGATTTGAAATGAAAGATGTGCTTTAACTGCAGACTTTCAGCTTTAATTTGAGGGTATTTATATCCAAATCAGGTGAACGTGGTGTATAGAGCCAAAAAGCTTAGAATTGTGTCGATGTCCCAATATTTATGGACCTAACTGTATGTCATTGTATCTCGGTAGACTTCACTTTCCAGCTACAGCCAGCTCACTCGTAAGTTTACAGTCTCCCTTTTTAAAAGGGGAATTCTAATCATATGAAAAGCGCCATGATACCCATCCTTCCATATTACTGTAAAGTCATAAAAAGTATCAGAAGTCCTAAAATACTTTGCTGTGAGATCCCATGGTAGTCCCTCATGACCAGATGCCCAGGCATTAATGCTAAAGGGGAGGAACAGAAATTGATGGCTTATTGCTGGGCCGCATTTCTCACTGCTTTGCTAACACCCGCATTGGTATGATGTTCCTCCTATTATGGGAGGACTGACCCTTGAAACACTACTAAGCACAACATTTTTGACATATCCACCATTTGTAACATTTAGCATTGCTCCTGTTTATGACATTACCCCTCCATCACCCATTTGGGTTTAACTTATTGGTTGTGCTGTCAGCCAAGAGAAAATACGGAAAGGAGGAATTACGTCATTGTATCTCAGTAGGCTTCACTTTCCAGTATGGATAGCTCACAGTATCACTTTAAAAGGGGGATTTTGATCATGTAAACGCCCCTTGCTACCTATCCTACACTTTACAGAAAAGTGGTACTAAAGCCTATGCATTCGCAATAAAAATGTCCCCATTACTGGTACAATCCTCCCCCACATCCCCAAACGCTTATCTGATGTCCTTGTCCCCATCGCTGGGTCCTCCATGATTTGCACCCGCTCCCTGTACTATAAAATGAATCAGAGAGGGAACAGGATTGGGATTGATTGGCCCCCCACTGCTGCCTGGATGGAGAGGGCAGGGGCATGGCTTGCCAGGGCTGTGTTTGCCCCAGGAACAAGCATACGGAGATGCCTAGCTAAAGGAGACATCCGAAAACAGAAGCAGTGGGGCAGTTATGGGAGGACTGACCCTTTTGAACATTATGAAGTCGAATAGCCAGCATGTTTGGCACATCCACCATTATTAATCCTAGTGCATCGTGGATAAAAATGCTACAATGTGCATCCCAGCGGATCCAGCTGGCTACCTTCTCTATAGTGTTTTGTCATTCCGCAGCAGAAAAAAAAAAAACACCACTACACCCAGAAAACCTCAAGAAATAAGGAAAAGAACACATTTACTAAATCTATACAAGTGTGAGAGATATATAGGTCATGCTGCACCTTGGTGACGGTTTCACGTTGGTGCGAATCATTTAATACCCTGCCATGAGAAAGATGACGACTACGATAATTTAACAGAGTTTCTAATTTGACAACTGTTGTGGGAGATTTACAAAGGTTATTTAAAGTATTAATCCCGTTCTCAGCAATTATTTTAATGAATAATCACAACACTAAGTAATTAATTGGCAGTATTAGCGGTGCGGGGAATTTTCAAGCCGCTTAAGAAATGAACAATTTTCTTTTACACGTGGCTTTTATTTAAATAGGAATTTGTTTTTCTAATTGAAAAAGAAGATGATGTTTTAAAGTAGAACTCCAGGAAGATGTAAAAAAAAATACAAATATATTCAAGGCATTATAAACCCTCCTACCCGTCCCTTGTGTTTTTCTTTTCAAATATAATTTTTATTGAATCCCAGAAAGGGCAAAACCAAGTGATTACATCCATAATGTGCAAACATTGAAAACTTCAAGTCAAATAACTTGTATGTCCAGCTAACAAGCCGTTTTCTGAACTACGTTTGTCTCAAGTAAATAACAATAAAGAACATGTCAGACAGATCTCTTCTTTTAGTTTAGTTTGTCACTACCAGTCACATTTACAATTAATGTAATAAGTAATTAATGCATTTTTAATCGCACTGATCGCTGTACAAATGTGAATGGTCCCAAAATAGCACCAAAAGTCTCCGATCTGTCCGCCATAATGTCGCAGTCACGCTGATCACCGCCATTACTAGTAAAAAAAAAATTATTAATAAAAATTTCATAAAACTATCCCCTATTTTGTAGATGCTATAACTTTTGTGCAAACTAATCAATAAACGCTTATTGCGATTTTTTTTACCAAAAATATGTAGAAGAATATATATCGGCCTAAACTGAGGGGAAAAAAAAAAAATTTTTTATATATTTTTTGGGGATATTTATTATAGCAAACAGTAAAAAATATAGCTTTTTTTCAAAATTGTCGCTCTTTTTTTGTTTATAGTGCAAAAATAAAAACTGCAGAGGTGATCAAATACCACCAAAAGAAAGCTCTATTTGTGGGGAAAAAAGGACGTCAATTTTGTTTGGGAGCCACGTCGCACGACCGCGCAATTGCCAGTTAAAGCGACGCAGTGCCGAATCGCAAAAAGTGCTCTGGTCTTTGGCCAGCCAAATGGTCCGGGGCTTTAGTGGTTAAACAAAAATCCTACGATCTGGTATTACACGAGAAAAATGTCTGTGTTTGTCCGATCGCATAATATCGGATGAACTGTCGCGATTGGCTCTTGAAAGATCTGTACTAGCGATCCGATTATGGCACGATCGCTTCGAAAGCGGTATTTTTTTGTCCAATTTTCAGATCGTGTGTACGGGCCATAAGGTATTGGGCTTGCCCAATCCCATTTTCCCTTTTCCAAAAACCAGAGTAGAGAAAATATAAATAGGTCAAGAGTAGAGAAGAGAAAAGCTAAGAAAAAATAAAAGCAGGGTGTGGAGGGGGCGAGGGGGCGAGAAGTTTTGAGATGGCGATGGTTCGGGATACCCAAGATAGTCGGTCAGTAGGGCTTGTTAGAGTGTTTATGATCCGAAAAGGGCCATTCCCTCTTCAGAGAAAGACAAACAGGTTCCAGAGCCACCAGGCCTTAGAATATTTTTCACGTTTATGCCTCCATTTTATTTATGTCCTCTACCCTGTGAAGCCAACTAGGAATAGTCAGCGATAGTTGTTTTTTTCAGTGAAGAGCGATACAGGACTTGGTAGCATGTAAGAGGTGTCGTACAACTGATTTTTTTTCTTTATAGGTTTTAGCGGGAATGGTTGAAACGTGTAGCAGGAAGATAGTCGGTGGTATTGGGATAGCATTTATGTAACATATGAGGATCAAGATCAGGGCCGTTTTTAATATTGATTGGACCCTGGGCAAAACTTTTCTTGCCCCCCCCCCCCCCCCGTGCAGTTTCGCTCTCCACCTTGCCTGAGACATACAATAAATAGCAGCTAGACTCAAAATCAGTTTACTGAATCAGATCAGGCAGCTATTGCGATAGCTATTGTTGCCAGAGGTTACAGTGTATCATTACCGCTCACTGACTGGTTGCTAGAGGTTACAGTACACATTAGGGCTCACTGATTGGTTGCTAGAGGTTACAGTACACATTACCGCTCACTGACTGGTTGCTAGAGGTTACAGTACACATTAGGGCTCACTGATTGGTTGCTAGAGGTTACAGTACACATTAGGGCTCACTGATTGGTTGCTAGAGGTTACAGCACATGATTTCTGCTTGTTGATTGTTTTCTAAAGATTACTGTGGCTATAACCTCAGAGGGGCATGATATACATATCAATGCCGCCACTATTTACATATGAATGCCGGTAATTTACATGTAAACACAGGGTCTGCAGGTGAATCATCTGTACACAACAGAAGGGCAGAGCTGGGCAGCATTAGTAGCAGCACTTCACACTGAGATATTGGGACACAGCACAAGACTAAAACCTCAAGGGATGAGGGAATTTAAACCAGCATAGTTGGCAAGTATGAGGCAGCTGCTTCGGGCCCCACAACAATGACAGGGCCCTGGGCAGCTGCCCTTTTGCCCTGCCTTAAAAACGGCCCTGGTCAAGGTACCACCAAGTCAAAATGTTATAGTTGGTCTCGTGAATCTTTGTGCAGATCGACGATTTTAGGGAGAACCTGATAATGTGGTGTTTGACGAAAATGTATGATTTAGCTCAGTTTCCCATTTTCTCATACCGCATGGATACGCAATTAGCGGACCTCCAGCTGTTGCAGAACTACAAGTCCCATGAAGCTCTGACAGCCACAAGCATGACACCCAAAGGCAGAGGCATGATGGGACTTGTAGTTTTGCAACAGCTGAAGGTCCGCTAATTGCATATCCCTGTCATACAGGGTAGATGTGGCTGTTTGGAGGGAGTGTTTAGAAGATCATAGGTCTTAGATAATACCTGTGACAGGGTTCCATCATCTGAACAGTAGTCCTCAAAAGTTGTCAAGTGACAGCCAAAACACTGAGGGTTTGGTATGGAATTTAGAAAATGGTGTAACTGGAGGGCATTCCAAAAGGGAAGTTTGAAAAGGGCCTGTGCTGCTTACCAATGATGCTATAGAGGGCCATTGTTCTGCTATTAAAAAATAGGATGCTTGGTCACAACCCGATTTGGTACAGAGTCCTGAGCACAGGAGAGCTAAGGCCAGGAGATAATTGTGGATTCCCTAAGATAGGGAATAAGGGAGAGTCTCGGGTAGAGAGGGAAGTCTGTATACAGACCTGTGAGCATAGACGGAGTGTTGTGCCTAATAGAGGGTGCAATTTTAGCACCGGCGGTAAGTGATCATAGCACCCCAAAGTACCTTTTAACGGAATGTCCGTTTGAGCCTGTTCTAATTGTGCCCAAAGCTTGGAACTATAATAATGGCGCCAATCAATAAATCTACCAAGGGGAGTCGCCTGCTAATACTTCCGGGTATCGGGAAGTGCCAGTCCGCCATATTGTTTAGGTAGTGAGAGTCGATGGCGAGGAAGACGGGGTTTTTTTATGTGCCCAAATAAACCTAATAAAAGGTATCTTGGTTGGTAAGGCTTGGAATAGGTAGAAGTATTTTGGCAGGATACACATTTTCAGTAGGTTGCATCTACTGAACCAGGAGTGCAGTCCTTTGTGCCAGTTCTCTAATAGGACACGGGTTTTAATCAGCAGAGATGGAAAATTGAGTTCATAAGTACGGAATAAACGGGGTATCTCCAACCAATAGTTCCTGGATATCTGGGTTTAGTCGGATTTTGCAGAGAAATGGCTCGTGGCATTCATAATGAGGAAAGGGTCAGAGAGTTTTCTGTTGGCCTTGACTCGAGCTGTTGGGTTGGAGTTGATTTTGGCGATCCATTGTATCATGGTGTCACTTGTGTTTTCACCGGCACAAACTGTACATTGATTATGTAGTTTTATGGTGTCATTTGTTGCCCTGTATGTAGAAAAACTCTACATTCCAGCGTCAGAAGTTTGTGTTCAAACATGAGACATGCGGCATGACACTGCACAGGATAATGCATGACCTTTGTCTGTAGTCTAGGGCTGAAATGACGAATCGATGACAACATTTTCATTATCGATTTTAACAATTTTCATTATCGATTAGTTGCTCTGCGATTGGTTGTTCTAACGGCATGTACTTTCCTCCCTGCCTGTCAGTTCTGCCTCCGCCTGAGTGTTTTCTGTTACAATCCCCTGTATACAAACCGGCGCTGTATACCTTTCTCATAGCGGCGCTCATGTGACCGGGCACGTCCGCCTCTCTCCTCCCCTCCTTTGCTACTTCGAGGGAAGAGAGAGAGAGAGGAGAGAAGCAGTCGGTCACATGAGCGCCGAGCTGCGATATAATAAGATACATAGCGAGCGGCTTACTTTTAAAATACAGTGGGTGAACTTAGCAAAACAATAATTTTGGTATTTCTGGGAGAACAAGTGCCCCATCTTTAGTGTTCCTGGAAGGGGGAATAGTGCCTGATCATTGGATTTCCTCGGGGGGAGGGAATAGTGCCACATTCATTAGTGTTCCTGGGAGGAATAGTGCCCGCAAATAGTGTCATTGGTGTTCCTGGAAGGGGGAGTAGTAGTGCCCCATCATTGGTGTTCCTGGGGGGGGTAGTGCCCCATCATTGGTGTTCCTGGGAGGAATAGTGCCCCATCATTGGTGTTCCCGGGAGGAATAGTGCCCCATTCATTGGTGTTCCTGGGAGGGAATAGTGCCCCATCATTGATGTTCCAGAGGGGAATAGTGCCCCATCATTGTTGTTCCTGGGGGGGAATAGTGCCCCATCATTGCTGTTCCTGGGGGGAATAGTGCCCCATCTTTGGTGTTCCTGGGGGGAGGAGTATTGCCCCATCATTGGTGTTCCTGGAAAGAACAATAGTAGTGCCCCATCATTGGAGTTGCTGGGGGGAGGGAATAGTGCCCCATTCATTGGTGTTCCTAGGAGGGAATAATGCCTTTCATTGGTGTTCCTGGGGGAAACGGTGCCCCATCATTGTTGTTCCTGGGGGGGGGGGGGGGCGGGGGGAATAGTGCCCCATCATTGCTGTTCCTGGGAGGAATAGTGCCCCGTCATTGGTGTTCCTGGGGGGAATAGTGCCCCATCATTGTTGTTCCGGGGGGGTGATAGTGCCCCATCATTGCTGTTCCTGGGAGGAATAGTGCCCCATCATTGCTGTTCCTGGGAGGAATAGTGCCCCATCATTGGTGTTCCTGGGAGGGAATAGTGCCCCATCATTGATGTTCCAGAGGGGAATAGTGCCCCATCATTGCTGTTCCTGGGAGGAATAGTGCCCCATCATTGGTGTTCCCGGGAGGAATAGTGCTCCATTCATTGGTGTTCCTGGGAGGGAATAGTGCCCCATCATTGATGTTCCAGAGGGGAATAGTGCCCCATCGTTGTTGTTCCTGGGGGGGGAATAGTGCCCCATCATTGCTGTTCCTGGGGGGGAATAGTGCCCCATCTTTGGTGTTCCTGGAAGGGGGAATAGTAGTGCCCCATCATTGGAGTTGCTAGGGGAGGGAATAGTGCCCCATCATTGGTGTGTTGAGGGGGGACACCGTGCCCCATCATTGGTGTTCCTGGGGGGGGACAGTGCCCCATCATCGGTGTTCATGAGAGGAATAGAAGGATTAGTGTCCCGTCATTGGTGTACCGGGGGGGGGGGGGGAATAATGCCAAATCATTGGTGTTACCTGGGGGGGATAGTGCCCATCATTGGTGTTCCTGGGGGGAGGAGTATTGCCCCGTCATTGGTGTTCCTGGAAGGATGAATAGTAGTGCCCCATGATTGGTGTTCCTGGGGGGGGATATTGCCCCATCATTGGTGTTCCCGGGAGGAATAATGCCCCATTCATTGGTGTTGCTGGGAGGGAAGAGTGCCCCCATCATTGTTGTTTCTGGGGGGGAATAGTGCCCCATCATTGCTGTTCCTGGGGGGAATAGTGCCCCATCTTTGGTGTTCCTGGGGGAGAAGTATTGCCCCATCATTGGTGTTCCTGGAAAGGGGAATAGTAGTGCCCCAGCATTGGAGTTGCTGGGGGGGAGGGAATAGTGCCCCATTCATTGGTGTTCCTGGGGGGGATAGTGCCCCATCATTGCTGTTCCTGGGAGGAATAGTGCCCCATCATTGGTGTTCCTGGGGGGGATAGTGCCCCATCATTGCTGTTCCTGGGAGGAATTGTGCCCCATCATTGGTGTTCCTGGGGGGGAATATTGCCCCATCATTGGAGTTGCTGGGGGGAGGGAATAGTGCCCCATTCATTCGTGTTCCTGAGGTGGAATAGTTCCCCATCATTGGTGTTCCTGGGGGGGGGGGAATAGTGCCCCATCATTGCTGTTCCTGGGGGGAATAGTGCCCCATCATTCGTGTTCCTGGGAGGGAATAATGCCTTTCATTGGTGTTCCTGGGGGAAATAGTGCCCCATCATTGTTGTTCCTGGGGGGGGATAGTGCCCCATCATTGCTGTTCCTGGGAGGAATAGTGCCCCATCATTCGTGTTCCTGGGAGGGAATAATGCCTTTCATTGGTGTTCCTGGGGGAAATAGTGCCCCATCATTGTTGTTCCGGGGGGGTGATAGTGCCCCATCATTGCTGTTCCTGGGAGGAATAGTGCCCCATTCATTGGTGTTCCTGGGAGGGAATAGTGCCCCATCATTGATGTTCCAGAGGGGAATAGTGCCCCATCGTTGTTGTTCCTGGGGGGGGAATAGTGCCCCATCATTGCTGTTCCTGGGGGGGAATAGTGCCCCATCTTTGGTGTTCCTGGGGGGGAGGAGTATTGCACCGTCACTGGTGTTCCTGGAAGGGGGAATAGTAGTGCCCCATCATTGGTGTTCTGGGGGGAGGGGGGAATAGTGCCCCATTCCTTGGTGTTCCTGAGGTGGAATAGTTCCGCATCATTGGTGTTCCTGGGGGGGGGGGGGGCAGTGCTCCATCATTGCTGTTCCTGGGGGGAATAGTGCCCCATCATTCGTGTCCCTGGGAGGGAATAATGCCTTTCATTGGTGTTCCTGGGGGAAATAGTGCCCCATCATTGTTGTTCCTGGGAGGAATAGTGCCCCATTCATTGGTGTTCCTGGGAGGGAATAGTGCCCCATCATTGATGTTCCAGAGGGGAATAGTGCCCCATCGTTGTTGTTCCTGGGGGGGGAATAGTGCCCCATCATTGCTGTTCCTGGGGGGGAATAGTGCCCCATCATTGCTGTTCCTGGGAGGAATAGTGCCCCATTCATTGGTGTTCCTGGGAGGGAATAGTGCCCCATCATTGATGTTCCAGAGGGGAATAGTGCCCCATCGTTGTTGTTCCTGGGGGGGGAATAGTGCCCCATCATTGCTGTTCCTGGGGGGGAATAGTGCCCCATCTTTGGTGTTCCTGGGGGGGAGGAGTATTGCACCGTCACTGGTGTTCCTGGAAGGGGGAATAGTAGTGCCCCATCATTGGTGTTCTGGGGGGAGGGGGGAATAGTGCCCCATTCATTGGTGTTCCTGAGGTGGAATAGTTCCGCATCATTGGTGTTCCTGGGGGGGGGGGGCAGTGCTCCATCATTGCTGTTCCTGGGGGGAATAGTGCCCCATCATTCGTGTCCCTGGGAGGGAATAATGCCTTTCATTGGTGTTCCTGGGGGAAATAGTGCCCCATCATTGTTGTTCCTGGGGGAGGATAGTGCCCCATCATTGCTGTTCCTGGAGGAATAGTGCCCCGTCATTGGTGTTCCTGGGGGGAATAGTGCCCCATCATTGTTGTTCCTGGGGGGGATAGTGCCCCATCATTGCTGTTCCTGAGAGGAATAGTGCCCCGTCATTGGTGTTCATGGGGAGAATAGTGCCCCATCATTGTTGTTCTGGGGGGGGTGATAGTGCCCCATCATTGCTGTTCCTGGGAGGAATAGTGCCCCATCATTGGTGTTCCTGGGAGGGAATAGTGCCTCATCATTGATGTTCCAGAGGGGAATAGTGCCCCATCGTTGTTGTTCCGGGGGGGAATAGTGCCCCATCTTTGGTGTTCCTGGGGGGGAGGAGTATTGCCCTGTCACTGGTGTTCCTGGATGGGGGAATAGTAGTGCCCCATCATTGGAGTTGCTGGGAGAGGGAATAGTGCCCCATTCATTGGTGTTGCGGGGGGGGAGGGACCGTGCCCCATCATCGGTGTTCATGAGAGGAATAGAAGGATTAGTGTCTCGTCATTGGTGTTCCGGGGGGGGGGGGAGTGAATAGTGCCCTGTCATTGGGGTTCCAGGTGGAATAATGCCCCATCATTGGTGTTACCTGGGGGGAGGGAATAGTGCCCCGTCATTGATGTTCCTGTGGGTAATAGTGCCCCATTTTTGGTGTTCCTAGAAGGGGGGAAGAGTGCCCCATCATTAGTGTTACTGGGGGGGTAGTGCCCCATCTTTGGTGTTCCTGGTGGGGGGGGGAGTATTGCCCCATCATTGGTGTTCCTGGAAGGATGAATAGTAGTGCCCCATGATTGGTGTTCCTGGGGGGGGGAATATTGCCCCATCATTGGTGTTCCTGGGAGGAATAGTGCCCCATCATTGGTGTTCCTGGGAAGAATAGTGCCCCATCATTGGTATTCCTGGGAGGAATAGTGCCCCATCATTGGTGTTCCTGGGGGGGGTGGATATAGTGTCCCATCATTGCTGTTATTGGGGGGAATAGTGCCCCATCTTTGGTATTCGTGGTGGTGGTGGGGGGTAGTGCGCCATCATTGGTGAACCTGGGAGGAATAGTGCCCCATCTTTGGTGTTCCTACGGGGGGGGCAATAGTGCCCCATTATTGGTGTTCCGGGGGGGGGAATAGTAGTGCCCCATCATTGGTGTTCCGGGGGGGGATATTGCCCCATCATTGCTGTTCCTGGGGGGAATAGTGCCCCATCTTTGGTGGGGGGGAATAGTGCCCCATTATTGGTGTTACGGGGGGGAATAGTAGTGCCCCATCATTGATGTCCCTGGGGGGGAAGTAGTAGTGCCCTATGCATTGGTTCCTGGGAGGAATAGTGCCCCGTCATTGGGGTTCCAGGAGGAATAATGCCCCATCATTGGTTTTCCTGGGAGGAATTGTGCCCCATCATTGGTGTTCCTGGAAGGCGAATAGTAGTGCCCTATGCATTGGTGTTCCTGGGAGGAATAGTGCCCCATTATTGGTGTTCCTGGGAGGGGGGAATAGTGCCCCATCATTGGTGTTTCTGGGAGGAGTAGTGCTCCATCATTGCTGTTCCTGAAAGGGTGAATAGTAGTGCTCCATTCCTTTGTGTTCCTGGGGGGAATAGTGCCCCGTCATTGGGGTTCCTGGGGGGGGGGAATAGTGCCCCATCATTGGGGTTCCTGGGGGGAATAGGGCCCCATTATTGGGGTTCCTGGGGGGAATAGGGCCCCATCATTGGTGTTCCTGAAAGGGGAAATAGTAGTGCCCCATCATTTGAGTTCCTGGGGGGGGAGGGAATAGTGCTCCGTTCATTGTTTTTCCTGGGAGTGGAAAATCCCCATCATTGGGGTTCCTGGGAGGAAAAGTGCCCCATTATTGGTGTTCCTAGAGGGGGGGATAGTGCCCCATCATTGGTGTTACTGGGGGGGATAGTGCCCCATCATTGATATTCCCAGGGGAGGGAATAGTGCCCCATTATTGGGGTTCCGGGGGGGGGGGATAGTGCCCCATCATTGCTGTTCCTGGGAGGAATAGTGCCCCATCCTTCGTGTTGGGGGGGTATTGCCCCTTCATTGGTATTCCAGGAAGGGGTAATAGTAGTGCCCCATCATTGGAGTTCTTGGGGGGGAGGTAATAGTGCTCCATCATTGGTGTTGCTGGTGGGGAATAGTGCCCCATCATTGGTGTTCCTGGGAGGAATAGTGCCCCGTCATTGGGGTTCCTGGGGGGGAATAGTGCCCCATTATTGGTGTTACTGGGGGGGGGGATAGTACCCCGTCATTGGTGTTCCTGGGAGGAATAGTGCCCCATCATTGGTATTCCGGGGGGGGGGGGCGGATATAGTGTCCCATCATTGCTGTTCTTGGGGGAATAGTGCCCCATCATTGGTGAACCTGGGAGGAATACTGCACAGCATTAGTGTTCCTGGGGGGGAATAGTGCCCCATCTTTGGTGTTCCTGGGGGGGGAAATAGTGCCCCATCTTTGGTGTTCCGGGGGGGGGGGGGATAGTAGTGCCCTGTCATTGGTGTTCCTGGGTGGGGAATAGTGCCCCAATCTTTGGTGTTCCTGGGAGGAATAGTGCCCCATCATTGGTGTTCCTGGGAGGAATAGTGACCCATCATTGGTGTTTGGGGGGCTGATATAGTGTACCATCATTGCTGTTCTTGGGAATAGTGCCCCATCATTGGTAAACCTGGGAGGAATAGAGTCACGTCATTAGTGTTCCGGGGGGGGGGGAATAGTGCCCCACCATTGGTGTTCCTGAGGGGGGGGGGATATTGCCCCATCATTGCTGTTCCTTGGGGGAATAGTGCCCCATTATTGGTGTTCCGGGGGAAATAGTAGTGCCCCATCATTGGTGTTCCTGGGGGGGGGATAGTGCCCCATTATTGGTGTTCTGGGGGAATAGTAGTGCCCCATTATTGGTGTTCCTGGGAGGAATAGTGCCCCGTCATTGTTGTTCCTGGGGGGGAATAGTGCCCCGTCATTGTTGTTCCTGGGGGGGGGGAATAGTGCCCCATCTTTGGTGTTCCTAGGAGGGGGGGATAGTGCCCCATCTTTGGTGTTCCTGGGGGCGGGGAGAATAGTAGTGCCCTATGCATTGGTGTTCCTGGGAGGAATAGTGCCCCATCATTGGGGTTTCTGGGGGCAATAGTTATTCGTGTTCCTAGAGGGGGGGGAATAGTGTCCCATCATTGCTGTTACTGGGGGGGGGGAGATAGTGCCCCATCATTGGTGTTCTTGGGGGGAGATAGTGCCCCATCATTGGTGTTCTTGGGGGGAGATAGTGCCCCATCATTGGTGTTCCTGGAAGGGGGAATAGTAGTGCCCCATCACTGAAGTTTCTCTGGGGGGGAATAGTGCCCCATCATTGTTGTTCCTGGGAGTGAAAAACCCCCTATCATTGGGGTTCCTGGGGGGAATAGTGCCCTATTATTGGTGCTCGTAGAAGGGGGGGAATAGTGCCCCATCATTGGTGGTACTGGGGGGGGATAGTGCCCTGTCATTGGGGTTCCTGGAAGGAATAGTGCCCCATCATCGGTGTTCCCGGGGGGGGGGAGGGAATAGTGCCCCGTCATTGATGTTCCTTGGAGGGAATAATGCCCCATCGTTGGGGTTCCAGAGGGAAAAATGCCCCATCATTGGTGTTTCTGGGAGGAATAGTGCCCCATCATTGGTGTTCCTGAGAGGAATAGTGCCCCATCATTGGGGTTCCTGGGGGCAATAGTGCCCCATTATTCGTGTTCCCAGAGGGGGGGATAGTGTCCCATCATTGCTGTTACTGGGGGTGAGATAGTGCCCCATCCTTAGTGTTCCTGGGAGGAATAGTGCCCCATCACTGGTGTTCCTGGAAGGTGGAATAGTAGTGCCCCATCATTGGAGTTTCTTGGGGGGGGATAGTGCCCCATTATTGATGTTCCTAGAAGGGGGAATAATGCCCCATAATTGATGTTACTGGGGGGTGGAAAGTCATTGGTGTTCATTGGTGTTCCTAGGAGGAAAAGTGTCCCATCATTGGTGTTCCTAGGAGGGAGGGGGGATAGTGCCCCGTCATTTGTGTTACTGGGGGGGGGGGGGTAATGCCCCATTATTGATGTTCCTGGGAGGATGAAATGGTGCCTCATCATTGGTGTTCCGGGGGGGGGGGGAATAGTGCTCCATTATTGGTGTTCCTGGGAGGGGGGGAATAGTGCCCCATCATTGGTAGTACTGGGGGGGGGGATAGTGCCCCATTATTGGTGTTCCTGAAAGGAATAGTGCCCCGTCATTTCTTTTCCTGGGGGGGGGGGATAGTGCCCTGTCACGGGCATGGCCAGAGCGGAGGCTGTTGGAGAGGACTGTGTGCAAGCCTGTTGCCCACCGATTATGGGCCCTAGCATTTGAGGTGAATGAGAAATCCAGTCTGAACTGTATTAATCGGACTCAGTCATGTATATATTGTATGGGGACTCCTTACTGTATATTTGTGTCCCTGAAGAGGGAGGGGGGATTCCTCCAGCAGCCCCCTGCTGATAAGACTGATTCATTCTGTTGGGACACATCCTGTGAGGAGATGCTGGTGTTATCAACATGTGTTTATGTTAATTGAGAGAGCTGATCACATTAGCCACCAGCCCTGGCTAATAGACGAATGGTCTAGGCTGAGGAGGGGGGAGATTGTTGTTTGTATTGTTAATTGTATTAATGTGTGAAGCTCGGTGCCCACAAGACTGTCATCTGGTCTGGGTACATTTTGTAGTAAATTAGGTCATGTTAATTAGGTTAGCTTTGAGTCATCCCTGCTGTATAAAGGTCTGTGAGATCTCAAAATAAAGGTAGTTCTGATGTACTCCAAGACTGGTGTTGTCTAGTTCTTGGGGTTCCTATAGCCAGATCCATTGGACTCGTGGTCCAGAACTTAGGAAGCGGTATATGACGGAAGCACTCAAGCGGAGTGTGGGGCGTTCCGTGACATGCCCCATCATTCGTGTTCCTGGGAGGAACTGTCCCATTATTGGGGTTCCTAGAGGAGGGAATAGTGCCCCATCATTGGTGTTCCTAGAGGGGGAAATGGTGCCCCATCATTGGTGTTCTTGGGAGGGAATAGTGCCTCTGGGGTGGGGAAATAGTGCCCCATCATTGGTGTTCCTAGGGGGGGAATAGTGCCCCATCATTGGTGTTCCAGGGGGGGGAATAGTGCCCCATCATTGGTGTTCCTAGGGGGGGTGATAGTGCCCCATCATTGGTGTTCCTGGGAGGGAATATTGTCCCTTCATTGGTGTTCCTGGGGGGGAATAGCGCCCCATCATTGGTGTTCGGGGGGGGGGGAATAGCGCCCCGTCATTGGTGTTCGGGGGGGGATAGTGCCCCGTCATTGGTGTTCGGGGGGGGGATAGTGCCCCATCATTGGTGTTCGGGGAGGGGGAATAGTGCCCCATCATTGGTGTTCGGGCGGGGGAATAGTGCCCCATCATTGGTGTTCGGGGGGTTAGTGTCCCATTCGTTTGTGTTTCTGGGGGGGGAATAGTGCCCCATCATTGGTGTTCGGGGAGGGGGAATAGTGCCCCATCATTGGTGTTCGGGGAGGGGGAATAGTGCCCCATCATTGGTGTTCGGGGGGGGGATAGTGCCCCATCATTGGTGTTCGGGGGGGGATAGTGCCCCATCATTGGTGTTCGGGGGGGATAGTGCCCCATCATTGGTGTTCGGGGGGATAGTGCCCCTTCATTGGTGTTCGGGGGGATAGTGCCCCTTCATTGGTGTTCGGGGGGGATAGTGCCCCTTCATTGGTGTTCGGGGGGATAGTGTCCCATTCCTTTGTGTTTCTGGGGGAGAATAGTGCCCCGTCATTGGTGTTCCTGGGGCACTATTCCCCCCCCCCCAGTAACATCAATGTTGGGGGGTCCCCCCAACATTGTCCCCCTTCCAGGAACACCAGTGACGGGCACTATTCTGCCAAATGGTCCGGGGCTGAAGTGGTTAAAGCCTTTCCAACCCACTGTGTGTGTACAGGGCAATATTGGGAACAGTAGATGTGTCTGTGCAGCCGCTGAGTTCCAATGGACATGAATCTGACTGCCTGCATGGGAATGTACAGAACACCTGAGCATCCCCATCTGGGCAAATACAGCCCTTGCTCAGGAAACGCCCATGTGAACAAGAGCTAGATATAAAATACTGCATAATAATATTCAGCAGGAGGAGCTCTAGTCTTCCTTTCACATTTTCTAAACTCGGTTTGCTTCTTTGATTTAAAACAGGAAAGAAGTTCTTCTTTTCAGAACACAACAAGCCATGAGACCTCCTCCCTGATCAGAGGGCTTAGCACCACATGAGGGCTTATTAACCCCCGCATCTCTCCATAAAGAGGACCTGTCACACACTGTTTTCATTCCTTGTAATAGGAATAAAAGTGATAAAAAAAAAAAAAATGTAAATGTAAAAGAAAAGTGTAAAAATAAAAAAAATAAAGTAAAAAACAATAAAAAATTTTTTTTTTTTTTTAAACACTTCTGTCCCCGTGAGCTCGCATGCAGAAGCGAATGCACACGTAAGTCCCACCCACATATGTAAATGCCATTCAAACCACACGTGAGGTATCGCCACGTGCGTTAGAGCGCGACAATTCTAGCACTAGACCTCCTCTGTAACTCTAAACTAGTAACCTGTAAAAAAAATGTAAAGCGTCGCCTATGGAGATTCTTAAGTACTGAAGTTTGGCGCCATTCCATGAGTGTTCGCACTTTTAAAGCGTGACATGTTGGGCATCTATTTACTCGGCTTTCACAGTATATAAAAACATTGGGCTAACTTTACTGTTTTGTTATTTTTTAATTCATGAAGCTGTTTTTACTTTTGCAAAGAAACACATTTAAAAAACTGTTGCGCAAATACCGTGCGAGATAAAAAGTTGCAACGACCGTCATTTTATTCCCTAGGGTGTCTGCTAAAAAAAAAACATATATAATGTTTGGGGGTTCTGAATAATTTTCTAGCACAAAAAAATGATTTTTACATGTAGGAGAGAAGTGCCAGAATAGGCCCGGTATGGAAGTGGTTAAAGTCCCCCTCTTTTTGGGATGAAAAGAGGATCTGTTGTTTCCCCTTTATTTGGCCTTTCCTCTTTTTTCTTCCTCCCCTACTTTAAAATCTAATTAGATTAACCCAGAACCATAATAAATCTTTAATGTGAATACATGGCAGCACATCACCCTGGCTCTGTCCGTAGATAATATGCAGTGCCTCTAATAAGGAGGACTGGATTCAGATTTGAGCTGTTCTATTTGCTATAAATATTTGGGTATACAAATTCCATACAATGTAAATTCCCCTAATGAAGGAAGGCCAGGATCCAGCCGGATACGAGGCTATTCCTCCACCGGGGAAGGGACATTAAATGTGCCAAGCAAGTGAGAAACCAGGACCTCCTGCTCTCTAACTCCCTTGTTACCTCCTCTCATGCTCGCCTTCAGGACTTCTCCAGAGCCTCTCCCATCCTCTGGAATTCCCTGCCCCAGTATGTCCGATCAGCCCCTACCCTGTCCACCTTTAGGAGATCCTTGAAAAACTCATTTATTCAGGGAAGCCTATCCCACACCCACATAACTGTCCCTGAGCCACCCCCATCAAATCATTCTTTGCAGCTATTACCTTTTGTACCACCACCCCCTCCCGAGCAGGGCCCCCCTCCTGTACCTTTTGTATTGTACTGTACTGTAATTGTGTTGTCCCCCTTATACATTGTAAAGCGCTGCATAAACTGTTGGCGCTATATAAATCTCGTATAATAATAATAAATCTCGTATAATAATAATAAATCGCGTATAATAAATAATATATATAAAACCTTCACGTCATAAAAAACATCAGTTTTATTGTATCTTTTTAAAAGATGCCATCTAGATTAACCTATGTACATTTATTGGATTGTTTTGTACTGTTGATTTTAATCTAGATGGCATCTTTTAACAAGATATAATAAAACTGATGTATTTTATGACCTGAAGGTTTTTATATATATATTATTTGGTTTCTCACTTGCTTGGCACATTTAAAGTCCCTTCCCCGGTGGAGGAATAGCCTCGTATCCGGTTGGATCCCGGCCTTCCTTCATTAGGGGAATGTATGGCATTTGAAACTAATGGGATGATGTCACAGTGAGACTCTTTTTTTTTTTTTTTTTCCTTTGCGTTTGTCGGGTCTACCTTTTCCTTTATTCATTATTTGGGTAGAACACCTTCCCTCAGTTATACAAAACTCTGTTCAGATTTCAAGTTTTTCTTTTTTTATATGATTCTGCAATATCAACAAACAGGAGACGTGTTTTGTAACTCCATATAGTTGCCTCAAGGGGAAAATCTAAACCAATGTTGACTTTCCAGTGCTGAATTCTGCTTAATATTCTATTTTCCACATATGATATTAGCTGTGTAGCTAGAATATTAGCATTTTAAAGCGTAACTAGTCTTCATCTGAGCACCACAAACCAAAAACTATCTTATTTTGCTGAGAAATCACTTTGAAAAAAAACACCCCCCTAGCATTTCTGGAAGTGGCCACCTTAACCACTTCACGCAAAACAACGTACCCGAACGTCAGCACTAGTACTAACTAGCTCATTGCCATAACCCTGGTATTTTCTGGAACTCCATGCGTTTCTCTTCAAGATAAAAGTGGTCTCTGCGGCGCATATACCGCGAGATCCCTTTTAAATCGGTGGCGGGAGAGGTGCCCACCCCCCTCCCGCCGCACTCCAGGCGCCTCTGCCGATAGCGGCAGAGACGATCGCGTCCTCTCCTGTGGATGCCTGGCTGCTGACTGAGGGAAAGATGGCCCCCGCTCGCCTCCATGGCATGGGAGGGCGGAAGCGACATCAAACGTCACTTACGCCCATAGCTCTTAACCACTTGCTGACTGGCTCACGCAGATATGTGTCAGCAGAATGCCACGGGTGCGCAAAACCACATACCCACACGTCACTCCGTCATCGGCGGGAGCGTGCACGCTGGTCCCGCGGACTCGATGTCCGCCGGTGGCCCGCGATCGTGATACGGAGAGATGCCTATGTAAACAAGGCATTTCCCTGTTCTGCCTAGCAACATGACAGGGATCTACTGCTCCCAGTGATCTCTGTCATGTTCTAGTGAGCCCATCCCCCCTACAGTTAGAACACACTGAGGGAACACATTTAACCCCTTGATTGCCCCCTAGTGTTTAACCCCTTCCCTGCCAGTGACATTTACATAGTAATCAGTGCATTTTTGAAGCACTGATCGCTGTATAAATGTGAATGGTCCCAAAATAGTGTCAAAAGTGCCTGATCTGTCCGCTGCAGTCACGATAAAAATCGCAGATCGCCACCATTACTAATAAAAAAAAAAAATTAATAAGAAAAATGCCATAAATCTATCCCCTATTTTTTTTTAGACGCCATAACTTTTGTGCAAACCAATAAACGCTTATTGCGATTATTTTTTATACCAAAAATATGTAGAAGAATACATATTGGCCTAAACTTAAGAAGACATTTTATTTTTTGGGGGGGATATTTATTATCGCAAAAAGTAAAAAAATTTGTTTTTTTTTTTTCAAAACTGATGCTTTTTTTGTTTATAGCGCAAAAAAAAAAAAAAACGCAGAAGAGATCAAATACCACCAAAAGAAAGCTTTATTTGTGGGAAAAAAAGGACGTCAAGTTTGTTTGGGTACAACATCGCACGACGCTGTCAATTAAAGCGACGCAGTGCCGTATCGCAAAAAAGGGATTGGTCAGGAAGGGGGTAAATCCTTCCGGGGCTGAAGTGGTTAAAAGGAGAAATTTTTTTTATTTCATTTTTTAATTGCATTTTAGTGTAAATATGAGGTCTTTTTGACCCCAGATCTCATATTGAAGAGGTCCTGTCATTTTTCAATTACAAGGGATGCTTTTTTTCAATTACAAGGAATGCTTACATTCCTTGTAATAGGAATAGAAGTGACACTAAAGATTTTATTTAAAAAGACAGTGTCAAAATAAAAAATTCAAATAAATAAGAAAAAAAAATTTTTTTTAAAGTGCTCCGACCCGCCAAGCTCGCGCGCAGAAGCGAACACATACGCGAGTAGCGTCCGCATAAGAAAATGGTGTTCAAACCACACATGTGAGGTATCGCCACGATCTTTAGAGCGAGAGCAATAATTCTAGCCCTAGACCTCCTCTGTAATTCAAAACTGGTAACCTGTAGACATTTTTAAACATCGCCTATGGAGATTTTTAAGGGTAAAAGTTTGTCGCCATTCCACGAGCGGGCGCAATTTTGAAGCACGACATGTTGGGTATCAATTTACCTTGTGTAACATCATCTTTCACAATATAAAAAAGAAAACTTCAATGTTCGGGTTTACATACACTCTGAGTAGAGACATGAAATATAATACTTGTATAAATGTTTTAAAATCCAACACAAAATATGAAATTTATATAATAGTAATTCAAATTCAGGGAAGAACAGCTCAGATATGAAGACACTGAGGCCCTGGATCAGATCTAGAGAGGCTGTATTGGGTATTCTGCCAAGCTGAAGCTTTTGTAGGATCTGATGAGTTACTACAGATGGGAGATGAGCAGTGTCAGGACACACCTATACTTTTTTTTTTTATATCATCTCTTAAAAAGGCAAAATTACTTTTTTTTGCTTTTAAGTGTAAATATCGTTTTGACCCCAGATCTCACAATAAAGAGGCCCTGTCATGCTTATTTCTATTACAAGGGATGTAAGATCGTTAGAGTGAGAACAATAATTCTAGCACTAGAGCTCCTCTCTAACTCTAAACAGGTAACCTGTAAAAAAATTGACGTTACTCGGCATAACATCAGCTTTCACACTATACAAAAAAATTGGGCTAACTTTACGGTTTTATTTTATTTAATTTTTTTTTTAAGTGTATTTTTTCCCCAAAAAAATGCGTTTGTAAGACCGCTGCGCAAATACAGTGTGACATAAAATATTGCAACAATCTCCATTTTATTCTCTAGGGTCTCTGCTAACAAAAAACATATATAATGTTTGGGTAATGTCCACGTAATTTTCTAGCAAAAAATTTTGATTTTAACTTGTAAGCAACAAATGTCAGGAATAGGCCTTGTCCTTCATCTAAGAGGATGGGGGGGGGGGGGGACGACACATTAGCCAGGAAGTATTGTAGTGCGATATTTATGCTGGAGTCCCCATCATACACTGTAAACTGTAAGAGCTCATGTCAATGGGAGTTGTTTTCCTGCACTGGTCAACACAGGTTGTCAAAAACGCACTGACATCAATTAAACAATATACATGGCAGTTCAAAGACTGCAATTGACCTCCTTTGCGTTGCCTTACTTTGGAAGCAGCCTGGCCTACTGAGGCGTGTTTAAAGTGCATGCCAAACAGTCTTTTTATGTCAAATGCTGCATTTGCTATTCGTTTGCATTTGAGTAGTAAACGCAGCTTTAGAAAAAGGATGCCTGTCAACAAAAGCCCTAAAAGCCAAAACTTTAGGTGAGTGACTCTCACATGCTGTGAACTGGAACCCAGGGTGCTGCACAGCTCGTCTGTGAGACTCAGGGAACCCAGGGTGCTGCCCTCCTTGGTATCTTTATTGAAGCATTAAAATCACATCACAGGTATGACAGGAACAAGAAAGGTAACGCGTTTCGTGCTAAAGTCAGCGCTTACTAAGAGTAAGCGCTGACTTTTGTGCGAAACGCGTTGCCTTTCTTGTTCCGGTCATACCTGTGATGTGATTTTAACTGCTTGCCGACCGCTGCGCGCTGATATACATCGGCACAATGGCAGCGGTAGGCAAATGGGTGTACCTGTACGTCCCCTTTAAGAGGCAGGGATAGCAGGCGCACGTGCGCCCGCTGTGTACAGTGTGACTCTGTCCTGGCAATCCCGTCACGAAGCCGCAGAACGGGGAAGTGCCTATATAAACAAATCATTTCCCCGTTCTGGCTTGTGTCATGACAGAGATCACTATTCCCTGTCATCGGGATCAGTGATCGCTGTCATGTGAGTTGAAGCCCATCCCCCCACAGTTAGAATCACTCGCTGGGACACACTTAACCCCTTGATCGCCCCCTAGTGGTTAACCCCATTCACTGCCAGTGTTATTTACACAGTAATCAGTGCATTTTTATAGCACCGATCGCATTTTATAGCACTGATTGCTGTATAAATGACAATGGTCCCAAAATAGTGTCCAAAGTGTCTGATGTGTCTGCCATAATGTCGCAGTCATGATAAAAATCGCAGATCGCCGCCATTCCGATTTAAAAAAAAAATTAATAATAAAAATGCCATAAAACTATCCCCTATTTTGTAGACGCTAAAACTTTTGCGCAAACCAATCAATATACGTTCATTGCAATTTTTTTTTACCAAAAATATGTAGAAGAATACACATCGGCCTAAACTGAGGAAAAAAAAACATTTTTATATATTTTTGGGGGATATTTATTATAGCAAAAAGTAAAAAATACTGCGTTTTTTTTTTCAAATCGCATTTTTTTTGTTTATAGCGCAAAAAATAAAAATTGCGGAGGTGATCAAATACCACCAAAAGAAAGCTCTATTTTTGGGGAAAAAAAAAAGGACATCAATTTTGTTTGGGTGCAACGTCGCACGACCTCGCAATTGTCAGTTGAAGCGACGCAGTGCCGAAACGCAGAAAGTGCTCTGGTCAGGAAGGGGGTAAAATCTTCCGGGGCTGAAGCGGTTAATGCTTCAATAAAGATACCAAGGAGTGCAGCAATATTCCAAATTTTGCAAGTTAAAGAGCCCCAAAAGTCCAACAGGTGACTCGATCCATCATGCACCACCTATGGCGGCATTACCTGCATGAAATCTTTTATTGAAAAAAATCGTACTAAGAAAGTAAGGCTGCCATGGCCCTTCTGTAAAGGCTTGTTCCTGGTCATACGGATTTATTAACTTCAATGCTTTGTGTCACAGGCCTAAGGTAACAATACAAATCAGAAGACTTGACTCTGACCTTGCATGCTTCCTCTAGGTAAGTGACTCAAAGTCTAGGATGTCAAGAGGAAGTCAGACAACAAGCATTTTCAGAAGGTCGTCAGTAAAGCAGGCTTTGTAGTTCTCTTAGTAGAAGTATGTAATATATATAATACAGTATATACACAGTTATTTCACTTTGAACATTGATAGCCTTGTAACATTATCTAGACACATTACATCATAAATTCATTTTTCAAATGTTTTCATAAAAATGTTGAGTGCAGACCACAGGTTGGAGAATTACAGTGTCTAGACTCTATACAAAACTGCTTGGATGTATGCATTAAACAAAGCTTAGGTCTGTAGGCATGTACTCATGGATCTACAATGGTTTTCTAATATAAAATCACAAACAAGTATTCTTTTCTTGCTTTGCTCAGGAAGCTGCAATACATGTGTTGTATCCATGTGATGTGTATTTGGTCACAGTGTCCTCCGACTGTCTCTGCAGTTCCTCAATGTGAGAATTCAGAATCCTTTCAAAGTCCTGAGCTCTTCTGTTCTCCTCCAGCAGGAATCTTTCTGCTGCCGCTAGGAAGGATTCTTCTCTGTCACACTACAATGGAACAAGATATTGCAGTAAGTGCTAGTTCACCGGTCACAGCCAGGTCTTAATTCTATGGGGCTATATTGTCCTCTGTGATGACAACCATAGTAAACTGTGGCCCATGGGCCAGATGCAGCCCTTTTCTTCCCTTTATTTGGCCCTTGGGTAACAGATACAAGGCACTATCCCTCCCACACCATTAATGAGGCGCTATCCCTCCCACTGACCGTTCCTCCCACCGACACCATTGGTGGGGCACTATTCGTCCTACTTATACCAAGGATGGGACACTATTCCTACCACGGACACCAACAATAAAAGGCCTTTCCTCTTACTGGCACCAACAATGGGGCACTATTACTCCCACTGACACCAACAATAAGGGTCTTTTCCTCCTCCTGCTGACCAAAAGGCGCCATGTATTTTTTTTTTTTTTTACTTCCACTGACCAACAAGCCTGAGACAATGGCTTTGATTTAAGAAAACTGGAGAGTACACAATCTGGTGCAGCTCTGCACAGAAACCAATTAGCTTCCATTTTTTTTGGTTAAAGCTTAATTGAACAAGCTGAAATTAGAAGCGGATGGCTACCATGCACAGCTGCACCATTTTGTGCTCTCCAGTTTTAGTGAATCAACCCCCAAGGGTCAATGTCTCCCCTGCCCTCCACTGCAGCTAATCAAGCACAGAGCATGGGGAACGTCATTTTTCACGATTGTGAAAGTTATCGGGTGACTTTAGAGCCACCTGGATCTGTTTTACTGAACAGCCAAACACCGGTTAAAAAAGATTATACCAAGCTCATGAGATCTGGACGTTTTAAAATGGCCTAAGGATGACAAATACAGGTACATCTCAAAAAATTTGAATATCATCAATTCAATAGTCATTCAATTCAAGAAGTGAAAATCATATATTATATAGATGTGTTACACACAGAGTGATATATTTCAAGCATTTCTTTCTTTTAATTTTGATGATTATGGCTTACAGCTAGTGAAAACCCAAAATTCAGTATCTCCGAAAAGTAGATTATTACATAGGACCAATAAAAGAGTTTAATACAGAAATGTTTGCTTACTGAAAAATATGTCCATGTACAGTATAGTATGCACTCAATACTTGGTCGGGGCTCCTTTTGCAGGAATTACTCCATCAATGCGGCGTGGCATGGAGGAAATCAGCCGTTGGCACTGCTGAGATGTTATGGAAGCCCAGGTTGCTTTGATAGCGGCTGTCAGCTCACCTGCATTGTTGGGTCTGGTGTCTCTTATCGTCCTCTTGACAATATCCCACAGATTTTCTATGGGGTTTAGGTCAGGCAAGTTTGCTGGCTAATCAAGCACAAAGATACCATGATCATTAAACCAGCTATTGGTGCTTTTATCAGGTGCCAAGTCCTGCTGGAAAATTAAATCAGCATCTCCATAAAGCTGGTCAACAGAGGGAAGCATGAAGTGCTCTAGAATTTCCTACAAGAGGGCTGCACTGACTTTGGACTTGATAAAACACAGATGACATGGCTCCCCAAATCATCACTGACTGTGGAAACCTCACACTGGACCTCATGCAACCTGGATTCTGTGCCTCTCCACTCTGCCTCCAGACTCGGGGGACCTTGATTTCCAAATGAAATGCAAAATTTACTTTCATCCGAAAAGAGGACTTTGGACCACTGAGAAACAGTCCAGTCCTTTTTCTCCTTAGCCCAGGTAAGATGCGTCTAACATTGTCTCTGGTTTAGTAGTGGCTTGACACAAGGAATGTGACAGTTGTAGCCCATGTCCTAGATACATCTGTGTGTGGTGGCTCTTGAAGCACTGACACCAGCCATAGTCCACTCCTTGTGAATCTCCCCCAAATGGCCTTTGCCTCACAATCCTCTCAAGGCTGTGGTTATCCCTGTTTGAGCACCTTTTTCTACCACACTTTTTTTCTTCCACTCAACCTTCCATTAATATGCTTGGATACAGTACTCTGAACAGCCAGCTTCTTTAGCAATGACCTTTTGTGACTTACCCTCCTTGTGGAGGGTGTCAATGACCGTCTTCTGGACAACTGTCAAGTTAGCAGTCTTCCCAATTATTAAGGCTCAGGAAACCTTTACAGGTATTTTGAGTTAATTAGCCGATTAGAGTGGGATACCATGAGTCTACCATATTGAACTTTTTCACAATATTTTAATTTTCTGAGATACGGCATATTGGGTTATCACTAGCTGTAAGCCATAATCAAAATTAAACAGAAAGAAATACTTCAAATATATCACTCTGTGTGTAATTAATCTATATAATATATGCATTTCACTTTTTGAATTGAATTACTGAAGTAAATGAACTTTTTGATGATATTCTAATTTTTGAGATGGTATGTAACTTTCATTAAAAAATATGTGCTGATCCTGGCATTAATGTCTTTGTTCAGGCACTTCCTTTTATAAGGTGACAATTGTGATCTAAACAAACAGTAAACGGGTGTAGAATGTGAAATTCTGCCCAATTCAGAATCCCAACTCCCTCTGTTGTCGCAGCAAGATCTCCAATTCCTCCTTGATGATTGAGGCACACCAGCATCTAACTGGATCTACATCAGGTGACCCACCGAGGAGATGATCTTGTGATATAGAAGGAAACACATTTCCTAAGACTCCAGGATATAGGCCAGAAGATGTGGATTCTCCAATGAGACCCAGGATGGAGATAGTAGGTTGTGCCAGTCTCAATGTAGTGTGCCCCACATCAATAAGAGCCAAAGCACAGGACTGTGACTCCTCAAGTATAACCTCGCCTGGTAGAGATTAAATAAAATATGATTGAAGAAATGAAAGCATAAAAAAAATTCAGCTACCACATCTACAGTTAGGGAAAAAAGTATTTGATCCCCTGCTGAATTGATTTGCATTTTAATGAGTGAAATAAGTATTTGATCCCCTTTCAATCAGCAAGATTTCTAGCTCCCAGGTGTCTTCTATACAGGTTAATGAGCTGTTACCTGTATAAAAAGACACCTGTCCAAAGAAACAATCAATCAGGATTCCAATCACTCCACCATGGCCAAAGCGCTGTCCAAGGATGTCAGGAACAAGATTGTAAGACCTACACAAGGCTGGAACAGACTACAAGACCATCATCAAGCAGCAGGGTGAGAGGGTGACAACGGTTGGTGCGATTATTCACAAATGGATGAAACACAAACTGTCTGTCAATCTCCCTCGATCTGGCATGCCATGCAAGATCTCACCTCGTGGAGTTTCAATGATCATGTGAACGATGAGGAATTAGCCCATAACTACACAGGAGAATCTTGTCAATGATCTCAAGGCAGCTGGGACCATAGTCACCAAGAAAACAATTGGTAACACACCACGCCATGAAGGACTCAAATACTGCAGCGTCCGCAAGGTCCCCCTGCTCAAGAAAGCACATGTACAGGTCCGTCTGAAGTTTGCTAATGAACATCTGAATGATTCAGAGGAGAACTGGGTGAAAGTGTTGTGGTCAGATGAGACCAAAATCAAGCTCTTTGGCATCAACTCAACTCCCTGTGTTTGGAGGAGGAATAATGCTGCCTATGACCCCAAGAACACCATCCCCACCCTCAAAAATGGAGGTGGAAACATTCTTTGGGGGTGTTTTCTGCTAAGGGGACAGGGCAACTTCACCGCATCAAAGGTATCATGGAAGGGGCCATGTACTGTCAAATCTTGGGTGAGAACCTCCTTTGCTTTTGTTGCCAGGGCATTGAAATTGTGGTGGATGGGTATTCTAGCATGACAATTACCCAAAACACATAGCCAAGGCAGCAAAAGGAGTGGCTCAAGAAGAAGCACATTAAAGTCCTGTAGTGGCCTAGCCAGTCTCCAGACCTTAATCCCATAGAAAATATGTGGAGGGAGCTGAAGGTTCGAAAGCAAACGTCAGCCTCGAAACCTTAACGACTTGGAGAGAATCTGCAAAGAGGAATGAGACAAAATCCCTCCTGAGATGAATGCAAACCTGGTGGCCAACTACAAGAAATGTCTGACCTCTGTTATTGCCAATAGGTGTTTTGCCACCAAGTACTGAGTCATGTTTTGCGAAGGGGTCAAATAGTTATTTCACTCATTAAAATGCAAATCCATTTATATTTTTTTTGAAATGCGTTTTTCTGGATATTTTTGTTATTCTGTCTCTCACTGTTAAAATAAACCTACTATTAAAATTATAGACTGATCATTTCTTTGTCAGCGGGCAAAAGTATAAAATCAGCATGGGATCAAATACTTTTTACCCTCACTGTATGAATTGGCAAGCTGCAATAGATTACATTTTTGTTTTTGAGTTTAATGATATAAAAATGATGCATGCACAATACATACAATTATGATGAAATCATACACAAACATCAAATAAGTATTACTTACAGATGTAGAAGTTCCATCTAGCTGATCATAAATACAAATCAGAGACAGATCCATCTCTGGGAACTGGTGGCCACTGTGTAGAGATGTCTCACTATTTAGAAGAGGCAGAATGGCTTCCAGGCAGCTCTGATCCATTAGGAGGCTCTGGGATGGCGTTCTCCAGCCACTGTCATACGAAGTAGGCTGGCAGGCACCCCGCAGTGTTAAATTATTACTTGTGGTGTTATTTAGCGGTTTTAGCATCCTAAGGTGATTTTCTTCATTACATAATCTGAAATAAAAAGTATGATTACAACGTTAAACTATTATTGCACCAAACTCATATCTGACCCAAAGCCATCAAATATTTACTGCATGAATATAAAAGTTTTTCATGTGTGCAATGAAGAGGACCTTGAAAGCTGTAATGAAAACATTACACGATCTCTGCAAGCGTAAGAAACGGTCCGTGCTGCATAATAGTGCAGTATTAATGTCACAGAAGATAAAGCACAATTTATGTACTGCAGAGCAAACTTTATATTCAATTACAGCCAACTACAAAATGAGGTGAAAATTAAAATACCATTCTACAAGCAATATTGCCACGCAAACTTATATGAATAGTACACACACACGGCAATAAAAAAAGTGAAGTGTACCTGTGTACAAAGCCAGCTCCATAAAGAGATGGTTTGATGCGATTGGTGTGGAGGAACTCAAGTGGCCTGCACAGAGCCCTGACCTCAACCCTACTAAACACCTTAAAGAGGATCTTTAGTCATTTTTGAAAAAATGTAAAATCAGCAGCTACTAATACTGTAGCTGATTTTTAATAAATAGACACTTTCCTGTCCAAGGATCCAGCGCTGTCCTCACCCGGGCCTGTTCTTTGCTGGTTTCTTGGGTCCCTTGTCCCATCTTGTTGACTGTGGGAAGCTGGTTGGCGCTCTATGAATGGTCCCACAGCCTCCTGGGAGCCAGGGCTGTCTTAAGGGGCCCTGCCCAGGGGCCCCAGGTTCATGGGGGGCCCCATGATAATCTTGCATTATATCATAATTGCCAACTGTCCTGGATTTGCCGAGACAGTCATGCTTTTTACGAAGCTGTCCCGGGATGGCTGTGTCCCAGACAGTGTCCCAGAACCTGTACTGTGCCCTTCTGCCCTGCCTCCCTCATACTGTGTTCTTTGTGTTGATTAGTCTTTGATTTATGGCATGTTTTTTTTTTTTTTTTTTATTGTTTAAAATCGATTTTATTGAAGTAACTAATAAATTGAAAATACTAATAAATATATGCTTAATTCTATTAACTATTTATACTTCATGTTGGTGTGTAAGTTGGGGCAAGCTGGTAGGGGGCCCCAGTGCATTACTTTGCCCTGGGGCCCATGATGCTATTAAGACGGCCCTGCTGGGAGCTGTAAAGTTGGGGGGAGAAGGAGGATCAGAATGTCCCTTTTAAAGTGAAGTGCCGCTTTGATAATGAACCAAAATGCCAACCCTAATTCAGATCTTCTCATCCAAGATCTCTACATGACGAAAAATGCTCTTTGGGCTTAATGGGCAAAAATTCCCACAGCCACACTTCCAAAATCTTGTGGAAAGCCTTCCTAGGAGAGTGGAGGCATTTTTTTTTTGGCCTCAAAGGGACCAGGGGTCTCTATATACATGTACATGGTTATGGAATGGCATGTCCATCAAGCGCCTAAAATGTGATGATCAGGTGTCCACAAAAAAAAAAAAAAAAAAAAAGTTGTCCCAAAAATGTACTTATTTTTGAATAAAGCTCCACCCACTCAGACAGTACAAATTGCTATAATATACATTTGCGTAGCGATCTGCACAGTTCGAGCCAGTGGATATACCATAAAGTGGGCCAGAGACAGATCGAAATTCAGCTGATTCAGCAGAAACAGGCTGAATCTCAATCAGTTTTTGGCCATCCCTGCTCAATAGAAGATGATCATTTGAATTCAATGTCCCAGTTGGAGGGGAGGATTCCTCCATCCAACTTGTCTTGCATTTGGCCTCTATGGACGCCGAATGCTGGACTCCGGAGCGTGCCCGCAAGGTAACCCCCTCGGGGAAGCGCCTCTCCGAGGGGGTTATCAGATATGGGGAGGAGCCGTGAGAGCCGCCGGGGGACCCCAGAAGAGAAACGAGCTGCACAGTGGAGGTAAGTATGACAGGTTTGTTATTTTTAAAAAAAAAACATTTTTACCTTTACAATCACTTTAAGATAAACATTTACTTTTAGGTAATTTTTTATATTTTACATACAAATTTAACCAGTTCCCAACCGCCGCATGCCCATATACGTCAGCAGAATGGCACGGGTGGGCAAATTGACGTACCTGTACGTACCTCCTTCAGAGCGGGCGTGCCCCCACGGTCTTAATGTGCGCTGGTGGCCTTCGATCGCGGCAGGGAGAGGCAGAACGGAGAGATGTAAACGAGGCATTTCCCTGTTCTGCCTAGTGACATGACAGATCTTCTGTTCCCTGTCACGTTCTAGTGAGCCCATCCCCCTACAGTTAGAACACATTGAGGGAACACACAGTTAACCCCCTAATCGCCCCGTAGTGTTAACTCTTCTCTGCCAGTGACATTTATACAGTAATCAGTGGCTATTTTTAGCTCTGATCGCTGTGTAAATGCCACTGGTCCCAAAATAGTGTCAAAGGTGTCCGATCTGTCCGCCGCAATGTCAAAGTCCCGATAAAAATCACAGATCACCGCCATTACTAGTAAACAAAATTAATAATAAAAATGCCATAAATCTATCCCCTATTTTGTAGACGCTATAACTTTTGCGCAAACCAATCAATATACGCTTATTGTGATTTTTATTACCAAAAATATGTAGAAGAATACATATCGGTCTAAACAGAGGAAGAAAGTTTTTTTTATATATTTTTTTGGGGATATTTATTATAGCAAAAAGTATAAAATATTGTTTTTTCAAAATTGCCGCGTTTTTTTGTTTATAGCGCAAAAAATAAAAACTGCAGAGGTAATCGAATACCACCAAAAGAAAGCTCTATTTGTCAGGAAAAAAGGACATCAATTTTGTTTGGGTACAACGTCGCACGGCCATGCAATCATCAGTTAAAGCGACGCAGTGCCGAATCACAAAAAATGCTCTGGTCATTAAGGGGGCAAATTCTTCCGGAGCTAAAGTGGTCAAAAATGCTTCAGCCAGGGGCAATCCATTGTGGGGACTTTAATTTTAAAAGCACAGCTCCAACCAAATACATTTTGTGTTGTCCATCAGATGTTTTTTTCATTGCAGTGCAATAGCCATCGGGGAGATTTTTCCATTCTTACTTTGTAGTTACAGAGAAAAGAAATGAGCAAAATTTCTAACAGGGGTTAAAGACAATTAAAAATGAAGGCTGAGAATCTCTGATCACCAGGGTAGAAGTTTTCCCTGATGGTGACAGACAATGATAAAACCTAAATATGTAAGAAGCAGTATGAGTGCCACACCAATGGTCAGAGTCCAACACAGTCTTTTTATTTTCTAAATTGTAAAAGAAGAGCCAACGCGTTTCGGAGGTTTAAACACTCTACCTTCACCAGAGCTTAAATATTAACCGCTTGCCGACCAGCTGCCGTCATTATACTGCGGCAGGTCGGCACAATCCCACGAGCCGTCGTAGCTACACATCGGCTTCTTTAAGCGGGATAGCAGGCGCATGCACGCTGCACTGCGGGAGTGCCGATGCTCGTGGCCGACGGTCGGGATGACCGCCGGCCATGAGCGATCGCAAGAGGCAGAACAGGGACGCGTGTCTGTAAACACACAAATCCCTGTTCTGTTCTGTGAGGAGAGACAGATTGTGAGTTCCTAATAGCTAGGAATCACGATCTGTCATTTCCTCTAAGTCAGTCCCCTCCCCCCTACAGTTAGAACACACAGTCAGGGAACACAGTTAACCCCTTGATCGCCTCCTAGTGTTAACCCCTTCCCTGTCAGTGACATTTTTACAGTAATCAGTGCATTTTTATAGCACTGATTGCTGCAGCAATGCCAATGGTCCCAAAAATGTGTCAAAAGTGTCCAATGTGTCCGCCATAACGTCGCAGTCCTGATAAAAATCGCATTACTAGTAAGAAAAAAATAAAATAAATAAAAATGCTATAAATCTATCCCCTATTTTGTAGACGCTATAACTTTTGCGCAAACCAATCAACATATGCTTATTTCGATTTTCTTTACCAAAAATATGTAGAAAAATACATATCGGCCTAAACTGAGAAAACATTTGCTTTTTTTTTTTTTTTTTTTAAAGGGGGATATTTATTAAAGCAAAAAGTACAAAATAGTGTTTTTTTTCAAAATTGTCGCTTTTTTTTGTTTATAGCGCAAGAAATAAAAACCGTAGAGGTGATCAAATACCACAAAAAGAAAACTCTACTTGTGGGAAAAAAAGGATGTCGGTTTTGTTTGGGTGCAACGTCGCACGACCGTGCAATTGTCAGTTAACCACTAGACATCTGCGCTATGGCCGAATGATGGCGCGGACCTGCATTCCCGGGAGGCCGTCATATGACGGCCTTCCCTGTGCACGCTCCCTGCGCGCGCTGTGATCACGAGTCACTGAGACTCGGCTGATCACCGATCCGTGTAAGGGGCCGGTCCCGGCCCCTTACCATGTGATCAGCTGTCAGACAATGACAGCTGATCACATTATGTAAACAAAAGATCAGTAATCGTTTTTTTTTTTTTTTTACTCACGCTGACAGTGCGAGTAGAAAAAAAAGCCGATCACCGGCTCAGATGTAAGGGACATCGGTCCCGAAGTGGAAGAGGCACATCTGCCTCATCAGTGCCCCCTAAAAGTGCCACCTAACAGTGCCCACAAGTGCCACCTATCAATGCCAACAAGTGCCAACTATCAATGCCCACCTGTAGTGCCAATCAGTGCCACCTGCCAGTGCTGCCCATCACTGCCACCCATCAGTGCCCATCACTGCCACCCATCAGTGCCCATCACTGCCACCCATCAGTGCCCATCACTGCCGCCTATCAGTGCCCATCACTATCGCCTCATCAGCGTACATCAATGAAGGAGAAAAATTACCCGTTTTAAATTTTTTATAACAAAATATAAAAAAATAAAAAATTTAAAAAAAAAAAATTCAGTTTTTTACATTTTTTTAACAAAAAGTAAAAACCGCAGAGGTGATCAAATACCACCAAAAGAAAGCTCTATTTGTGGTGAAAAAATGATAAAAATTTCATTTGGGTACAGTGTTGTATGACCGCGCAATTGTCATTCAAAGTGCGTCAGCGCTGAAAGCTGGTCTGGATAGGAGGGGGGTTTAAGTGCCCAGTAAGCAAGTGGTTAAAGCGACGCAGTGCCGAATCGCAAAAAATGGCTCTGGTCATTCAGCAGCCAAATCTTCCTGGGGCTGAAGTGGTTAAGTTAGATGAACACTAAAATGACTGGATTTATGAAATGCTTGTGTATATATAATGGTAAGTACAGTGCCTTGAAAAAGTATTCACACCCCTTGAAATTTTCCACATTTTGTCATGTTATAGGGGAGCTGAATACAAATGCACATAAAAAAAAAAGGGAAAACAATTTATCATTTTCCTTCCACTTCACAATTATGTGCTGCTTTGTGTTGGTCTATCACATAAAATGCCAATAAAACACATTTAGGTTTTTTGGTTGTAAAATGACAAAATGTGGAAAATCTCAAGGGGTATGACTATTTTTTCAAGGCACTGTATGTAATAGAAGAATTACATAGGATAGTCTTTCTAGGCTCGAGCACAAGAGCCCAAAGGATTCTGGGAGTGTTAGGAGGCTGACAACGGATGCATGTATTTGGGATCTGGGATCGAGAATTGTAGGTGCAGGGAAGAATTCATGCCGTCCTCACTAGAGCTCGTGGGACCAAAAAAAACACAAATATATTCCTTCCGTCCATATTACAAACCAATTTAATAGAACACCATGCGGAGCGCGATTATTTATATAACAAATCTTCTATTTCAGTAATGGCGGAATGGTTCCTCTAGCATTTGTAATTTTCCTAAAAAGGCGTCTCGAGCCCTCTTTTCCTGTGTGGCTGGGACATTAATCTGATGTATTAGCATATATATCTGTATTATAAAGCACGCAGCCCAGTGTAACCATGGTGAGCGCTCACTGTAAAGGCGAGCGCTGGGCTCCATGCAGAGTTATATAGAGATTTCACTATAGGGATTTTTCTTTATACTTTAACATCTTGCAATAAAACAACACCTGTCCAAGGAGGCAATATGTTGAATTTTTAATGTGAGAAATATGGACTTTTTGGAAATTTTAATTAATTTTTATGTCAATAAAAGTAAATTAGTATTACTGTATAGACTGTGTTGGATACCTTTTTAAAAGTCCCTCTTTTCCTTTGATGTGTTACTTCAGATGTGGTATCCCATATTGGTTTATATCACTTCTTTATTATATTTTTTTTTCTTTAAATCAGATTTTATTACATTTTTTTCCATACAAACAAAACAAGAGATCGATGGACCATACATGTTCACCAGATTATACAGAACAGACATTATTGTTATAACATAGCAGTGTGCCATACAAGTATTGTCAACGTTAAACAGGGTTTAGGACTGCATTCATCTTAATAGAAGAACAGAGTAAGGCAAAGTGTTTAACCCGCTTGCTGAGCGCCCGCCGCTTAACGATTAACGGCGGAAGAATGGCACTCCTACGCGAAACGCCGTAGCTGTACGGCGGACGCTTTAAGGAGTATAGAGCGCGCGCACGGCGCGACGTAGGAGCTCGTGAGCGTGGCCGTCGGCTACTCGCGATTGCTCCTGAGAAGGAGAGAACGGAGGTCTGTCAATGTAAAACAGACAGATCTCTGTTCTGTCAGGGGTGAGAAAAGCGATCTGTTGTTCCTAATGCTTAGGAACAATGATCAGTCTCCTCGCCCAGGCAGTCCCATCCCCCCACAGTTAGAATCACTCCCTAGGTAACACACAATTACCAAATTGTGTGAAACAGGAAGTGAGCTGTATAAAAGGTATTTACTGGCTGAAAAAAAAAATGACAATTAACAATTAACTCTTTGATCACCACCTAATGTTAACCCCTTCCCTGCCAGTGACATTTATACAGTAATCAGTGGCTATTTATAGCTCTGATCGCTGTATAAGTGTCAGTGGTTCCAAAATAGTGTCAAGAGTGTCCGATCTGTCCGCCGTAATGTCACAGTCCGGATAAAAATCGCAGATCACCGCCATTAATAGTAAAACAAAAAAATAATAATAAAAATGCTATAAATCTATCCCCTATTTTGTAGATGCTATAACTTTTGCGCAAACCAATCAATATACGCTTATTGCGATTTTGTTTACCAAAAATATGTAGAAAAATACATATCGGCCTAAACTGAGGAAGAATTTTTTTTTATATATATATATATTTTTTGCGGGATATTTATTATAGCAAAAAGTAAAAAATATTGCTTTTTTTTTTTCAAAATAGTCATTTTGTTTTTGTTTATAGCGCAAAAAATTAAAACCCGCAGGAGGTGACCAAATACCACCAAAAGAAAGCTCTATTTGTGGGAAAAAAAAAGGACGTTAATTTTTTTGGGGTACAGCGTCGCACGACCGCGCAATTGTCAGTTAAAGCAAGAATGTCAAAGATGTTTTTATTACGAATTATGTGAACAGACTGCTGTTCCTCTTTAATTTTGAAAACAGCAACATCCCCAGTTATAAGAAGGTGTGCACACTTATGCAGCCACATAATTTTAGTTTTTTTAGTTTTACCCCCCCCCCCACAAAAGATTTCAGTATGTTTTTCAACTGAGTTGTACAGTTTATAGGTCACATTAAAAGGTGGAAAAAGTTCTGAAATTATTTATCTTTGTCTCCTTTTTTACATCACAGAAACCTGACATTTTAACAGGGGTGTGTAGACTTTATATCCACTGTATATTGGTTTTCGTTTCCTTGGGATCTTAAGAAATCCATGTAATACTGGCACCCCATATTAATTAAAACCGTTGCTTATGTAGCATCATTACGCTTAACGGGAGGAGGTTCTTCCTCCAAGAATTCTATTTTGGACCAATTGTATAGGAGCTAGACCAGGGGTTTCCAGCCAGGCATCCCATATATGTTCAAATTTGATTGGACTACCTCTATGTATATAAACCAATTTCTCCTTTAGCGATGTTGCATTCACAGCAGTGATCCATTCCTTATAGGATGGAGGTGTTGTAGAACCATTTCTGTGCTATAAGTTTCCGAGCAATAAATACAATTCTAATGATAGCTGTGTATATGTGTGGTGTACAGTTCCTCATCTAACCAGCCCAGGAGACAAAAGTTTAGGGTCTAATGTGAGATTAGGATTCCATATACTGTTTATTGATCCAAGCACCTTTATCCAATATCTCGTCAGTTTTGGACACTTCCATAGCATATGAAGGAGTGTGCCATTAGCCACCTGACATCTTGGGCAAAGAAGGGTGTCCCTCTTCTGCCAAGCATGTTGTTTCTGCGGAGTACGATAGGTGCGGTGGATAATAAAAAGCTGAGCAAGTTTCTGAGCTGATGACTCTATTATTATTATTTTACATGATTTATATAGCACCAACAGTTTACGCAGCACTTTACAATGTAGAGGGGGGGACAGCACAATTACAGTTCTATACAGAAGGGACAGGAGGGCCCTGCTCGTAGAGCTTACATTCTAAAGGGAGGGGGTGGTGGTACAAAAGGTAATAGATGCGGTGAATGATTTGATGGGGGGGGGGCTCGGGGACAGTTAGGTGGGTGTGGCTTCCCTAAATAAGTGAGTTTTCAGGGATCTGCCAAAGGTGAACAGGTTAGGGGCTGATCGGATATATCGGGGCAGGGAGTTCCAGAGGATGGGAGAGGCTCTGGAGAAGTCCTGAAGGCACGCATGAGAGGAAGTAACAAGTGAGCTAGAGAGCAGGAGGTCCTGGGAGGAGCGGAGGGGATGATTTGGGCGATATCTGCAGATGAGGTTGGTGATGTAGCTGGGGGCGATGTTGTGGATGGCCTTGTATGTTGTGGTTAGCATTTTGAATTTTATACGGTGGGTTAGGGGAAACCAGTGAAGGGATTGGCAGAGAGGGGCAGCAATCACACTCTAGGTACATTGCCGAGAATAGTGGACCATTCTTCATTCGAGACATGTTCCAGGTCCTCTGACCATCTAGTTCTACACAATAGAGACATAGCATTGGAAACTTGAGACATAAAAGATCCATATAAAGACAAAAAGGAGGAGGTTACAAGTTGAGCAAGTATCTTTGGGTCACCCAACTGAATAACTTAGATTGGGTGGAAATGGCATACCTGAGCTGTAAGTATTGGTAGAATATATGGTTCGGTAGACCATATTCCTCTCTTAGTGTCTGGAAATCTTTCAATAGCTAACCTTTAGAAAGTTGCGGGATGTACTGTATACCATAACCAGACCAGTTAGTAAATCCCTGAAGTTTTGTAGTTCAGGGTAATTACTGTTCTTAAATATGCCCGACATTGCACCCACAATCCACTGAATGTGGGTGCAATGCTCTGTGAGAAAAAAAATGCATTTTTTTACCTCCAAAAATAAGTCAACTCATAATTTTTTTTTTTTTTTTTTTAAAGGTGAACTTTTAAGCCTTTAAATCCTCACTTCTCTATCCTTATTTGTGAAAGCAAATACAATCCCAAATATCCCCCAAATACAGATCTTTTCATTGTACTTTTACATAATACAAAGTTGTATTTTAGGTTTGTAGGTCCCTTAATGGAAAGAAGAATTCAGTAGAAACAAAAAGCACACGGCTACAGATGAAGAATAATGACAGAGTCTTTTATTCATTAAAAGAGTGGCACCTCAGACTGAGTCACATCTAATTGCTGTATGACTAATTTAGACACACAGACTCCTTACAGAGTCAGAAATAAATGTAATAAATGTGAATAATTACAGTTCTAGGTGACTATGAAGACAGAAGTGTGACCATTACAATTCTAAAGGGCTCGTGAATAAAGAAGCTTGTATTTATCATGATGGTACTCGTGGGCTCTGATGCTTGGGACGGCAGGGTGGGGGGTACCAAGCTTTAAAATGTTTCAACTGGAATACCTATTCACTTATTTGGTTTCCTCCTTCTGCCCAACCCTAGACATTGTGTAGCAAAAATCAGCAAGAGATCTGTAGGGGGAAGGAGATGACGATGGAACCAATCATGGGCAGCACAGTGGCTTAGTGGTTAGCACTTTGGTTCATACCCTGGTAGACATGTGCAGTTTGTTTCGTTCCGAATTGAAATTGGGACGAATTTTCAGTTTTCAGAAAAACGAGTGTATCCGAATTTTCGAATTACAATAATACTGAATTTGAAATAACGAAAAAAAATTTGGATGAAATTCAAATCGATTCTAATAGTTTTTGGATCAATTTATAATAGTTTTCAAATTCGAAAGGTTTTCAAATTTCCAAAAGAGAATAAAATAAAATAGAAAATAAAAGAATAGAATAGAAAAGAATAAAATAGAATAAAAAAAGAATAGAATAAAATAGAAAGACTAACCATCTTTTGAAATTCGAACTTCAAATAGAATAAATTTGAATACATAAGAAAAGAATAGAATAGAAAAAAAATAAAACAAAAATAGAATAGACTATAATGGAATAGAATTAAAAAAAACACAACATTATTGTTTTGTTTTTCTTTGATTTACTAGCATACTTATTTTATTTATAAGATGCTAAACTTTATGTTATGTTTATTCATGATGCATTATCTACACCAGGGTTTCTCAACTCCAGTCCTCAAGGCGCCCCAACAGGTCATGTTTTCCGGCTTTCCATTAGTTTGCACAGGTGATTTGATCAGTTTCACTGCCTTAGGCTCGATTCACACCTATGCATGTTGCTTTTGAGCGTTTTTGGAGGTTTTTTTTTCATGCTTGCCACGTTTTTGAGCAGCGTTTTTGTAGCGTTTTTGCCGCGATTTGCGTTTTGGGTTTTTTTTTTTCTTTTTTTTTTACAGTCTTTAAAAAAAATTACAAAAAAAAAAAAAAACGGCAAAAACGCACCAAAAACGCACCAAAAACGCTGCAAAAACGGTGCAAAAACGGTGCAAAAACGGTGCACTTGCGTTTTTGATGCTTGTCCATTAAATTCTATTACATGCAAAACGCTGCATTTTGCATGAAAAAAAGTCCCCGACCCTTTCCAAAAATGCAGAGAAACAAAAAGGCATTGATGTGAACATGTTCCATAGGAACCCATGTTAAAAAATTCCCGTGCATTTCTGCAAAATGCAAAATGCATCAAAAAACGCGCTAGTGTGAATGGAGCCTTAGTAATTACCACAGCTGTTTCATCTGAAGGAAATCCTGAAAACATGACCTGTTGGGGCGCCTTGAGGACTGGAGTTGAGAAACACTGATCTACACTGTTAAACTGTGAAATTGCTATGATTATCAATAAAACCCTTTGTAAAAGAAAAAAACACAATAGAATAAAAAGAATATAACCATTTCCCAAAATTCAAATAGAATCAATTTAAATAGAATAGAAAAGAAAGAATATAACCATCTTCCGAAATTGGAATTTTGAATAGAAAAGAATAGAAAATAATAGAATAGAAAAAGAAAAGAATTAAAAAAACAGTAGAATAGAAAAGAATATAACCATTTCCCAAAATTCAAATAGAATCAATTCAAATTTGAATAGAAAAGAAAAGAATAGATTAGAATAGGAAGATGGTTATATTCTTTCTATTCTATTGATTTTTTCTATACTATTCTGTTATTTTCTATTATAATCTATTCTTTTCTATTCAAATTAATTCTATTTGAAATTTGGGAAATTGTTGTATTTCTTTCTATGCTATTGTTTTTTTGAATTCTATTATTTTATGTTCGAATTTCAGAAGATGGTTATATTCTATTCTTTTTATTCTATTGGATTTTGTATTCTATTCCTTTATCTTTTTTTCTATTTTATTATCTTTCGAAATTGGAAAACAAATCGAAAACCCTTCCAATTCGAAAACTTTTTGAATTCAGAAAATTCGAATTGATTCGAATACAAACGAAACAAAGCGAATTCCAAAAACGTATTAAACGATTTTAACTAAACTAATTTATGTAAATAACGAATCAGAACAAAACTAAACTGCGCACGTATAAACCCTGCTCAAGACACTATCTGCATGGAGTTTGTATGCTCTCCCATTGCTTGGACAGGTTTTCTCCAGGTATTTAGGTTTTCTCTCACATTTCAAAGGCATTCTTGTAGATTAATTGGCACCTCTCCAAATTGGTCCTAGCAGGCATGTATTAAATTTAAAAAGGCAGGGACTTGCGTGAATGTATTGTATGTAAATTGTTGGTGCTGGATAAAAAAAAAAAAAAATGTAATAAATAAAAATCTACAAAGACAACATTGGCAGAAATCGGACACTGAATAAGCAGATATTCTGTTCGCGACAAATGCAGACGAACAGGGAAGTGCCGAAACTGCACGCGGTTGCGGCGCGTTTGTCAGCAAAAAAAAAAAAATGGGGTAAAAAAAAATGGACAGTGAGGAGGCGTCACATTGCGTCACCGTCTGTCAAACTCCAAATTTGAAGGCAGATCACACTTTAGTGGAGAGGTAGATTTAGATGCATGTCCAACTTAGCAGCTTGCTTGTTTTTCCATCAGTGTTTAATAAACCCTCCAAATTGTTTTTAGTCTCCAATTTCTTCTACAATAATTGAATCTCCAATAAAAGAAAACTCCAATAATAAAATAAATACACGTCTTCGGAGACCTGCAGAATCCAGCCACCGCTACAAGTTTATTCATTCCTCGTTAGCCCACAGATTTGTTTACCTGAGACAGCATTCAACACCTGGACTATCGATCACTGGCAACAGCTTTGCGCTCATTAGCGTCTCCGCAAAAAAAGTGGCTCCCAAAATAGTTTTATTAAAGGCTTCATTCGTGCCTGTCTACATTGTTTCTGGGTTTCTAGCACAGAAAAATGCAGTCCTGCTTTAACCACTACATATATACGGTGGAAGTTGGCTCTGCTGCGCTGGATCACGTACCTAGTGCGCGACCCGGCATTTCTGGGTAGTGGGCGCACATGTGCACCCCGACATCTTCTGATTATACACAGCGGGAGCTGATCTGCGGGTACCGCGGACTCGATGTCTGACGATTATCCAGCAGAGAGGTAGAACGGTGGTCTGCCTATGTAGACAAACCCAGAACGCCATTCTGACTGGAGGGAAGGCATGGATCCTGTGTCTCTGCAAAGGAGGGACAAGAATCCATGTCTTCCCCTAGTAAAAGCACCTCCCACACTACACTAAAACACTGGCTAGGACAGTTAACCCTTTGATCGCCCCTATTTAACCCCTTTGCATCCAGTGTCAGTAGTACAGTGACAGTGCATATTTTTAGCACTGATCACTCTATTGGTGTCACTGGTCCCCAAAAAGCGTTGATCGTCGCCATTACTAGTGAAATACATAATAAATAAAAATATCCCATAGTTTGTAGAAGCTATAACATTTTGGCAAACCAATCAATATAAGCTTTTTACCAAATATATGTAGCAGAATACATATTGGCCTAAATGTATGTTTCTTTTTTTTATTTTATTTTATTGGACATGTTTCATAGCAGAAAGTAAAAAATATTGTTTTTTTCCCCAAAAGTCAGTTTTTTTTGTTTACAGTGCAAAAAATAAAAAAACCCACAGAGGTGATCAAAAACCACCAAAAGAAAGCTCTATTTGTGGGAAAAAAAGGACGTCAATTTTATTCGTGTACAAGTAAAGTAACGCAGTGCCGTATCGCAAAAAATGGCCTGGTCAGGAAGGGGAGTAAATCTTCTGGAGGTCAAATGGTTAAGCCCGGGTTCACACTATAAACGGGCTGCAGATCGCACAGGAGCGCTGTGCATCCCTGTTCCCCATTTCAGGGACGAATCAGGGCCGTTTCTATGCCTGAATTCAACCCTGAAAGGAGCCAAAGACGCACAGCGTTTTTGTGCAGTGCGCTCCGCAGCCGCCCCGGAGATATGTGAACCGACTCCATAGGGAGCCAGTCACATTCTCCTACTATGCGAATTAGATGTGGGAAACCCACATCTAATTCGCATAGGTGTGAACCCGGGCTTAAAGGAAAAAAAAAAAAAAAATGTACAACTTAAAGTGGAGTTCCACCCAAAAGTGGAACTTCCACTCATCGGATTCCTCCCCCCTCCAGTGTCACAGTTGACACCTTTCAGGGGGGTGCAGATACCTGTATATTACAGGTATCTCTACCCACTTCCGGCATAGATAGCCGCAGAATCTGCGGTTATTTACGCCACTTCCTGTCCCCCCCCCCCCCCGCTGTCTGCTGGGAAACATACGGGTCCCAGAGACAGCAGGGACCATCCGTATTGCGCTGCGCGACTCGCGCATCCGCAGTAGGGAACCAGGAAGTGAAGCCGCAAGGCTTCACTTCCTGATTCCCTTACCGAAGATGGAGGCGGCAGCACCTGAGGACTGAGAGACGGTTCAGCCTTGGGTGCCGACATCGCGGGCGCCCTGGACAGGTAGGTGTCCATGTTTTAAAAGTCAGCAGCTGCAGTATTTGTAGCTGCTGACTTTTAAAAAAAAAAATTTTGGCGGAGCTCCACTTTAAAAGGGATCTACCTAGAAAGGTTTTGACACAAGATTCACACAATTTCACACATTTTTCCAGTTGCATTCAATTGGAAAAAGGTGCTCCTTGGTGAAACGTTGGGGTCTTTTTGTTTTCACCCAATAATCACACAAGTGTATATATAGGGAAACTTATTTTCAGTTTGTGCAGGGAAGGGTTAAAGCCCTTCACATTATGTCCTGGAGACACAACAGGAAATTGGAGGAAATCTTTGCAAAGTGAAAGAAATCCCAATTTCCAGAGTCATCAATGGAAGAGATATCTCCATCAGAGGATTGTCCCTTACCTCTTGCTCTAATGACAACTCATACTTTTTGTATTTTTCTCTTGGTGATAAGTCACTAGGAAAAATGAGGGGACGCTCCCTACATACGATAAAAACCTGACAATGGGTCTATAATTTCCATACTCTATTCAAAACATATTAAAAAAAAAAAATACATAGGCATAAATATGAAACTACAGATATCTGCCATCTGTGAACCCCCCCTACCATTAGATCTATTTTTATATCATGAAATACCCATTTTTTCTATTATTCTTAAAGTATACCCGAAGGCAAATCTTTTTTTTTTTTTGGAGTGGAGAGGGATTAGAACCACTGTTCTGCTTTATTGATGTCTCTAGTCATCCTGTTTACCATTATCGTTAAAAGTGAAAGAAAAATCACAAAATTGTGGGTTGTCCCCAGAAAAGTAAGAGAAAAGAAATCTTCCAATCAGCACACTAGTTCTGGTGACCTGGGGGTCCCCAAGAGATTCCCTTAATTTTCAGGGATTTCCTCTCACTTCTTGTTTTGGCTAAGGGACAGGAAGTGAGGAGAAATATCCCCAACAAGACAAAGATGCCTTACTCTATCCAAAATGATAAAAAAAAAAAGTTTTGCCTACAATTCTACTTTAAGCTATAAAAAGTCACAGGTCCTTTTTCTTGGCAGTAATGGTGGGTGGTCTGTCTTTCTAGATAGAGAGCCACTCAGTTTAGGAGTACTGCGAGCCAAGACTGTTCGATGATGATGGCCCCCACTCCCTACTTTAGGGGCACAGTCTACAACAGCCTGGGCTCACAGGAGGTGGGTTGAAGTAGGGTTGTCCCCCCCCCAACAGATGCAAGTTGGCATTTCTTGTTTTAAAATTAAATCTTGGCGTTCCAGTTTAGAGCACCTCCGTTTAGTACTACAGAACTAGTTAATGCTAGGTAAATTAATTAATATGAATAAATAAACTGGTTCATGCATACCTTTGCTGGTTCTCTTGGCTCTGTGTTCTGCAGGTATCGCTCTGCCATGGAGCATCTTTCATCTTCACTGGCTCCTCCTCCTCCTCTTCTTCTGGTAAGGACAGACTGTACCCGGCTTTGTATGTGGATTCTGCTGGACAATGTATTGCCTACAAGATGTATTACACAACGGATTAGGTCACAGGGACAAGCCAACGTAATGTTCCCACATATCTAGAAAAAGATCACTCTTTGGTACATACTCTGTATGGAGCATGTCTTGCTGTACGGTCTATTATGAGAAATGGCAGTTCTAGAACCCTCTCTGAGGCCCATCTCACACTTGAGATGTTGGATTTAGGATCTCTACGGATGACATGACCTGCTTGCATGCGTCCTAAACTGGCTGGGTAAATGTAACGTGGCTCTGTTGCTGGTGACTTACATTCTGCAGCATTTTTGGCAGCGATAGAGCAACACGCTGCCGATACAGTCGGCACATTTAGCGATCCTGTTCCGTTCTCACCAGCAACAGAACTGCATGTGAGATGGCCGTACATTTTTCTGAGTATTGAACATGGAAAAAGTGTTTTCACTAAACCACGACCTGTCAAACTGTTCCATGCTCTCTGATACACTCTAGAAACCACAGAACATGCTTAATGTGAGTATATGGGTAGGCTAGACTCTCCCGATTTAGAGTTGCCACTTCATCCCTTTAAACCCAAACACATATGAATTACACAGGTTCTGAGGCTAATTTAAATGCATATAAGGTACCGAGTTTAATTACCACCTTAATCAACCACAGAACCTGTGTAATTAATATGTGTTCGGGTTTAAGGCCTGATTCACACCTATGCAAGTTGCAGTTTGCATATTCCAAGGGCATTTTGCGTTTTTCAATACACATTGTTGTTTAATTGAAGTCTATAGAACTAAGAGCCAGAAAAATCCCTGGCCCTTTCCATAAAAGGCACAGACGTGAACTACATCCATAGGAAACCATGTTAACCACTTAAAGACCAGGCCTCTTTTTCAGACTCGGTGTTTACAAGTTAAAAACAAGTTTTTTTGCTAGAAAATTACTTAGAACATTTTTTTTATAACACCATAGAGAATAAAATGGCAGTCATTGCAATACTTTTTGTCACACCGTATTTGTGCAGCGGTCTTACAAGCACACTTTTTTTGGAAAAAATTCACTTTTTTGAATAAAAAAATAAGACAACAGTAAAGTTTGCCCAGTTTTTTTTACATTGTGAAAGATAATGTTACGCCGAGTAAATTGATACCCAACATGTCACGCTTCAAAATTGCGCCCCGCTCGTGGAACTTTTACCCTTAAAAATCACAATAGGCGACATTTAAAAAATTCTACAGGTTGCATGTTTTGAGTTACAGAGGAGGTCTAGGGCTAGAATTATTGCTCTCGCTCTAACGATTGCAGCGATACTTCACATGTGTGGTCTGACCATCGTTTTCATATGCGGGCGCTACTCACATATGCATTCGCTTCTGCGCGCAAGCTCGTCGGGATGGGGCACTTTAAAAATTTTTTTTTTTCTTATTTATTTTATTTTACTTGATTTTATCACTTTTTTTAAAGAAAAATTGAGTCACTTTTATTCCTATTACAAGGAATTTAAACATCCCTTGTAATAGAAAAAAGCATGACAGGTCCTCTTAAATATGAGATCTGGGTTCAAAAAGTCCTCACATATTTGGACTTAAATTCAATTAAAAAAAAAAAAAAAAGTCATTTGAAAAAACGACAACTAAAAAATTGCCCTTTAAGAAGTATGGGCGGAGCTGACGTTTTGACGTCGCTTCCGCCCTGCTATGGTATGGAGACGGGTGGGGGCCATCTTCCCCTCACTTGTCTCCATACCAAGTCACGGACAGGTTCTGATCGCCTCTGCCGCTGCCGACGGCTCCGGTAAGTGGCGGAGGGCACGGGAGAGTGGCGGGAAGGGGGGTGGCCCCTCTCCCGCTGCCGATAAATGGTGATCTCGCTGTGAATCCGCCGCAGAGACCACCATTATCGTAAACAGGACCGCCGGTTGAAAAGATGGATACCTCGGTTGTGGCAGCAGCTGCTGCCGTTACCGAGATATCCATCTTTAAAGTGCCAACGTATATGTACAGGAGCCGGTCGGCAAGTGTTAAATGGACTGTAGTGTGTTTCCGCAAAAATGAAAACGCACAAAAAAAATGCATAGGTGTGAACCAGGCCTAAAGTGATGAGGTGGCAACCCTATCCTGATTAGTCAAAAACATTTATAAAAGCTTCAATGATAAACGATGCACAGTATATGTGTGAAAAAATAAGGTGCGTTGGTGACAAGTTTATATTTAATTTTTTTGCGCCTCTTAATAATTACAAAACTTTTTCACTTCACGTAAATGCCTACTCACAAAAACTAAGAGATAGGGAAATTGTATATTTCATATTCCTTATTAATGTTGGCCTCACAAATATCTAATAAAGCCTCTAATATCATAGTTATCTTAAATGACTCAAACCATAGGAATGTGATTGTAAACTGACCATATAGACAAGCCAGCCCACTCTCCTTTCAGGAATGTGCCATTTTCCTTATGATTTCCAGTCATTTTGCTTGCAGTTGGGGTTGACCATTTCCTACACACAAATCCTTGATTACCACAACCAAAACCTACAGGACCTCCGTTTCGTCTTCAGAGATTGCAATCATGCATGTGTTTGTCTGTGATCACCTGTGTGCCACGCTGCATACGTAGATGGGACTCTGTGGTGGAAACAGCATCTTTAGTTAATCGCTTGCTGACCGCCGCATGTACATTTACGTTGGCAGAATGGCACGGCTGGGCAAATGGGTGTACCTGTACATCCCTTTGAATTTAGCGCACAGGCCGGAGCGCGCGCCCCCAACGCGTGCTCCGTGATCGCGCCCATGGGTCCCGCGCACTTGATGCAGTAGCTCAGTATTTGAAAGGCAGGGTGGGATTTGGTCACCGCCGGGAGTTTTTCAGTCAGGCTTAGCGAGGTACATAAACAACCTACATCTATAGCAGAGACATTACTTAACTTTGGTCAAAGCTGCAGAGTTTTTTTTTTTTTTTTTCCTATAGGCACCCCTTACCTGCATATGCTTTTTGGTAAAGGTGAACTAACCAATTAAAGGAACTGTATACTGATTGCACATGGCTTTATATTGTAGGCTTTTCTAAGTGGAGTTTACAAGGAATACCACACTAGACACTGCAGGCAAAATGAAGGACGTTCTGCAGACGGAAGTTATTCCAACTGTTCCATTTCATCCAGCAATCCTTTTTACAGTCAGATTTATCCTTTCTAAGTCCATTGTCTTTAGGAATACAAAGTTGCACAGTCTCTGCTTTCTTCTCGGGCAACATTTTATTAGTCTCGAAATCAACAAACGATGAAAAAGATTCGGAAGTGCTGTCCATTCACAGCGTCATTCAACAAAGATGAAAGCCACCAACCCGCACCTGCTGCAGGGATTTTTGGCGATTCAAACGATCAGGCGAACAAGTGATGTTCTCAAGAAGCGTCTGACACCCGGCAATTGATCACGTCTGTCTGTTTTTATAGCCGTATAAATAAAAGCTATACTTTGTAGGCCTTCCAGCTACTTCACAGACTGATGAATGCCAAGACACATGACAGATGAGAGGCGAGGAATGGCGCACGGCCTGTGGGAAGGGGCGGAGGAGTCTTAAGTCTCTCGCCACGTTAGAGGAGTCTTCTTAGGCATCAAAAGACTTATATCTACATAGCACTGTATAGGAATATAGTCCACGGTAGCTGCTCAACCAAGTCCAATTGCAGCTGGACGGTTTTTCATGATAATTGACAGCTCTGTCTTATCACTTTGGGCTCAGTATGGTTGGTGTAAAAACTGCAAGCAGAGCAGGGAGCCGCTGATTGCACAGAAAGAGCAATGCTAGCATACATAAACGCACGGAGAACTTGTTTTTCTTAGAAAACTATGGACTTGGTTTTTTGAATCATAAGTTCGCCTTTATAAAAATAAATAAATGCAAATCTTTTTTGCAGGTAAAAAAAAATGTGCATGTATTATTTTTTACTAGAAGCCTGGAAAGCAGATTGTGGGTGCAATGCTGGACACCTGCAGACTGTCTGTGTAAGCTGCTCGTACAGGAAGGCAGTTACACACCGACAGGAAGAAACAATTAACTACCATATTTTTCGCTCCATCAGATGCACTTTCCCCCCAAAAAAACTGGGGGAAAGGTCTGTGCGTCTTATGGAGTGAATACTGACTCAGTCACAGACAGAGCAGTCCGAGAGGCCGAATGGAGTATGGCTGCAGTGGCCGCTCGGGCTGCTCTGTCTTCTATCTGAGTGAGAGGCGGATGTGATGACGTCCTCGCCAGGGAATGCCAATCTGTGCGAGGTGGAGGACTGTAACAAAGTCCCCCTTCCTAGATAGACGGAATACTGATCCAATGATACATTGAATCAGTGTGATGTGTATCATAGGTGGCAGGACTTTGTTAGAGTGGGCGCCGGGATATTCAAATCCGTGACGTGACAGAGTTCTGTGTGGTAAGGCTACATTTCATGGGCACAGGTCAGGCTGCATTTCACGGGCACCGGTCAGGCTGCATTTCACGGGCGCTGGTAATTATTTTAGTACACCATTTGGTCTAGAATATTTTTTCTTGTTTTCCTTATCTAAAACCTAGGTGCGTCTTATGGAGCGAAAAATACGGTACCTAATGTTCACTGAGAACTACAAGCTGGCAACCTCAAAGGAAGTCGGTACTTGTAGTTCATTCATTCACAGAACTCTGAATGAATGACACGGCCGGGTGGGCTAAGATCCGCACAGCAATGTATTTTTTAACATTTCTGACAGCGGATTAGGGGAAAAGATCCCTGGATCACTGTCACTAGACACAGAGGGTCAGGGAACGGCTGCAGCAGTGGGAACATGTTACATGTTCCAACCTAAAAAACGGGTGGAACATGTAACATGTTCCCAAAGGTGAATTTATCCTTTAAGCCAGAACACTGACCCCCTCGCTACCGAAGGGCCTGTCACCATTTTTTCTGGTAAAAAATTTGCATTTATAATTTTTTTTACACTGCAGCCTGTAAGGCATTTTACATGCAATCAGCAGATCACAGTTGCAATGCCAGGATCCTGCAGACTCAGTCGCTGTCTGCTCGTACATCCCGTGCAATGAGAATCAATGAACTACTTACCAGTGCCCTTGCAGTTCGTTGAGAAGTACAAGTTGTCTGCCGCTGTGGCCAACAGTATTTTGTAGTTCATTCATTCACAGGAAACTGACTGAATGATGCAGCTGTGTGGGCGGAGCCCTGCACAGCCGCACCGTATTTGAATTGTGTTGGCAGCAGGAGGTGGATGTATAGGCGCATGTTACATCTTACACCCTAAATATGGGTGTAACATACTCCTAAGTCCTCATGCACACAGGCTGTTAAAATAACGTTATGAAAACGCCATATCTTTGCAGTGATTTTTTTTTTTTTTACTTTATTTAGCTTTTTTCAACATTTTTGCAATAGCGGTTTTTAGCGTTTTTGAGCATTTTTGAGCGTTTTTCCGCGTTAGCGGTTTTTAGCGTTTTTTATTTTTTCAATTTTTTTTTTTTTTCAATGGAACAAAAACGTTAACAAACGTTGGTGAATGACGTTTTTGAGCGTTAGAGCGTTTTTACAGCTGAAAAACATCTCTCAGAACCCACTGGTCCTGGGTTTTTTTTACAGCTTAAAAACGCCTATGCCATTTGCAGCTCAAAAATGCCTAAGTGGGCATGAAGCCATAGACTAACATAGACAGGCCTTTTTAAGCTGAAAAAAAATCTCAAAAAAGCAGCTGTGAAAACGTCCGTGTGCATGAGGCCTTAAGGTGAACTTATCCTTTAATCATGATAAAGGATTCCAAGAGTTCTACGGGTTAGCAAAGTGAAAACACAGCAAAGCAGCTTGCTTTGCAGCACCCTTTAATTGAAACCTCAGGCTGTGTGACCACGGGATCAGGGATAAGTCAGCCGGGTAAGGTTCTGTAAACCACAGGCTTCTGCCAGAATATCTAAATGTTTTACATGCAACTGTAGTCCTCAGAGATAGCTGAGACAGATTTTAACAATGGATACGATTTCTGGAAGGGTCCGTGAGTACTTTTTAAACTTCTTGAACAGATATAACAAAAACACCCCAATGGTATATTTTACTGCCCCTAAAAGTCCACTAGGGTAGCTGGAGGGGATTGTATACATGCTACGGCAAATTTAACTTAGCTTGTCGCGTTTGACGGGTGACTGGTCAAACGTGCTCATTGAGGACTATGTCATAAAAAAAAGGGAAATCCCCATTCAAAAAAAAAAAAAAAAAAGGGTCTTCTGAACACCTGGGAGCTACTTCTCTACCACCCTCTGAAACGCGCCGTCTAGAGGGACTGTAGAGGCTGCCGCTAGCGTTGACCTAGTACCTAGCCTTTGGGCCCATTCACATCTATGCATTGTAGAAATGCACACGTTGCCGCAACACACATTACAAGCATTCAGATGTTGCAGGTTAAAATAACATTTTGTGGCAGGTCTGTTTTTGGGGAGGTCTTCAATGGGCTGTCTTAAAGCAATGCACATTGACGTGCAACATTAACGTGCATTAACCATTTCCTACCCGCGCTATAGCCAAAAGACCGCTACAGCGTGGGCTTCCAATGCTGGGAGGGCGTCAATAGACATCCTCCAGCGGCGCGCTCTGGGATAGTCAAGTCCTTCGGACTCAGCTGATCACAGAACAGGGTAAAGGGCCAATCACAGCGGCCCTTTATTACGTGATCAGCTGTCAGCCAATCAGCTGATCACAGAAGTAAACAGAAGCCGGTTATCGTCTTTTTTTCTTTTCACAATCAGTGCGAGGAGAAAAGAAGACAGCTGGTAACCGGATTCTGTTAGAGGGACATTGGTCCCAATCTGTGCCCACCAGTGCTGCTAATCAGTGCCCACCAGTGCCACCAATCAGAGCTCATCAGTGCCCACCAGTGCAGCCTCATCAGTGCCCACCAGTGCAGCCTCATCAGTGCCCACCAGTGCAGCCTCATCAGTGCCCAACAGTGCAGCCTCATCAGTGCCCAACAGTGCAGCCTCATCAGTGCCCAACAGTGCAGCCTCATCAGTGCCCAACAGTGCAGCCTCATCAGTGCCCAACAGTGCAGCCTCATCAGTGCCCAACAGTGAAGCTTCATCAGTGCCCATCAGTGAAGCTTTATCAGTGCAGGCTATCAGTGCACATCAGTGCAGCCTCATCAGCGCACATCAGTGAAGGAGAAAAATTACCTGTTTACAAAATTTTATAACAAACTATGAAAAATGTTTTGTTTTTTTCAAAAGCAAAAAATAAAAACACGAGAAGTGATTAAATGCCACCAAAAGAAAGTTCTATTTCTGTGAAAAAAAATATTTACAAAAAATGTTGTTTGGGTTACAGCGTTGCATGACCGCGCAATTGTCGTTCAAAGTGTGAGAGCGCTGAAAGCTGAAAAATGGCCTGGGCAGGAAGGGGGTATAAGTGCCCAGTACACAAGTGGTTAACGCACCATGCAAAGTAAATGGGCACCAATATTACAGGTGCTCTTTTAGCATCTTAAAGGTGTTCTGACAGTCTACCTGTAAATGTAAGTAAACGAGGTCCCTCCATTTGTGTAAATAAGCCAGCAGATGAAGGATAGCTTTGCTGGAACATGCATTTACAATTGCCATACCTGCTTGTTCTCATTTTCCTGCTCGCTCACATGTAGTCCTCGCTCCAGTTCACAGACTTTCTCCCTCAGGGTTGCCATAGTGACATCTTGTTGGTTTAAAATTGCAGTCAGACCATAGAGGTCTGCCTTCAGAGTCTCCAGGCCGGCACCCCCATCCTTTTTATTCTGGGGATCCTTCTCAGCCTGTCAAACACAGAGCAAGGACGGTATTAATTGTCCATATCCACAACATATACAAATCACTCAAAAGACATTACTTTAAAGATAGTTCACCATTACCAAAAAATTGCCTACGTAGGTAAGGGGTGTCTGTAGATAAAAACAAACTGTGCAGCTTTGACTAAATTTGAATAATACCCTTGCCATAGGTGTAGGCCAGGGATCTCAAAACTACGGCCCTCCAGCTGTTGCGGAACTACCAGTCCCATGAGGCTTTGTAAAACTCAGATTTACAGACATGACTAGGCATTATTGTAGTTCCTGAACTACTGGAGGGCCATAGTTTGGAGACCCCTGGTGTAGGCCATTTACATATCTCATGCCTCAGACTGATTGGAAAACTCCCAGGACATTGCTAGGATGTTGCTTCAAACCTCCTTACATGCTCTCTCTCTCTCTCTCCCCCCTGATGCAGTAGCTCTGAGCTAAGCGTTTGAGAATTCATTCCTGTGATGGGGAAGGTAAGCAGTAACAGCTGGGCCTCTCTTAGCAATGGCCTAGCAACATCCTGGGAGTTTTCCAGTCAGGCTTCTTGAGGTAAATAAATGGCCTACACCTATAGCAAGGGCGTTATTCAACTTTAGTCAGAGCTGCACATTTTGTTTTAATCTACAGACGCCCCTTTTTTGCATTGGTCCCTTTTTGGTAAAGGTTAACTAATCCTTTAAAGTGAAAGAAAAGCCAAACTATAAACAATACAATCAGACATGAAATAATGGATTTATATTCTTTCAAGGGCTGATGTAGCCATTCTCTATACCAGTATTTCTCAACCACCAGGCCATGGCCCATTGCTGGGCCGTATTCTCCTTGGCCTCCAGCCACCTGCACATCTCTTAAAGTGGATCTTCATTGCATCTCAGCACCACAAACCAAAAATGCTATTTCATTTATTTTTAATATTCAAAGCCAACTCCTCCATCCATCCTTGTCTCCATGCTTCATGTTGGTGATAAATCACTTTAAAAAACTCCCTAGCATTTCTGGCTATGGCCATCTTAAATAAGGGCAAATGATTCATGTAGCATTTACTTCCTGCCCTTAGCTCAAGTATCCATACAGGTGAGTGTGCTTAGCTGAGAAAACCCCTCCTCCTCTCCTCCTTTCCTGAAGACTCCTGGGATGTATGACATCATTTTCCTAGGCAGGAAACCAGGAAGTAACTGAAGAAATGTTAAAAAAAAAAAAAAAAAAAGTTTAACACAAGTAAATATGAGGATTATAAGTAATCCGTGTTGATTGGGAGAGTGAAGTTGCACTTCCACAGTGCCCCCAGGCCCCCTGAGCCCCCAGTCTCCACAGTCCCCCCCCCCCAACCTTTCATAGTTGCGCCAACAATGTCCCTACAGTGACCCAGAAACCTCCCACAGTGCTCTCCAACCTCCTACAGAAACCTCATCCCCTACACGGCCAACAAGTGCACCACAGAGTCCCCAAACTCACTTCACAGCCCCCAACCCCCCTGCGGTGACACCCAACCCCACCCAGAATTTCAAAACATAATTTTGCATTCCCATACTTTCACTGCAGGAGTATACTGGAGTATATTGGATTCTTCACCGTTGGGGCATGGGAGGTTTTGGAAAAATTTACCAGGCCCTGGTCTCAATTAGGTTGAGAACCACAAAACATCATTAAAAGGGCACTTTCACTCTGGTTTGCCTATGCATTAATGAAGCATTTTTATTGCACTTTTGCGGTGCTTTTTTTTTTAAAGGATGTGACTTAAACTGCACCAAAAACACTTCGCAGGTACATTTTTGAGGCAGCTCCTATTCATTTCAATGAGGAGTGTTTTTGATGCATTTTTTTTCTCTCCGGTCCCGCTTAGTGGGCAGCAGAGTATAGGAGGTCCCCAGGTGCTTCCGTGGCTGCTCGAGCTGAGGAGTGGCTGAACATCACTCGGCTGTAGCGGAGAGGCTCGGAAAGACTCAGTGTCCACACCTGCTCATGAGGGACAACCGTGAGGCAGCCTTCTCCAATCTTTGATGGGCCCTGAGCTCTCTCGGCTCTCATCGGTTTAGCTCAGCTCTGGTCGATCCCGATCGGCTTCCCTTGGCTTCCTTGGTATATTCGTGGCCTCTGGTTGGCTCTTGCTGGTTCCTGACGGCCTCAATCGGAGATTCCCGGCGGGAATGAGCTTGTATCAGTTCAGATGGTCTCCTGTGCTCTCTTCTCACCAACCCCTGGCAAGATCTGTGGTCTGTAATGTTCCCTGATATTGGCCCTGACTGCCTCTAGCTCACTCTCTAGCGGAGACAAGGAATCCAGTGTGCTATCCTTGTCTGCAAATTTTACTCTTTGTATGCTGCATTTGTGTATCCTACTATATTTGAGCACTGTAAAGAAGAGTAGATGCGAGGGATTGGGGGAATAGAGCCTGCAACTAGTTTACAACTGGAGACAAGATTAAGAACTATGACAAGGAAAAGGGAAGATACATCAGTGTTACAGGATGCCTCCAGCTCACAACCACAAAAGACAGAAAAAAATAAAAGTAAGGAAGTAGCTGCCAAATTAAAGTGGTTCGCTCATAATCCATCCCAAAATACTGGAAAAACACAACCTAAAAAGATCTTTATCATCTTCTACAACCCATAAGGGGTTAGGTTCGCATAGCAAGCCCTCCTATATGGCCTCAACAACTTTCACTCCAACTGCAGTAGGATCACATGATCCCTCAGCTTTAGAAATTTCAACAGTAGAGAGAGAGAGGTATTAATGGCAGTTAATGGGTGCAAATATTTTCCTCAGAAAGGAATTTCTACAACAACCGCATATCGCTTACAAAGGTACGCTTTATTCTTGGGAGCTTATACTTATTCTGTTTTGAAACTACATTTCCCATGATGCTCAACTACGCTGCAGAGTGCATGAGCATCATGGAAAATGTAGTTCCAAAACATCTGGGGTGCCAAGGTTCACCATCACTGTCATATAGGATATTTACAGAAACAGGTTTGAGGGATATTTGACGTGAACGCCATCTAGCACCACAAACATTTTCATGCTATTCTGGTACACACTCCTCACTCTAGGATCGACATGGCAATAGGGAATGATACTCTTATACCATTTGTAACAGACATTAGGTAGGAGGCTAGAGGACTGTCGACCATTCCTCTTTAGTCCTGACATTAGGATTAGGAAAAAGGCGGGGAGGGAGAAAGTGGAGAGTTAACCTCTTTTGGTTGCAGTTAATTACCCCCAAAGAACATATGTTACACATGCTCCGGGAATTTCTGGAGTACAATAGAACATCAGCACCACAAGGTGTGGTATGGGATACGCTCAAAGCCCATCAAAGCCTATCTGAGAGGAATCATAAGACAACAGATTCCTTTGGAAAAAGTATATGTAGAAGACCCATCGTCAGATAATCTAGCTAAATGGACTAAGGCACAACAACTATACCGAGTACTGTCCCTGAAGAAAGCTGAGAATAGTTTTTTTTTTAAAACAAGCCCATTATGAGGGAGAAAATACTTGACACATGCTAGCCCTTCTGGCAAGGTCTCGAGGCCCCTCTACGTCTGCTATAATGTCCATTGGGACGCATGCTGGTTGGGTGACCTCGTGTCCAGCAGAACTAATGAATGTTTTTAAAAACTACTATTTTGATCTGTATAGGGAGTCTACACGCCCCTGTTAAAATGTCAGGTTTCTGTGATGTGAAAAAAAAAATGAGACCAATGAACCATTTTAGAACTTTTTCTACCTTTAATGTGACCTATAAAACTGTACAAAAACTGAAATCTTTTAGGTGGAGGAAGGAAAAAGAAAAATTATATATATTATATATATAAAATATAGTTGCATAAGTGTGAACACCCTTAAACTAATACTTTGTTGAAGCACCTGTTGATTTTATTACAGCACTCAGTCTTTTTGGGTATGAGTCCATCAGCATGTCACATCTTAACCTGGCAAAAACACTCCAAAATCTGTCAGATTGCAAAGGCATCTCCTGTGCACAGCCATCTTCAGATCACCCCACGGATTCAGGTCTGGGCTCTGGCTGGGCCATTCCAAAACTTTAATTTTCTTCTGGTGAAGCCATTAATTTGTTGATTTGGATGTATGCTTTGGGTCGTTGCCATGCTGAAAGATTAAGTTCCTCTTCATGTTCAGCTTTCTAGCAGAAGCCCGAAGGTTTTGTGCCAATATTGACTGGTATTTGGAACTGTTCATAATTCCCTTTACCTTGACTAAGGCCCCTGTTCCAGCTGAAGAAAAACAGCCCCAAAGCATGATGCTGCCACCACCATGCTTCACGGTGGATATGGTGTTCTTTTGGTGATGTGCAGTGTTTTTGCGCCAAACATATCTTTTGGAATTATGGCCAAAAAGTTCAACCTTAGTTTTATCAGACCATAACACATTTTCCTACATGCTTTTGGGAGACTTCAGATGTGTTTTTTCCATCTTGCCAATTTACCCTATAGCCCAGACATATGAAGAATACGGGAGATTGTTATCACATGTACCACACAGCCAGTACTTGCCAGATATTACTACAGCTCCTTTACTGTTGCTGTAGGCCTATTGGCAGCCTTTCCTGACCAGTTTTCTTCTCGTCTTTTCATCAATTTTGGAGGGACGTCCAGTTCTTGGTAATGTAACTGTTGTGCCATATTTTCTTAACATGATGATGACTGTCTTCACTGTGTTCCATGGGATATCTAATGCCTTGAAAATTCTTTTGTACCCTTTTCCTTACTGATACCTTTTAACAATGAGATCTCTCTGATGCTTTGGAAGCTCTCTGTGGACCATGGCTTTTGCTGTAGGATGTTACTAAGAAAATGTTAGGAAAGACCTACTAGAACAGCTGAACTTTATTTGGGGTTAATCAGAGGCACTTTAAATGATGGCAGGTGTGTACTGACCTATTTGACATGTGTTTGAATGTGATTGCTCAATTCTGAAAACAGCTACATCCCCAGTTATCAAGAGGGTATGCACACTTATACAACCACATTATTTTATTTTTATATTTTTACCCCCCCCTAAAATATTTCAGTTTGTTTTTCAATTGAGTTGTACAGTTCATAGGTCACATTAAAATGTGGAAAAAGTTCTGAGATTATTTATCTTTGTTTAATTTTTTTACATCACAGAAATCTGACATTTTAACAGTGTGTAGACTTTTTATATCCACTGTAGATCGAGAAATGTTTATTTTTTTTTACAGGGGTTGACCATTCCACATCTGTCGGAGGAAGATAGGGTGTCGTTAAAAAACACAATACTATTGAAGAACTACAAAAGCCGGTATTGGAATCAGCTAATCATAAAACACCAGGACCAGATGGATTACCAAGTGAGATCTATAGGGAAAATGGAGAGATAATGCTGACAGTTACTAGAGGTGTGAAATAGGGCACTGGAAAAGGGAGAATTACTGGTATCCAGGACAGAGGCTACGATTATAATAATACCAAAAGAGGTAAGGGACCCAACTCAACCTGCGTCATATAGACCGAGTTCTCTTCTTCGTGCAGATTTTAAAATTACTGGCGAAAGCGTTGGCCAATAGATTAAGTCAAATATTCCATACCGTAATCCACCCTGATCAATGTGGTCCTGGTAGATTGACATCATTAAATATTAGGAGATTATTTTTAAATCTACAAATTCCAGCTGAAGAGCTGAGCTCAAGAGCAGTGCTGTCCCTCGACGCTGTCAAAGCATTTGACAGCGTCGAGTGGCAGTATTTGTGGGAAGCCTTGTCTACATTTAATATCGGCCTTGTATTTATAAAATAAGTAAAGTGGTTGTATATGGGCCCAAGGGCGAAAGTGAGGATTAATGACGGAGTCTCTGAATGTTTTCCATTAGTTCGGGGGACAAGGCAGGGGTGTCCCTTATCGCCCCTGCTTTTTGCCCTGGCAGTGAAACCGTTGGCTATAGCCATTAAAAAATAGTTACATAGTACAAAGTGACATAGTAGGTGAGGTAGAAAAAAATACACAAGTCCATCAAGTCCAACCTATGTGTGTGATTATATGTCAGTATTACATTGTATATCCCTGTATGTTGTGGTCGTTCAGGTGCTTATCTAATAGTTTTTTGAAACTATCAATGCTCCCTGCTGAGACCACCGCCTACAAATGCAGGCGTCAACCAGAGGCCTTATGTGTTCTACTAAAAATGTAGGAGAGTTCCAGACGCCTTATGTGCTCTACTAAAAATGTAGGAGTCAACCAGAGGCCTTACGTGCTCTACTAAAAAAGTAGGAGTCAACCAGAGGCCTTATGTGCTCTACTAAAAATGTAGGAGTCAACCAGAGGCCTTATGTGCTCTACTAAAAATGCAGGAGTCAACCAGAGGCCTTATGTGCTCTACTACAAGTGTATGAGTGAACCAGCAGTCCTATATTTTCTACTACAAATGTAGGAGGTAGCCAGTGGCTTTACATGTTCTACTACAAATGTAGAAGCTGATGGCCAAAATTGGGTGTTAAGAAATTATTCACCCAAGCAGCCCAAATAATATATAATTTTAACATGGTATCATTCACTTCATTCTTCTCTTTTCATTTATCATGAGCCACGTGATATTTCTCTTCACTTTTTGTAGAGTCCTCCTTTAACACCACTTTTTTTGTAATTTCCATATGTTTATACACTCAAAACCTGTAAACAGGAGGCTTTGCATGCCAGGTGTATGCGCCGCAGAGATTCTCTAGAAGTTGACCACTTTCTTTGTCCCGTGTATAGTTTCCTAACACAGGGCCATATTTTACAGTTGCATTACACAATAAGTATACAGGGTGAAAGGACAAGCACAGCGATATAATCTGTAAGTCGATTGATTGCAGAGAAGACCTTTGTCAAAGTGAAGGAAAAAGACAAAGCGGCAGGAATGCTAATGATGAAGTCTTACAAAAAAGGTCTGTAGGACTGACCTGCACCCCCAATGCCAATTAATGTTCGTACGAAAATAGCTTAGTCTGTTCTGTACAAAATAGGATTCATATTACCAGACAGAGTCATTGTATTAACGGGCCAGGCCATGGTATCACATACCAATTTATGAAAAGGCAGATCAATGTTTTTTAGCCTGTATAATGATGGGGAAGGTATACAACAGGTGCAGTTGTAGATCATTCCCCCTATAAAACGTATACATTCAGGTTTGGGACGGTCTGTTTATTCTGTTCAAATGACTATAGAGTGTACGCTAACAGAGGCTGCAGCAGGAGTCCAATTTAGCCTGGAAGAGTGAGCAAGCAAAGGTTTCCTTGATTACTTGTGTGCATTTAGCCATTTGGCACCAAAACACACTTTTCTACCACTGTCATTAAGAAACACCTGTTCCGATATATTAATATATTGATCATAAACCCTTTACCCATAATACAATAGCATTTAAAGAAAATCCAAATGCCTTTATAAAAACTAGAGGATTTAAATAAGGATATGCCCGTTCTTTAGAAACATCACACAAGTTTCAGTATGAACTTTTTCCTACACTAAATTGTAACTACAAAATGTCAAATAAAGCGTGCATATTTTTTGATTGCCTTTGGTGAGGTCGAATAAACCAGGCAATTACGGTTTTTAGTGGTGTTGTAATCCATGTAGTCATTTTTTCCTACTTTAAATATAATAAAATTATTCTCAGAAAGACCCAGCCAGAACAAATACCGGCCCTGTGCAAACACCCCACCCTGGAACAAGGACACTGGGGCGTACCTAACCTGGGGCAAACCCCACACCTGGAACAAAGACCCAGCCTGGTGCAAAGACCTCAGGGCGGGCCCAGCCCAGAACAATACCCCAGGCTGGATTGTAAAGAACACTTTGGGCTTACCCCACTTTAAAAGGCACTGGGGCATACATAGCACTTTCCAGAAGGATATTTGCTGCATGGTCTCTAAACACCTTAAAAACCACCCACAAAAGCCTGGTTTATTAGCTTGACTACTTAGCCTGCTGTACCCAGTACCCACACCACAATCAAGTTATTGTAAAAGGAGGTGATGTTTAACAAGTGTAACTGCACAAGCTCTGTGGTAACTTGTTCTCTTCAATTTGAAATATGAAAAGTGGAGGCAGGTTGCCTACAGAAGAGTTGCTTTTAGTTAGTGGCTGGTCCAGGCTGGGCGGAAAAGAGTAAATGTGTGTGCTACTGTTCCTGGGATTTTTGGATCCAGCCTACCCACCGGTGATATAATTATGTGGGAAGGCTAGGTTCGGAGAGCCTTTTCATGCTGCCCTAAGCAGGACATGCTGTGACTACTACGGAGGAGAACTGCTGCATCTTGCAGTCTGTTGGAAGCACTGGGAATCCATTATCTGTAATGCTGAAAGACTTTGAAGTAAAGTTGCATCAACTGTTCTAAACCTGGTCTGAAGTTATTCAAAGGAGTGCATGTTGGTTCTGGTGTATCAAAAGAACTTGGGTCAGTAAAGCACATACGGGGTATCAAGTAAAGCCACTACCAGAGGTCTACTCAGCAGGACAAGCAGAAGTAATGTAGTTGCCACGGGTAACCAAGATCGGGTGGGAAGTGTATAGCAGCCGGTCATGAAGAGTGATACCTGGTGTAGGTGACTGGTCCTTCAGTAGCGAGGGGGTCGGTGATCTGGCTCCCTCCCCAGTAGTTGGTTTCTACCATCAACTGGAATGGAACCTGTGTTATGGAGATCCATAACCTGGTCGCATGCTACAAGATTGAAGGAGTTAACAAGTGCATGCATGAGGTCTGCACTATGTGCATGGTGAGACCCCATTCTGTCACTCGGAGTGAGGTGTCTGAGGTACACTGGACTGGTAGAGATGGCACGGGCTCAGCGGTGGCCCCCTGAATTGCAACATACATCAGGCAACAAGTGTGTAGTGACATGGAACCAGGGGCATAACTAGAAATCACAGGGCCCCATAGCCCCCCCCCCCCCCCCAAAAAAATGTCGGGGCTTAAATTAAATAGTGGGCGTGGCTCAAAGGGGGTGTGGTTCGAGTCAGATATGAATGAGGGATGGAGGAAGGAAGGAAGGAAAGAAGGAAAGAAAGGACAACAGCCCCCGAATCCTACACCACAATAGCAATATATGTATTCCAGAAAGTTTAACAATCAACAGATAAAGATACTCCAAACACCTGATGTTGCCGCTTCAATAACCCTCACCTGTGCCCAATGCAGAGTGACCAGTGCCCAATGTGGACTGTGTGTTCCCAATGCAGCATGGCCTGCCCGTGCCCAATACAGCCTCACCTGTGCCCTATACTGCCTCACCTGTGCCCACTTGTCCCCAATGCAGCGTGTCCAGTGCTCAATGCAGCCTCACCTGTGCCCAATGCAGCGTGGCCAATGCAGCATGTCCAGTGCCCAATGCAGCGTGACCAGTGCCCAATGCAGCGTGACCAGTGCCCAATGCAGTGTGGCCTGCCTGTGCCCAATATAGCCTCACCTGTGCCCAATACTGCCTCACCATGCCCACCTGTGCCCAATGCAGCCTCACCTGCGCCCAATACTGTCCCACCTGTGCCCACTTGTGCCCAGTGCAGGGTGTCCAGTGCCCAATGCAGCCTCACCTGTGTCCAAAGCAGCATGTCCAGTGCCCAATGCAGCATGTCCAGTGCCCAATGCAGCGTGGCCTGCCCGTGCCCAATACAGCCTCACCTGTGCCCAACACTGCCTCAACTTGCCCACCTGTGCCCAATGCAGCCTCACCTGTGCCCAATGCAGTATAACCTGTGCCCAATGCAGCGTGACCTGCCTGTGCCCAATGCAGCGTGTCCAGTGCCCAATGCAGCCTCACCTGTGCCCAATGTGGCCTGCCTGTTTCCAATGCAGCGTGGCCTGCCTGTGCCCAATACAGCCTTACCTGTGACCAATGTGGCCTGCCCGTGCCCAATACAGCCTGACCCATGCACAATATAGCCTCACCTGTGCCCCAATGCAGCCTCACCTGTGCCCCAATGCAGCCTCACCTGTGACCAATGCAGCCTCACCTGTGACCAATGCAGCCTCACCTGTGACCAATGCAGCCTCACCTGTGACCAATGCAGCCTCACCTGTGACCAATAGTGCCTTCACCTGTGCCCAATGTAGCATGACCCTTGTACAATGCAGCCTCATCTGTGCAGAGGAAGAGGCGAGCCAGTGGCGGAACTACCGGGGAGGTTGAGGAATGCATACTGCAGCCCTCAAATGGCTGTTAGTGAGCGTGGGGCTGCCTCAGAGTGGGGGGGGGGGGGTGAGCACTGCCCGCACGGTCCCCCAGCCAGGGGAAGTGAGGAGAGGAAGAGGAAAGCTGTCCGTATGGGCAGAGAGCTCAGCTGTAAGAGCTTTCATTTGAATTTCCTGTGTTCCCGGGGCTCACCGTCAGCCCCACCTCTTGGTCCGGCGCCTTTGATGACATCACATGTCCCACATTGGACCGTTCTGTCTATCAAAAGGCGCTGGGCCAAGAGGTGGGGCTATGTGACGGTGAGCCCCGGGAACACAGGAAATTCTAATGAAAAGCTCTTACAGCTGAGCTCTCTGCTCGTACGGACAGCTTGCCTCTTCCTCTCCTCACTTCCCCTGGCTGGGGGACCATGCGGGCGGTGCTCGCCCCCCCGCAGTATGCATTCCTCATCCTCCCCACGGCCCCTCTCAGCTGCGGGCCCCATAGCGAGCGCGTGGCTCACTATGGCGGTAGTTCCACCACTGCACGGAACAGTAATTTTCAGAGAAACTCGGTCATTTTATTAACTGCACATGGTGACTCGGCTCATCTCTAATCCTGAGAACTGCCTTAATGTTAGATTCACACATGACCGCACAACTATCAACCCATCCCCACATGTCAAGGTCCTAGGGTAGTCCTGGACTCTGAACTCTCCTTTAAGCCCCACGTCAAATCACTGTCCAAATCTTGCGCCTCAACCTCCAGAACATCTCCAAAATACGTCCCTTTCTAACCAATGACACAACAAAGCTCTTAATTCACTCCCTGGTCATCTCTCGCCTCGATTACTGCAACTCCCTGCTCATTGGCTTACCTCTCTATCCCCCATTCAGTCTATCATGAATGCTGCTGCCAGACTCATCCACCTTACCAACCGCTCTGTCTCTGCTACTCCTGTCTGTCAATCCCTACACTGGCTTCCGCTCACCCAACAAATTAAATTTAAAATACTAACAACTACCTACAAAGCAATCCACAACTCTGACCCCAGCTACATCACTGACCTAGTCTCAAAATACCAACCTAATCGTTCTCTTCGTTCTTCTCAAGACCTCTTGCTCTCTAGCTCTCTCATCACCTCCTCCCATGCTCGTCTCCAGGACTTTTCCAGAGCCTCTCCAAGCCTATGGAACTCCTTACCCCAATCTGTCCGTCTATCTCCTACTCTATTAGCTTTTAGACGATCCCTGAAAACCCTCCTCTTCAGAGAAGCCTACCCACACCTAACAACTGTATTTTCATTTTGTCCATCTGATCATCTCCCACAGCTACTACCCTTTGTTCCACTTAACCCTCCCTTCTAGATTGTAAGCTCTAACGAGCAGGGCCCTCTGATCCCTCTTGTATTGAATTGTATTGTAATTGTACTGTCTTCCCCGATGTTGTAAAGCACTGCACAAACTGTTGGCGCTATATAAGTCCTGTATAATAATAACCGCAGTCCCCGCCTGGTCCCGGGCGTTGATGAGCGCGTGCACAGCGAAAGGTACCCCCACGCACAGGGTCAGTGGCCCCCACCCACAAATTTTAATAACAAAAAGCAGAGATACAACTTGTAATGCACCCTAAGCAAAAATTAAGAAGATCTTTACCAAATGACAAGCAAATGGGGGGGGGTTTAAGCCAACTACAAGGAACATTTCAGTTTCAGACGCCGATGTGTTAACCCCAGGCTATTCTTTTAGTAGGATCTGTCAAACAGAAGATTACCTTTGAATGGACCTAGGAAGTGCGCATGTAAACATCAACCTTTCCTTGCAGCACAAGTACAAAAAGTCAATGTGGTTACCTCATCTTGGTTGCAAGGAGATGTCTTCCCCCCCTTCCGAATCTGTTCTTTGTGCTTCGACTCCTTGTAGCTGGAAGAAAAAAAAAAAAAAAAAACACATGTTTTCCGATGAAATACAACGAACAGGTACAGGCGTCAAATTTAATTGCTTCTCATCCAGCAGAGTTTTGTCAGCAAGCAGACTTTTAATCTAATTAAACTGTGAACTAAGTGGATAGAGTAGAAATAGCTCATTATACCTCCAGATCTTCCAAGACACTGAAGATTTTATTAGAGATAAATAAAGCGGACCTGTCGCTGGAAGACATGAATGCAGTTAAAAAGGAGGAATCACAGTTAGACACTGTTGTTTTTTATAACAATTAAAGCTTTATTTAGTGTTCATATAAAACAAGCTTGGAAATTCGTTCTGACAAAAAATTAACTATGTGCTCAACCTCTCCAAAAACCACCCTAGTGTATGACCATGTTTGTAGGCCCAGGATAAAGATGGCACCTTGACTTTTGCCCAAGTTCAAATGAATTCTGCCCCTCCCAGTGCTAAGCCAGACAGAACGTATCCCCCACGTTCTCCACTGAGCTGTGCCACTCTCCAATCACACAAATTGCATATTGAACACTGCCCATAGACATTGCACACACAGCTCAGACACCTTCTAGAAGTTCAGCCGTTTCAGCCAAGCAGCAAGATGTGTCTGATATACACTGTTACCAAAAGTATTGGGACACCTGCCTTTACACGCACATGAACTTTAATGGCATCCCAATCTTAGTCCGTAGGGTTCAATATTGAGTTGGCCCACCCTTTGCAGCTATAACAGCTTCAACTCTTCTGGGAAGGCTGTCCACAAGGTTTAGGAGAGTGTCTATGGGAATGTTTGACCATTCTTCCAGAAGAGCATTTGTGAGGTCAGGCACTGAAGAGAAGGCCTGGCTCACAGTCTCCACTCTAATTCATCCCAAAGGTGTTCTATTAGGTTGAGGTCAGGACTCTGTGCAGGCCAGTCAAGTTCCTCCACCCCAAACTCACTCATCCATGTCTTTATGGACCTTGCTTTGTGCACTGGTCCAAATCATTTGGGGGAGGGGGGATTATGCTGTGGGGTTGGGCTTGGCCCCTTAGTTCCAGTGAAGGGAACTCTTAAGGAATCAGCATAACAAGACATTTTGGACAATTTCATGCTCCCAACTTTGTGGGAACAGTTTGGGGATGGCCCCTTCCTGTTCCAACATGACTGCTCACCAGTGGACAAAGCAAGGTCCATAAAAGACATGGATGAGCGAGTTTGGGGTAGAGGAACTTGACCGGCCTGCACAGAGTCCTGACCTCAACCCAATAGAACACCTTTTGGGATGAATTAGAGTGGAGACTGCAAGTCAGGCCTTGCATTATTTCCTCGGTACCAAGTTTCCTACACTTGTATTTTTAAAGTGGATGTAAAAACAATTCATTAAATTTGAGCTGGGCACATATATCTGTAGAGTTTTCTTTATCTCTCTCCAAAGAACTAAGTTCCATAGCGGTCTCTTCCTCCGTAGCTCTGTTATCAGCCTGATAACTTCTCACACGTTCTCCGAGGCAGGAGACAGAATGTGTGTCGGGGGAGGTTGCTATCAATAGATTAGCGCACAGTTTGCCATCTAAGAGCACATTCCTTTCTTCATCTGCCTATGAGGTGAGGGGGTGTGTGCCTTTCCTCCAATCAGCTGTCTTGGCTGTAAGCCCAGGCTTCTCTGCAGTCTTAACCAGGAAGAGAAAATCTAACACTTTGAAGAGCACTTTCTAAAGGATATATACAGATGAAGACATCAGATATACAAGTAAAACGTATGTAGGGAGATTGGTTTCATCCCTGTGTATCATCGGAGACAGTTCGATTCACTGGGTATATGTGAGGGTTTACAGCCACTTTAACCCTCAGTGGCCAGTTGCCAACACGTGTGTTAACCCAGTGCCGTCTCTCTGCCTAGGCCGACAAGGCCCAGGCCTAGGGTGGCACCTTGTGTCACCTTAGGCACCACCGCACGAAAAAAAGCCCCCCCCAGACCTGTCTTGCCGAGTCCTGGCCCCCGCGACCGCCTCCCGCACAAATTCAGCCCCCAGCGTTACTTGTAAATATTATGCCAGTGTGCTTGGTCGGGGGGGCGGAGTGGCTGGCCAGACCAGCTGCACGCAATTTGACTGGCGGAGGCCTACCCTCTGTCCTACCCTCCGCAGGAGGAGGAGGAGGAGGGGAACCCCCGGCGGCAGCGGCGGCCAGGACAGCAGATAAAATTTACTAAGTCACTATTACTTTTGTAATGTGTGCCAAGCAGCCAATCACATATAAGTGCCTAATATGGAAATTAATACAAAGATCTTGTTGCAATAAAGTGTCCCGTGCTGCAATCTCATTAAACAGTCCACACTCAGTGAAAGTTCATGTACTGCAAAGTTTGCATTGATTTCAGCATGCTTGGAGCACTTTGCACATGCTGAAATCAATGTAAACTTTGCAGTACATGAACTTTCACTGAATGTGGACTGTTTAAAGAGTTTGCATTGATTTTTAATATGTGGACACTAAGGCTACTTTCACACTGAGGCGTTTTACCGGCGTTTTAGCACTTAAAATAGCGCCTGCAAAGCACCTGTAAAGCGCCTCTCCTGTCACTCCAGTGTGAAAGCCCGCGTGCTTTCACACTGGGGCATTGTGCTTGCGGGAAGTAAAAAAAAAAAGTCCTGCAGGCAGCATCTTTGGGGCGGTTTAGGAGCGGTGTATACACTGCTCCTAAAACGCCCCTGCCCATTGAAATGAATGGGCACCACTGCCGAAGCGCCTGCAAAGGGCTTCGGCAGCGGCGCTTTGCAGGCGATATTAATCCCTCCTTTGGCCGCTAGCGGGGGTTAAAAGTGCCCTGCTAGCGGCCGAAAAGCGTCGCTAAAACGACGGTAAAGTGCCGCTAAATCTAGTGGCACTTTACCACCAGCGCCCCCACCGCCTCAGTGTGAAAGTGCCCTTACTTGTCTATCGATCCAGCGATATTGGCACCCCAGCCGATTTTCGGATCGGCTCTCGGGTGCTGCTAGGGCTATTCGTGTTAAGGGAAATCGGCAGTGAAGCCTTTCGACTTCACAGCAGGTTCCCTTCTGTACATGTGCAAAGCAAGCTGTGCTTTCTGAATGGCCCGGCGAGGGAAGGAAAAGGGGGGCCGAACTTCCAATGGACGGCGCTGCAGTGCCGTCTCCCAGAAGTGGGGAAGGGTACCTGTCAAAAACAGGTACCTGTTCCCTACCCCTGAAAGGTACCAAATGTGGCACCGGAGGGGGGAGAGGAAGCAGATAAGCAGAGCTTTCATGTTTGGGTGAAACTCTGCTTTAAACAGTCCACATTCAGTAAAAATGCATGTGCTGCAAAGGGCTCTGCATTAATCAATAAATAATTCATATACACTAATAAGCTGAAATTGATGAGGCTACACTGATTTCCACTGATGGGGCAGCACTGATGGGCACTGATAGGCCACACTGATGGGCTTTACTGGTGGTCAAACCGTTGGGCTGGGTACTGATGAGGTGGCGCTGCACTGATGAGACTGTACTAATGGGCACTGATGAGGCGGAACTAATGGGCATTGATAAGGCTGCACTGAAACATACTAATGAGGCGGCACTCTTAAGCTGCACTGATAGGGCTGCAGTGATTGACACTGATGAGGCCACACTGATGGCAACTGATAAGCTGCACTGATAAGCTGCACTGATGAGGGCGCACTGATAAGGCTGCAATTATGAGGTGGCACTCTTAAGCTGCACTGATAAGGCAGCACTGATATGAGGCACTGAAGGAGTGTGGTTTACAGATGACAGAGTGGGTCTTAAACAGGAAGGGGTGTGGCCTTGACAGAAAGGGGTGGGTCATATTTAAATTAAGGGGGTGCACACATTTAGTCGGGCCTAGGGCAGCACAAAACCTAAATACACCACTGTGTTAACCCCTAAGCACCCAATCCACATTTTCGGCTTGAACCCCCTCAGCATCCAGTCTCCAGTGTATGTGCATTAAATCCTTGTGGCTGGTCCATAGCATTAACAGTACCTTGAATTTGGCATCTTTGAAAAATACTTCTGTATTAATCTATGTATTCATTATGTACATTTTTTTTCAGTTAGGCTATTCTTTGTTGTCTCCAAGAACACATGGTCCTGAAGAAGCAATTGCAAAACGCATCAACCACTTGGGCTATGTTGGGAAAAACAACAGTAATTGAATACCATATGTGGTTTACAAGGTTCTGTCAAAGGACCAATTTTTTAAATATTTTAATCTGTGATTTTTTAAATTTGTAATAAACTTCATGTAAACTTTTTATTAATTTATGTGTCTGTCTTCTCTATACTGGTAAAATCCAATTACTATCTGGGTTTTGTTCACTAACCTATGTGTAAAATCAGGGCACATGCATAAACCCCTTATACCCAGTATATGTGCAAAAATCCCTCACATTTATTGTATGCACCGTGCCAAATATCATTTCCATTGTGGCTTCCACTGCTCTTTTCCTGCTTAAAAACATTCCCTGGCAATCCTTTCCCCATCTCGCACTTCCCCAGTACCACCTCCATCGTTCCTGGATAGCACAACAGTCCTTTCTAATGTAATGCTTGAATTTTGGTGTCTTTTTTCACCTCCATTATCCCCAATTCCAGTGACACACCCGTCCTGTTTAAATTTCAGTGTATGTTGCCAATTAATGAAAGATCAGGATCAGCAACCACCATTTTGATTCAAAAAGTTAAATTGTACTGTCCACTTTCATACCCTCTGCACGCCCTTCTGCACAAAGTACCCCCTGGTATACCTTCTATATTCTTCTCCTGCATACTGTGTTTTACCATGCCCGCCGCACTGCTCTCCTCTACAACCCCTCAGTGTCCAGTCCCCAGTAGGTGCTTTAACTGCTCAGTACCCAGTTTCCATTGCATATACAATGACCATAATTTTATGTGATTTTGGTGCCAATTATGACTAAGTTATTAATCATTTGTAAGTGAAAACGTTAACAGTACTGCTCACCATCATACCATCCGCACTGCTCTCCTGCACATATTGCCCCCTCATCATACACTCTGCACTCCTACACTGCATATGCTACCTGCCAAAATAAAAATCCCTGCTAGCTCCTCACTCCTGAACTTACTGCCTGCTGTTATACCCTCGGGACCCCTCTCCTGAACATTACTATTAAATATTCCTGAGTCCCCTCCTACATCTCCCCCACACTCCTCTCTTGCACATATCACCCCCCCACATACCCGCCAAAATCTTATCCTGCAACTACCCCCCCCCCCACCTTATACCTTCCCCACATCCCTCCTGCACATACTGCCCCGCAGTCATGCCCTCTGCACTCCTCTCCTGCACATACTGCCCACTAAGACACTTCTTTAGCATGGTTTGCAACATCCTCAACCTTACCCTAATGGGTACTGTTCCTAGGCTATTAAACCAGATAGTATTATTAAAGCTATCTCATTGCATATTATATGTTGACCACTACCTATACCATTTGGTAACTTTATTGCTACACAAATCTACAATGGTGTAGAAAGTGCTTGGATCAAAAGTGATTGGATTGACTTGGGTACAACCAGCATGTTTGATTTCTAGTATGCGATTGCCAGCAGCTATAGCTGCTACCAATAATCTTTGTGTTCTCCTGGCAGGACGGCTCCACAAGAGAGATGTGCTCATCAACACTTACTGTGTTGATGGGGGAAATGCAGTGATTTTCTTTCCTGCAACCCGTGGTTGCAGGAAAGATAATCACATAAATCTATGGCCTACCTAAGAAGTACTGATGTTAGTTGAAGAACCTGGGTGGGGAGGTCCTGCCCAATCTCATGCACACAAAAGCCTCGTCTTTCAGGCCTTTAGCTAGCATCAAAGATAAGCCTACAATTCTATCCACTTTGACCAAACAATATCTTCTATATTGCTATAGTTGTCCTTTAAACGGAACAGAGGAAAGTATCCATCAAAAATGAAAAAGTAACATTTTCGGAACCAAACTGCAGACACTTTGCTAAAATATACATTTGTTAATCCTCGGCTAGAGTTTTGTGGTTCTGGGTCACTCTGGATATCAAAACCACACCATACAGAAAGCCTCGATTTCGGCTAACCCCAATCCACTTTGGAACTAAGCAACTAAGCCCCCTACCAAGTAATAGTGCTATGGGAGAGCCTAATTGGCAAGTAAAGGCACTCACATTGGACCGCTGAATGACATGTCTATGGCTTAGTTCCATGTTAAAAGTCAAGGCCCTACATTTAGCATTGAGGCCCCGTATTTAAAGTCTGTTTCCAAAGACATCTGGCTGAAGCCTACCCAATGTACATGAACTCAAGGTTCATGCAGTTTGACAACACTGTTAGTTTTTTTGTTTGAAATTCTGCTAGGTCCACTTTTACGTGATCTCTGAGACATTTTCAGACTGTCTGATGGTGCAAAGATTGTAAAGAGATGCTTATTCAACCACACTGTAAGAGTACATTATTATCTAACCTCGCAGGTCAGGACCAATGTCTCTGACACTACAGGGAATGGTCTGCACAACTGATTTATTAAGCAACGCGCAATACACCATAGCAACCATTCATCAATTACAGATTGTTGTACTGACAACTAATTAAAGAAGCAGTCCGATTTGTCATCTGGGTCGCTGCACCCTACTCTTCACCTTATTAAAAAAGCCCAGCTAAAAAGAACCAGCAGTACCTGTTTTCTCCATAATGATCAAATGTTTAATTATCTCCAGATAAACTGCTTATGTTCACAAGGGCAAAACTAAACAACTAATTTGCTCACATCTTTTCGTTTTATCAGAAAAGAAACCCCAAAGAATGGTGAAAGTTTGTCTTCCCAATGTTTGTAGTACAGCAAATCCAAAAGCAGAATTTATGTTGCATTGCCTTGATTGATCTAAACCAGTGGTCTCCAAACTGCGACCTATGGGCCAGATGTGGCCCTTTGTCCTCATCTGGCCCTTGGGGCACTATTCCTCTCACTGCTACGAGACATTATGGATTATGGATCTCAAGACTGGGGCAGAATTCCTGCTACTGACACAAATGATGGTGCACTTTCCCTCTTACTGATACCAATGATGGGGCACTATTCTTCTCTCTGATACCAATGATGGGGCACTATTCTTCTCTCTGATACCAATGATGGGGCACGATTCCACCAACTAATACCAATGATGGGTCACTATTCATCCCACTAATACCAATGATGGGGCCCTATTCCTCCCACTGATGCCAATGATGGGGCACCATTCATCTTCTTATTGACCAAAGGCGCTATGTAATTATTTTACTTCCACTGATCATCAAGCTTAAGGCATTGTTTACTTCCACTTATGTTGGGGCATTTTCTACTCCCACTGGCCACAATTCGGCCGCCCTTACGTCTGAAGGATATTAAACTGGCCCTTTGTTTATAAAGTTTGGAGATCCCAAATTGAAAAACGAATAAAGGTAGAAAACTGATTTGTTTGTAGTGGATTATAGCACCTCATCATTGCCCTTAGTAGTACTTTACTCAAGCTGCTATGTAAGCCTACCCCAACTATAGCCCCGCCTCTCTTCTATAACCTAATCAACATATGATAATAAGCAGTAGACTGCTTTAGATACCTTCTACTGCCCTGAGCCCACATATTTCTTTCATAACAAGTTTCCTTTTTAAGTTTCAAATGACTGCCATGTTCACTTTAAGTCAAATTTCATCAAATAATTTTGGCAAAACGATTAAATAAGCCATACCTGAAGGTATTCCCTTGTGAGTTCTGATATCGAGCCACATCTAGGTGCATCGGGCTTTGATCTGGCTCCGCCGCTCTCCAGAGGTTGTCATGTGCCTGAAGTTCAGTTTTAGCTTCTGAGAGTTCAATTTCGATTTTCTGGAGTGCCAAACAATACAGAAGAGAGTGACTAACTTGCACATCTGTTAAACCATCACTTTCAATACTACCGATTCAGCCAGTAGTCGTCACAATCAGCTGGGTTTGTTCTACAATGTTGAAAACATTTCTCTTTTTAATCAACTGAGTTCCAAAGTCCGAATTGAGAACATACCCCATCATGTATAGCCACACGGGCAAATCCGTCACCTTCAGGTCTAACTCCAGCTTTTCTATCACTTTAACCACTTCAGCCCCGGAAGGATTTACCCCCTTCCTGACCAGAGCACTTTTTTGCGATATGGCACTGCGTCGCTTTAACTGACAATTGCGCGGTCGTGAGACGATGCACCCAAACAAGAATTGACATCCTTTTTTTTCCCCCACAAATAGAGCTTTCTTTTGGTGGTATTTGATCACCTCTGCGGTTATTTTTTGCGCTATAAACAAAAAAAGAGCGACAATTTTGAAAAAAAAAAAGCAATATTTTTTACTTTTTGCTATAATAAATATCCCCCAAAAAATATATAAAAAAAATAATTTTCTTTCTCAGTTTAGGTCGATATGTATTCTACATTTTTTTGGTAAAAAAATAAATAAAAAAAAAAAAAAAATCGCTATAAGCTTATATTGATTGGTTTGCGCAAAAGTTATAGTGTCTACAAAATAGGGGATAGATTTCTGGCATTTTTGTTATTAATTTTTTTTAAATTAGTAATGGTGGCGATCTGCAATTTTTATCATGACTGCAACATTATGGCGGACACATCGGACACTTTTGACACCATTTTGGGACCATTATCATTTATACAGCGATCAGTGCTAAAAAAAATGCACTGATTACTGTGTAAATGACACGGGCAGGAAAGGAGTTAAACACTAGGGGGCGTTCAAGGGGTTAAGTGTGTCCTAGGGAGTGATTCTAACTGTTGGGGGTTGGGCTCACTAGAACATGATAGAGATCACTGCTCCCAATGACAGGGAGCAGTAGATCTCTGTCATGTTGCTAGGCAGAAGAGGGAAATGCCTTGTTTACATAGGCATCTCCCCGTTCTGCCACTCCGTGACACGATCGCGCCTCCCCCCCGAAAAAGACATAGAGTCCGCAGGACCCACGGGCACACTAACTGAGTACGTGGTGTGTATGCGCGCACCCACTATGCCGCGATTTAAAGGGGACTTACCTGTACGCCCATTTGCCCATCCGTGCCATTGTGCCGACGTACATCGTCGTGCGCTGGTCGGCAAGGGGTTAAATAATTTGTTTGGCCCAAGCTGTCCCAAACAAACCATTTCCTTTACCGATACATTTGGTGGCTGTCATCACTGTATACACTGTACTTTAGCTGCATACAGCACTGTGTTGAAGCAGAGGTACAGGAACCTCCTGCCCCACTCCCTGAACAAAATAGAGTCGGGCCGTGTGTTAATCAGCTATTCACAGGAAGCCTTTTATTTTATCAATGAATACAGGGCTTTCTCTGGCTGGCTGAAGTGGAGATTGTGATGTTGTCCGCCCGCCTCTCCACCTTGGCCAATCACAGGGAGCCTTGTATTCATTTATAAAAATATAAGGCTTCCTAGGAATGGCTGGGCAACGCACGACCCACTTCGATTTTGTCCTGGGAGTGGGACGAAAGTCCCCGTCCTGCTGCTGGAACACAGCACCGCATACTGTAGGCAGCTGATGCTACATACATACAACACAATTTATACAATGCCGACAGCAGCCACATATATTAACCACTTCCCGACCGGTCGATAGCATATTGACATCCGCGAAGTGGTTCTGTTATCCTGACTGGGCGTCATATGACGTCCAGCAGGATAACATGGGGCGCGGCGATCGCGAGTGCGGCGTGTCAGTCCGACAAGCCGCATCTCCGATCGTGATAAGGAGCCTCTTACCACGTGATCAACTGTGACCAATCACAGCTGATCATCGCGTGAACCAGGAAGTGCCGTTGAACAGCATACCTTGCTTCGCGCTGATGGGGGGGGGGGGGGGGTGGAGGAGGGGTCTGTGCTGATAATCAGCACATTGATTATCAGCACAGCCCCCTCAGATGTGCCAATCACATGCCAATAAGTGCCCAGCAGTGTCCCCATAATAAAAGACTGCCGGTGCCCACCACAGTGCCAATCAGAGCCCAGCAGTAATACCTGTCAGTAACACATCAGTGCTGCCCATCAGTGCCACCTGTCAGTGCCAATCAGTACTGCCTGTCAGTGCCCATCACAGCCGCCTGTCAGTGCCCATCAGTGCCACCTTTTATTGCCCATCAGTGCTGCATATCAGTGCCGCCTATCAGTGCCCATCAATTCTACATATCAGTGCCTCCTCATCAGTGCCGCCTCATTAGTGCCCGTCAGTGAATGGGAAAACAAAATTTTATGACAGAAACTGAGAAAAACTTTTTTTTTTCTCCAAAATTTTGGTGTTTTTTAGTTTGTTTAGCAAAAAATAAAAACCCCAGAGGTGATCAAATACCACCAAAAGAAAGCTCTATTTGTGGGAAGAAAATGATAAAAATTTAGTTTGCGTACAGTGTTGTATGACCGCGCAATTGTCATTCAAAGTGCGACAGCGCTGAAAGCTGAAAATTGTCCTGGGCAGGAAGGGGCGAAAGTGCCTGGTATTGAAGTGGTTAATTAGTAAAGGAAATGGTTTGTTTGGACCCGCTTGGCACAAACTAGCTATTTAAAAGTGATGCTCACAAAGAGAAGGGGAATGTACTCTCTCTCTGTAGCAGAAAAAAAAAAGTACTGCATCAATTGTATTTAAAATGATAGCAAAGCTGGAGTTAGGCTTTGAATAAATGTAAACCTTATATCTTTTTGTGGCATCATCACTGTATACAAGTTGGTAATTGTTTTTTTTTTTTTTTGGGAACCTGTTTCAAAGTGTCTAACCTGTAGACACTGGAATGAACAGCACTTCCTGTTGCAGGCTGACAACGCTAAGCCACTACCTCAATTGGCAACAGCATTGTCAGCCTTTAGTATGCCCTCCTTCAGTAGGCCATTAGGTTGCCTATAAGCCATGCAGCCCAATGGCCAACTGAAGAAGCTTGCACGGCAGGCTGACAACACTGCTGCGGATTGTGAGATAGTGGCTTAGCATTGTCAGCCTGCAACAGTAAGGGCTGTTACTGCCAGAATTTCCAGGTAAGAAATTTCACAGCAGATTCACAAGTTATTTTCTTAACAAAACGGATTTACAGAGAGATTTAGGATTAACATAGAGGCATAAGGTCTGTTTCACATGGGCTTCAGCTTGTAGAAGAGCATTTACAGAGCTTTCAGCAAGCTTTGTTGACACTTTTAAAGTACCATTCAACTCCAGCTTGTAAATGCTGAACACAGAACCCAATAAAAGGGTGTTTATTGGCACTTTAGGCAAGCTGCTAGCAGGCTTTCAACAAGGAGTTCTGAAGCCTGCTAGTAGCTTGTTTAAAGCAGCAATCGACACTCCAATTAGGATCTGTTCAACAATGCTGATTGTCCAAGAAAATCATGCATTTCATGACACCATGGTGGTTGTATTAAGGTGACTAATGCCTCGTTTCCACCAAGCGGTTCGGGTCGGATTGGTTTGGAAGGCCTAGAATGGTCCGGCCTATTCAGGTGAGCGTTTCCACTGCAAGTCGGACCGACAGGGGCCATACGTGGGTTTAGAAAAAATGCCGTCATGGCGTCACACGTCCACCAATCAGTGTAATGTATCGTAGCTCCGCTCTAACCGAACGGTTCCATTTTCTATGGTCCCACATCTGAAGCAGGACCCTGAATGGAACGCTTCGGTTCGGTTGTATGGGCCGCTTTCATAATGCAAACACCCAAAATAGCGTACCGAACCGAACCGATCCACTCAGTGGAAACGAGGCATAAGTGACCGGGGTGAGTACACCCCTCACATTTTTGTAAATATTTTATTATATCTTTTCATGTGACAACACTGAAAAAATTACACTTTGCTACAATGTAAAGTAGTGAGTGTACAGCTTGTATAACAGTGTAAATTTGCTGTCCCCTCAAAATAACTCAACATACAGCCATTAATGTCTAAACCGCTGGCAACAAAAGTGAGTACACCCCTAAGTGAAAATGTCCAAATTGGGCCCAATTAGCCATTTTTGCCCCCCCCTCTGTGTCATGTGACTCATTAGTGTTACAAGGTCCCAGGTGTGAATGGGGAGCAGGTGTGTTAAATTTGGTGTTATCGCTCTCACTCTCTCATACTGGTCACTGGAAGTTTAACATGGCAACTTATGGCAAAGAACTTTTTGAGGTTCTGAAAAAAAGAATTGTTGCTCTACATAAAGATGGCCTAGACTATAAGAAGATTGCCAAGACCCTGAAACTGAGCTGCAGCAGGGTGGCCAAGTCCATACAGCGGTTTAACAGGACAGGTTCCACTCAGAACAGGCCTCGTCATGGTCAACCAAAGGAGTTGAGTGCGTGTGCTCAGCGTCATATCCAGAGGGTGTCTTTGGGAAATAGACGTATGAGTGCTGCCAGCATTGCTGCTGCAGAGGTTGAAGGGATGGCGGGGGGGGGTCAGCCTGTCAGTGCTCAGACCATACGCCGCACACTGCATCAAATTGGACTGCATGGCTGTTGTCCCAGAAAGAGGCCTCTTCTTAAGATGATGCACAAGAAAGCCCACAAACAGTTTGCTGGCAGACTAAAGACATGGATTACTGGAACCATGTCCTGTGGTCTGATGAGAACAAGATAAACTTATTTATCTGGTGTCACCAGGTGAGGAGTACAAAGACAAGTGTGTCTTGCCTACAGTGAAGCATGGTGGTGGGAGTGTCATGGTCTGGGGCTGTATGAGTGCTGCCGGCACTGGGGAGCTACAGTTCATAGAGGGAACCATGAATGCCAACATGTACTGTGACATACTGAAGCAGAGCATGATCCCTTCCCTTCAGAGACTGGGCCGCAGGGCAGTATTCCAACATGATAACAACCCCAAACACACCACCAAGACGACCACTGCCTTGCTAAAGAAGCTGAGGGTAAAGGTGATGGACTGGCCAAGCATGTCTCCAGACCTAAACCCTATTGAGCATCTGTGGGGCATCCTCAAACGGAAGGTGGAGGAGCGCAAGGTCACTAACATTCACCAGCTCTGTGATGTCGTCATGGAGGAGTGGAAGAGGACTCCAGTGGCAACCTGTAAAGCTCTGGTGAACTCCATGCCCAGGAGGGTCAAGGCAGTGCTGGAAAATAATGGTGGCCACACTAAATATTGACACTTTGGGCCCAATGTGGACATTTTCACTTAGGGGTGTACTCACTTTTGTTGCCAGTGGTTTAGACATTAATGGCTGTGTGTTGAGATATTTTGAGGGGACAGCAATTTTACACTGTTATACAAGCTGTTCACTCACTACTTTACATTGTAGCAAAGTGTCATTTCTTCAGTGTTGTCACATGAAAAGATATAATAAAATATTAATGTGAGGGGTGTACTCATTCTTGTGAGATACTATCTCTCTCTCTCTCTCTCTATCTATATACACACATATATACACACACACAAATATTTTGCAATTCATTTCAATTTTAAACCGAATGGGTTGTGGGTTTACTAATACTTTAATGGAGGAAAAGGAACAAATCTTTCCCCATCTCTCCTGACGAGACATCAAGTATTCTATGGCTGTCTTTATAGTGACACTGCTGTAAATTTACTTTATGACCCCCTTCATCGGACCCTACACACGATCCATTATGACTTGATTGGATGTATTGCTGACAGACACTCTGCTCCATCACTGCATTACCTGGCAGCGCATCTGATAATTCCTCAGTTCCTGCAAGAGCTGCTGATTTTCCTCTTTCAGCAAGTTCCTGCTTAATGTGATTTCTTTTCCAGCAGACTTGAGGTTTTCAATGATGACCCCGTCACTTCTGATCTTCTCCTGCGAGGCATCAAGCTGGCACCTCAATCTTCGGATTTCACTTTGGTTATTGGTAATGAGCTCATCCTGCAGCTGTGTCCTGCTCGAGAGCTGCTCCTGATAGCTCTGCGACTGCTTCTGCCAGGAGAAAAATAAAAAAATAAAAAGAAAACACTAAGATCACAATTAATTACACACTGAATTCCTTATTGTGGGCACAATAATAAGACTCTGAGCACCAATTAGACAAATGAAACAGCAAACACCCACTGCTTCTGCTCAGCCAGCTGGAATAATTACTGGAAAAGGTTCTGCAGATGAGGGGAGATGAGACACACAAGGGCTGTACAAAAGTTTATTAAAGTGTACATATCTGGAGCAAAACGTTCTACTTTTTTGTTAAAAAACAGACAATCCCAAGCTTCTTTTAAGCCGACTCTGTTCCCCTTCACGTCGCTTTGGCACCACGCACCTGGCTGCTCTGTAAGGCCAAGTTTACACTTGTAGTTAGGGGATGATAAAAACAGGTGGTTGAGCTACGTTTAACTGGCCCCCCGACAGTTTGCCCCTTCCCCTTCTTAAGCTGTAAAGGCAACCGAGAAGTGTTATAGATTTGCTGCACCCATGATCCTTTGCTTGGCAATGCAGCAAGAATTATACCCTCCGGCACACCTGGCAGGCAGTACATTCAAGTGAATCACGGTCACGCCACAACCGCTCTGCAGTATCATGCAATGCAAGCAGTTGCAGTACGGTGTTGCAGGCTCTTGGGGGTTGAAACAGGCAGTGAGGGGCGATGTAATGCCTCCCAGCCTCCTGCCCTTTGAAAAGTAATGCACCACAGATCAGACAATGATCGTGTAAAGGAGCCCCAAGGGCTCATGCATGTGGCCACAAAAACACAGTTTTTTTTATCAGTTTCAGAACGCAGGTGTATTGCGTTCTATGGGCCCATGAATACATCTGCGTAAAGATCAGCCCAGATAGAAAGCAATTGTGATGCAAGTTTGAAAAAACTTGCTAAGCTATTGCCAGACTTCACAAGTTTGTTGCACAATTGCAGCAAGTCTGCATTGCATGACTCCAGATCAACTTTCTTTGGAAACATTCTGCAAGCCTGCTGCAAGTTCTGGTTCAGTTATGTTGTGCAATAGTCATCCCACCACAGGGGGTCACTGTGGCTGAATTTGCATGCTGTAGACTTGCAGAGCTCTTGCTGTAGACTCACCACTGCAACTTTGCTCTTGCTAGAGAGTGGCCATGCAAATTTGCTACAAATTGGAAAATTGTCAACTAGAATTTGTGCTTAAAGGGTGCTTCAAGTTTATAACTTGCCAGTGAAAATGTGCAGCAAATTAACAGACTTACAATTCAAAAGTGCCACAAATTTGTGGGAAGTTATCCTTGCTATCTGGGAGTAAACTAGCGCTGCGGTCAGATCTTTTAAAAATTAAATAAATAAATAGAAAAATCTGCATCTAAGATCCTGTGTATGGGCTGTACTTAATGTACACGTGCAAGTGTACAGTGCAAAATGTACTCTATTAGGGTGCAAGAGGTGTCTGTGTCCTAGAAACAGAGGATGCTAGGCAACAATGGCCGCCTGTGCCCTACCAACTGAGGAAGCCATGCAACAATAGCCACCTGGGCCCTAGAAACAGAGACTGCAAGGCTGCAATGGATGCTTGCATTCTAGCAACAAAGGGCAATGGCCACCTGCATCCTAACAATAGGCTGCATTAATGCTGTACGCATGTATACGTTGCTTGAACTTTACATGCGTACAGATGACGATTTACTCCTGAGTAAATTGTTATATGGCTATTTACCCTTCATAGATCACTGTAATTCTAGAGTGAACTTCCACTAAATATAAGCAAAGCACTTTATCGTTGCCTTTTCTAATGGGACAAGAAAATGAAGGATAATCTCCCCAGTGGGTGTTTGGCTGGAGTTCCTCTTTATTTCACATGTCGAAATCTACTGCAGTCTGAGTTATGCAGTTTTCCTGACATTAATTTAAGGGCAGAACCGCTGCCTCTTGTTTCAATATTCTCTGTTTTACGTCTTCTACAAAGTTTCCTGCAAGCGTATAGGGCTGTAGAAAGCTTAGAGATAAATGTGACCAGTTAAAAATTCATCCATCCAAGTAAATTGTCTGTCTCCCCTACCCTTTTTCATCACATCTTTTTATTTATTACTACAGCACAGGTGCTCTTCGAATGTTAACCACCTCCTCTTTAATGGAGGGTACCTTAATGACCTCTCCAAAAGACAAATGAAAACAATTTCCACTAAGTGCTAATGCTCATGTATCTCCATGTCCACAAATCTCATTTTATACTGGCTATCATCCAAGCAAAGCCAAAAATAAAATATAGCATCAAATAAATCCAATTTCATTTGTTTCATGACAGAATTGAAAAGGTGTCAGTTAGCTTGTAATGCAATGCCCGTAATATTGTTTAACCACTTCAGGCAAACACACCGAGATCCCAGGATTACAGCCCAGACCCTATTGTAGCCACAGTATATTCAGGAGAAGTTCCAAACCAATTCTGTGACTGAAAAAAAGACCATTACAGCACTATTTTATAATGGAACGTAAAACAAATGCAGTTGAAGGACCACTATTCGTGTATACTATATGGTTGAGCATTTGTGGACACCTGAACATCACACCTCGTTGGACATTCAATTACAAAACCATGGGTATCAAAATGGACGCCCCCCCCCCCCCCCCCCCCCCCGTTTGCATTTCAATATAACCTCCACTTTTCTAGGAAGGCTTTTCATAAGATTTTGAAGTATGCTGGTGGAAATTTGTGCCCATGCTGCCACAAGAACATTTGTGAGGTTAGGTACTGATGATGGATGAGAAGACCTGGCCTGCAACAGATGTTCCATAGGGTTGGGGTGAGGGCTCCGTGCAGGCCATTCCACACCAAACTCAACAAACCATGTCCCTATGGAGCTGGCTTTATACACAGGGGGGCAATCATGCTGGAACAGAAATGGGACCTTCCCCAAACTTTTGCCACAAGGTTAGGAACACACACATGTAGACTTCATTATGAATGGCACCCCAATACACCTCTCCAGCCTACCCCAGTTGCTGCACAGTGTGGCAACACACTATTGTGCACGATGTTGTGCTGCCATAAATGCTACATACTGTTTATGGTATCTGGTCAGTGGTGGTGCGCGTGAGGTTTTTACGCACTGCAGCGACCCAGGCTGGTGTAAATGGGTCCTAAAGTATATAAAAACAATCTATTTTTCAGTATGTTTGCTTATGAAAACATCATATATTGAGGCATGATGCCAAACAATTTTTTGTGAATTGGTTGCAAAGTTGCTTAGCTGGAGATCCGGTCAATAACAGCACTTCCCGTTTCAGGCTGGAGAATGCTTAACCATTGGCTTTCAATTCGCAAAAGTATTGAGTGTACTCTTTTAGTTAGCTTTTGGGCTTCTTTTCAGGTCTAGTAGATTGACAGCCCAATGGCCAAATCAAGGAGCTCCTACAATGTCTGACAATGCTGCTGCTAATTCATGGTGGTAAGTCAGTGTCTTAGCACTGCCAGTCTGCACATTGGAGACACATAAAATGGTTAAAGTCCAACATTGGGGGGGTGCACGGAGGGGACTCATAAATTTCATGCATGTCTGTTTTATCTCTTTTGCTAGTTCTTAGTTTAAGTTACTGCAGTTAATTTTTTTAATTAATGTGTGTGTGTCATGTTCCCTACTTACCCCTCTTAGCTATTTCTGAATTCTTTTATTGCCTTTGTAAATTTTGAATAATCCAACCTCTGGTTAAATAAATTACACTGGTATAACTATGCCGCAACCCCCCGTCCCATTCCGTATAGGGGGGCAAACGGCGCCTGTCATTTCTGCACAAAGAGATGGCCACCATATGTGCAGACATGCAAGCACGTCTCAGCTGCAGAAGGGGAATAGCATACTTTGGGATCATAGCCTTGGGTGCCAGAATACTTTCTCCCATCACTGTGAGCATCTACTGTACATAAAAGAATAATAATGAAGCTACCCATAAAAGTGGGGCCAGATGCAAAAACTACAGTGATTTATGAATGAGGTGCTCCAGTTACTTATTCTTTATATCAGGGATATGCAATTACTGGACCTCCAGCTGTTGCAAAACTACAAGTCCCATCATTCCTCTGCCTCTGGGTGTCATGCTTGTGTTGTCAGAGTCTTGCTGTGCCTCATGGGACTTGTAGTTCTGGAACAGCTGGAGGTCAGCTAATTGAATATTCCTGCTTTATATGTTTATTTGGAAAGTACCATGGACTAAATCTCCTGAAGATTCCGACAATTAGGCATACCTCACAACTTTTGAACTTGAGAATGAGGGACATTTCAGGGAGACCGTGACCTGCAAAAAGTGGGTGTGGCCAAACATGATCATGGGAGGAGCTTAAGGGCAGTGGTTAAACAAAACCTGGGCTTCCTTGTACCTATAAAATATGCTTTGATTGCAGTGCCACAAGCTGGAATCTCAGGGATACATATAAACCTCAAAAGGATCACTAAGGAACATGGAAGGCTAGAAGGAAGGATCACCAAGGCACATGGAAGGCAGGAAGGAAGGATCACTATGGCACATGGAAGGCAGGAAGGAAGGATCGCTATGGCACATGGAAGGTAGGAAGGAAGGATCACTATGGCACATGGAAGGCAGGAAGGAGGAATTACTATGGCACATGGAAGGAAGAGAGAGGGGAGAGTTCACTCACCCGAGGCTGGCCGGTCTCCAGAATCTCAGGCAATGAAATCCTCTGCGTTGCTTTAAAATTCCTGCCCACACAACCCCTTCACAAGCACATAATTGGCCAGGGGTTGAGGACAGGCACAGGGGGACATGGGGCCGATTCAGAGCTGACCTAGCCTCCCTCCAAACCCATTTTTATGGGTTATGGAGCTGGCGGGTGAGTGAGGGGTGGGGGAGCTGTGCTGGCGGGGCACCGAGTGAGTCTCAGCCTTGACAGCTGCACCTGCCAGGTGGACTAGTGGAGTCAAGTGCTGGAACTTGTTCCAGCACTTGGCTCCACTGCAGGATTCAGCCCAGATTCGGAGGACACTGGGATTTACCTGAAATCCTGGGACGGTCCCAGTGAATCCGGGACGGTTGGGAGGTATGCAATAGGTACTGGTATATTCCTGTGAATATACCCAGCTTTACTTGTGAGCTACATAACATTAAAGTGGTTGTAAAACCTTGCATATACACAGTGAAGTGAACGATACACAGATGAATCAAATCCCCTCACATATGTTGTACCAGTTTATTTGCAGCACTCTCTTCTCTAAAGCAGTTCAAAGTGCAGGATTTATACAGCCTGAGAAGGGACACCTCCCCCCCCCCCCCCTAAAGAGCTAAAGATCCCTCCCCTGTTACATTTGTATCTCTCGGATAAGGAAAACCTGTCAGAAGTGACTCGTACAGATAGCCGAGAAATGAGGCAGCAAATAGAAATGACACTTAGTGCTCTGGATTAAAACAGGTACACACTATAGAGTGATATGCTTTGTTCATGTTTCATGTGTAAGGTCTACAACCACTAACTGCAAGTGCACACATGACCTCCTTTTCTGCATTTAAACAGTGCTGTCAGGGCAGCTCAACAGGTCTACAAATGGCAAAAAGCATACCTGGAAAAAGTCACATTTTTCTTGTAGAGCCTTCCTCTTCTCATTCAACGCATTTAAATCATTCTGATAAATCAACCTCTGCTTCTGCCATTGTTTAGCCTGAACTTTATATTCCTGTAATTGAGAGATCAGAAATATAAAAGGGAGGTACAAATTTCATCAGTGTAAGACCCATACCATTTTATTTTTTACCCATACGCATAGTTTTCTCAACAAAGCTGGAGTTTCATCTGACAACAGTAATCAGAAAGGTGATTTGCTGCTAAGACTCTGCACACCGCTGCTCCTCACATCACTGAATAAGCATGTTATTCCGGTACCTTGAAAGGCTCCTAGCGAATGTGAAAAATTTACGTGTACAATGACAGTAATTACAGAGTTAATTAGAGCGCGCCGAACCTTCTGCAAATTGCTGCACTCAGAAATCACTGTTTACTCAATGAATCAAAGCGATCACAGCCAATAAAACAACAAACTACCGAGAAACGGCTCGGGTACACCACGGGGATTTGCGGCATTATATCAGTCAGAGACAAGCTAAGCACCAGAAGAGATTTCTTAATTACAGCGCAGAGACGGAGATAAAACAACCTCACAGTAATTAATGGGCCATCACCACATAGTGCACCAAGGAAAAGAGATTCTGCCTGCTGTATGGTCCAAATAACAAAATGGAAGCATTCAAAGGGGAATGACAACCTTTATAAAAGAACTCACTGTTGTCCCCACATTATACAGTAAAAAAAAAAAAAAAAATTCTAGGGTCGGGTTTTAATATTTTAGACACATGTCTGTTAGGGCTGCACCGATACCACATTTTTAAGACCGATACTTCTTTCAAGTACTCGCCGATAACGATTACCAATACTTTTTTTTTAAAAGAGAAGTATGGGATTTTTTTCATACTTACCTAGGTGGATGTAGGTGGAGGTGGATACAGCATTGGTCCGACGCTGCATCTGTCCCCTGGCGCCTCCACACTGAGAACCGAGCGATCGAACATCGCCAATGGCTCGGTTCTCACAGCTCTCTGCTCTTCTCCCTCCTCGCTCATCGGAGCGCTGAGCTGTGGAGGGGCAGGGAGCAGCCGTCTCAGCCTCTCAGGGAGCCGGGGATCAGTCCAGGCACCTGGCGGATCCAGACTCCCATCGTCGGAATGACGCGGTGTCTGGACTGATTTCTGTGACGTCAGCAGAGAGCACTCCTGTGATCCATAGGAGAAGCACAGCCAAAAGAGCTTTGGCTATACTTCTCCTTTAATGTCATGTGACAGTAGTACTAATATGCAGCACTGATGAGGCGTGGACTGTGCAAGTAGTTTTTTTTTTTGTTTTTTGGGGTTTTTTTTGTTTTTTTTTTACAATTAATTTTTTATATTATTTTTTACAATATATATATTTCTTCCTATCTCTGCAAGGACAGAGAAAGATACAATATATCTTTTCTTTCCTCTCCATTCACAGAGACAGAAAACATGAGGACGGGCTTCACAGTGACTGATCACTGTGATAGCCAATCGGAGGCTATCACAGCAATCAGGTGAATCGAACGTTCCAGGTCCCGATCAGTAAAACGGGGCTTGTGGCTCACAGTGAGACCCCAGTCTCTGTGCTGGGAGCGTGCCGTGTGACGCACTCCCAGTACAAAGGGAGATACGCAAATATGCGGCTTTTTTATTTTATTTTTTATTTATTTATTTTTTTACAATGCTTTCTTTTTTTTGGGTGGGGGTTATGGAGAATGGATGTTGTCAGTGTTTTTTTGTTTTTACAATTTAACTTTTAAATATTTATTAAAATGTTTCCCTTTTATTTTTATTATTTTTGTTTTAATTAACCCTGTTGAGGGGGGGGCTTTGGTGAGATATCAGGGGCCCAAAACAGAACCCTGACATCTTCCCTTTGAGACAGGGAATGAAGCGGAGGACAGATAGTCCCCATTCCCTTTCTCTGCAGCCTCAGCTGCACTGAAAATGAATGGACAGGAGACAGAGGCTCCACTAAAAGTTTACGATGCTCAGTTATGAATGGACAGAGTCAGTGATCACTGACTGTGTGTTAGAGAGTAAGAAGAGAGCAGTGCCACTCTGAGTGCAGTATGTCAGTTAAAATGCAATGTTTAATAAATTCAATGTTTAATAAACGTAAGATCAACTCACATTTTGAGAAGACGTCAGCCTCGGGAACCACCAGGAACTGCTGACCACCACCGCTGCTCAGCTGGACTACAGGAGCCCAAGCTACTAATGCCATGCACATATCTCACCAAAATGTGTGTTGATCTTACTTTTATTAAACATTGAATTTTAACTGACATACGCTCAGAGCGGCGCCGCTCCTCTCTCTCTCTCTCACCCATATCCACAGCGTCGCTTCTGTTGTCTACAGCTGGCTGTCCACACTGATACAGACCATAACCCCTAAACCCTGGTCTGGTCTCAGCAGTGAATGAACTTTGCCTACTGGCACATCTGGACCTTGGAACCATTTCCGTATCGCACTAGCTGCGTTTCTTGTGATCCATCTTCTTTAAATTTTAATCACGGACTGTGCATTCGGGAAAGGAAGGAGCCAGTAAATGACAGATTTACCGGCTCCTTCCTCCGCTCTCCATCCGGACAGATCCAGGACGATGGGGGGGACCAGGGGAGTATACAGGGGACAAAATCGGGGACGATCGATGCAGTGGGGACAGTTAGAAGCACCAGTCTCCCAGACAGCCACGGGAGGGAGAGGAGAAGAAGCGGCTGTCAGAAAAGCTATACGGGGAGATCAGTGCTTGTAACTACCCCCACTACCACACCAATCATTTGTGAGGCTGCCCGCCCCCCCCCACTACGCTGAGGACACCGGGTGCACTGGCCTGCTGCCACGAATCGGGTCAAGCATCGGAGCATTTGCACATGTAAAAGTACTCATGCAAATGCTTGGTATCGGCACTGATACCGATACTAGTATTGGTGCAACCCTAATGTCTATACAGGTTACACATATAGAAAACAACTCGGAAGAAACCAAACCTAAGATAATGTCTATACATGTTACCACCTGATTATGCAATCCCTGTCCAATATCCTTTTACGGTTGGTGCACCATTAACCACAAGATGACAGTGTCTTGGCAAACAAGCCATTTCATTTAAATCCAATCAGGTACACCCCTGTACTACACAAATGTTAGTAAATCTTAAAGGAGATTGTATGATTGGATTATTGGCCGGCTTAAAGAGACCCTGTCACCAGAGATTTTATTTCAACAATCTTTCCACGAGTTTAATGTGTATTTTAGCAGGTTTTAAGCATGTTATCTACCAATAAAAGCCCCCCTTGTGTTGACATCCAAAAGCCCGGAGACATCTTGTAGGTGATGTCAGCGGCCCTAGCAGAGTCAGAGCCGTCACTTAAAATGCTTTTTTCTTATTTTTACCTACAGGTAACCTTATAATAAAGCTTACTTGTAAGTAAAATGATTATTTCCTAAACGTGCACCATTTAGGAGATATTCTAGTGAGCAGCAGCTGGTAACGTCACCGGTGCATGCACTCTGAAGGAACGGCACACCCGTGTTGCGGCCGATACTCCCATACGCATGTGTGGGAGTGACATCATCGTGGCTCATCCAGATGGCCGGAGTCCCCAAACCAGGAAGGAAGATTGGGTGAAAATGGAAGCCTCTGCAGCAGTGACAGCGTGACACTGGAGAGCTTCTTTTAACCACTTCCAACCCGGCCACTGTATATAAATGTCCGGGTGGGCGCTCTCTAGTTCTGAGTGGATGTTCCTGAACGTCCTTCAGAAGGAGCGGGATCGGGGCGGCGCTCGACCGCACACCCGTGCGATCCCCATGCACGCATGTCCCACGGACACGCCGCATCTCGGAACGGCAGGAGGGCACTGTGATCTGCCCTCCTGATCCAGATGATGGCTGTGTCTAATCACAGCCATCGTGATGTAAACAGGGGGGGGGTATGTGTGTGTGTGATGTTGGTCAGGGGATCGTGCGGCCATGTGCCCGCACAGCGGTGTGATCCTGATCTGCCTGTGCCCCCCCAGAGACTGGAAAGGTATGCACGACAGGAGGGCCATGTGATTGACCCTCCTGATCACATGACGGCTGTCCAATCACAGCCGTCATGTAATGTAAATAGAGAGCAGTTGTAACTGCTCTCATCTCTTCCTCTCCTCACACAGAGCCCGTCAGTGAGGAGAGGAAGAGACAATCTGTGCTGCAGCCAGGAGATCCGTGAGTTTTTAGCTCTTTGCTTTTTACCCACTGATCACCCAGCTAGTGCCCCCAAAACACAGTGTCCACACAGTGAAAACACCTGTCATACAGCTGTCCCAGTGAACATCTGCCCGCCAACGTCTGGCACATCTGCCCGTCAACATCTGGCACATCTGCCCGCCAACTTCTGGCACATTTGCCCACCATCTGGCACATCTGCCCGCCAACATCTGGCACATCTGCCCGCCAACATCTGGCACATCTGCCTGTGAACATCTGCCCGCCAACATCTGGCACATTTGCCCGCCAAGACGAGAGTAGCGGGGAACTCTCTCTGTCAGACTCGGATAGTGAATATGAGCCAGTGGAAAGTTGTGGCTCTGAAATAGAAACAGAGGAGGATAGAATCCTAACAAAGGGGATCAAGAGATATGAGCAGGCGCAGACATCCACCAGCAGCGCAGCACTCCAGGGCATCAAACAGCAGGCATCCACCAGCAGCGCAGCACTCCATGATGATATGCAGGCATCCATCAGCAGCGCAGCACGCCAGGATAGGCAGGCATCCACTAGCAGTTCTGCAACCTTCCTAGAGGATAGGCCAGATGCTAGAAACGGGGCGTCCCATCAACAATGAGGCAGGGCCCATACTAGCCTCCCAGATGTTCTACTGTATCCAACATGGCTGCCCGATACGTCATTAGAATCTGTAATTCCCCCTTTTACAGCCCAGCCAGGCCCTCAGATAAAGTTGGAAAATGTAACCCCAATTTATTATTTTCACTTATTTTTTACCGATGATCTCCTAACCTACATTGTGGAGCAGTGTAATCTATACGCCAGCCAACATATAGCCACCAATCCTAATTCTACATATGCCCGTCCTTTTGTTTAGAAACCCCTCACCGTGAAAGAATTTAACATTTTCCTTGGCCTAACCCTCAACATGGGGCTGACAAAAAAATAAAAAAATAAACTCCATGCCTACTGGTCTACCCAACCTATCCACCACATTCCAGTCTATTCGTCATTTATGTCCAGAACCTGTTATGAGATGATTATGAGGTTTCTACATTTCAACAAGACTGCCCAATGCCTCCCTCGAAATCATCCCAATTATGATAAACTATTCAAAATTCGTCCCCTAATCAATTTTTTTTGCACTAGCTTCAAGCAGATGTTTACCCCTAATATAAATAATTTGTGCAGATGAATCCCTAGTACACTTCACCGGAAGACTTTGCATAAAGCAATACCTCCCCAGTAAAAGAGCCAGATGGGGGGGTAAAATTTTATAAGGCATGTGACAGGGCCACGGGTTATGAGGGAAAAGATAGACAGCTAAACCCCCCTGGATGCCCTACCTACATGGGAACAAGTGGCAAAATTGTCTGCCAGCTGATCGAACCACTGCTTGGGAAAGGTTAAATAAACAAATAAAATAAACAAAGGAAGCAGCGCTATAAATCAAATATGTGATACTAGACCACAATTAGTGATTAATGGTATATAAAGTTCATGTACAATCAAGTGACACAGTAAAGTTCAATCAGTGAATGAAAGTCTTCAAAGGTGCAATGGATAAGAAACCAGACAACTGGGTCCCTTGTTAGGCAAACACAGATGGGACTGGATATACCTTCACCACACCACAGTGTTATGAATAAAATGGACGCTTACCAAATGGCAAGCTTAAGAAAGCTTGTGACCTTAACCCGGTCGGGGCCTTTTCTGAGATGGGAATACCTTTAGACCACTCTTCAGACCGTGGATGGCTCACTATCCTCCACATAAGGAAACCAGGATACAGGGAATACTATACTCCTATCTTGGAGTTGTTCTCACAAACAATGCCCCAAAAAAAAGGAAGAGCACATAGCGTAATCCTGGATGGATATTTATTAAAGAACAATAAAATTACACTTACAGTGTGTCGAATAAAAACAGCATGGAAAGCCGGCCGGCTAGCACGAACACCCGTCCTACAGACGGTAGATACGGCACGTCAGCACGCCCGACGTACGTTTCGTCACACTTCTGACGTCGTCTGGGGCACGGGCGACGCACTGACGTGTCGCTCATAAATAACAAACAAATGTAACCAAGCCTCGAAATGAAAACAAAGCCGGAAATCACCTTGCGCTCCACCGAGTAAGGGCGGAAGATATAGAAACGCCATCTTAACTAGGGGATCCCATGTTAATACAGGTGCCAATTTTGTTATTATGGCAGGCGTTATAAATTAATGGGAAAGGGAGGGAGGGGAAAAAAAATATATATAGTAGGCTCACTTTTACCAAGTTTGAAGGCAAATGCCAAGTTAGATTGAAGTTAAATTGGTTATTCAAACTTTAAAGGGGCCCAACTTCCCAATGGTAAGGGGCGCACCATGGCTTAAATATGACGCCTAAATCGGTGAACTTATAGTTAATCCGATTAGTATTGGCCTAATAAAAAGGCGCCGAAAAAGGGACATTATCCTAGGTGACATAGCTGGAGAGGGAAAGGAGATTTCTCAGCCTCGTATAAACAACCAGTTCAGAAATTAGGTAATAACAAGCAATAACTCCATTATTACATAATCATATAGAAATTAAAATTAAAATTAGAAAATAAAAATAAAAAGTATAATATTAAACATAATAAATGGCATCAAACCACCATCACACTAAAAAAATGTGGGACTAGGGTCAGAGCATATGGTAAGTGCATAAACACCAGTTGGTTAATAATCAATGGGCTAAACATAGGGAGTTCATTATGAGTTATCAATAAAGGCATTAGTGTCGGTATCCACATTGAGTCCATATGGGACGTAGCATTTAATTTTATGTATCCAGAGCATCTCAAGTTTAGAAATGCTCCTAATCAGGGAGCTCCCCCTCCAGTGAGGCCGATACCTGTCGATCCCTAAAAATAAAGTCTTAGAGGGATCTTTGTTATGAGAAACCAGATAATGTTTTGAAACAGAATGTTTAGGAAAGCCATTTTTGATGTTAGTAATATGTTCATTCAAACGAACAGAGAGGGGTCGTCTAGTCCTGCCCACATATTGTAGGCCACACGGGCACTGTAGTAGGTAGACGACCCCCTCTGTAGTGCAAGTGATAAAAGGTTTTATATCATGCTCCTCTTGTGTGTTAGAGGAGGTAAATTTAAGGGTTCGTCTAGATGGTACAGAATTTAGCCTGCAAACCCGACATCTCCCACATTTGTAATACCCCTTAAGGTTATCAAAAAGACCTTGAATACCCTTAACGGGGGGATCAAGAGCGTTCGGGGCTAATCTATTCCTAAGGGATGATGCTCCCTTAAAAATCACTTGTGGCTTATCTGGGATAACCCCTCTTAAGATGGGATCATTGCCCAATAAGTGCCAGTGTTTCTTAAGTAGGTTTTTAATATTGTCATGTTGGATAGACTAGGTGGTGATAAAGGGCAGAGTTATCGAATTCTCTCTGGGAAGCACCCTCTCACTCAGTAGTTGTCTCCTATCTATATCCTTTACCCCCTCCAAAGCATGAGTCAGGGATTCTCTGGTATACCCTTTTTCCACAAACCTATTTATCAAAATACCGGCCTGTTGCAAAAACTGAGAGTCATCAGAGCAGTTGCGTACCTAATTGGCTCTTAGGTACCGACCGAAGCCATGACCTATGATGGCAGCTACTCAGAGGAATATAGGAGTTACGATCCGTTTTCTTGAGAAATCTCCTTTCCCTCTCCAGCTATGTCACCTAGGATAATGTCCCTTTTTCGGCGCCTTTTTATTAGGCCAATACTAATCGGATTAACTATAAGTTCACCGATTTAGGCGTCATATTTAAGCCATGGTGCGCCCCTTACCATTGGGAAGTTGGGCCCCTTTAAAGTTTGAATAACCAATTTAACTTCAATCTAACTTGGCATTTGCCTTCAAACTTGGTAAAAGTGAGCCTACTATATATATTTTTTTTCCCCTCCCTCCCTTTCCCATTAATTTATAACGCCTGCCATAATAACAAAATTGGCACCTGTATTAACATGGGATCCCCTAGTTAAGATGGCGTTTCTATATCTTCCGCCCTTACTCGGTGGAGCGCAAGGTGATTTCCGGCTTTGTTTTCATTTCGAGGCTTGGTTACATTTGTTTGTTATTTATGAGCGACACGTCAGTGCGTCGCCCGTGCCCCAGACGACGTCAGAAGTGTGACGAAACGTACGTCGGGTGTGCTGACGTGCTGACGTGCCGTATCTACCGTCTGTAGGACGGGTGTTCGTGCTAGCCGGCCGGCTTTCCATGCTGTTTTTATTCGACACACTGTAAGTGTAATTTTATTGTTCTTTAATAAATATCCATCCAGGATTACGCTATGTGCTCTTCCTTTTTTTTGGGGCATTGTTTGTGAGAACAACTCCAAGATAGGAGTATAGTATTCCCTGTATCCTGGTTTCCTTATGTGGAGGATAGTGAGCCATCCACGGTCTGAAGAGTGGTCTAAAGGTGTTCCCATCTCAGAAAAGGCCCCGACCGGGTTAAGGTCACAAGCTTTCTTAAGCTTGCCATTTGGTAAGCGTCCATTTTATTCATAACACTGTGGTGTGGTGAAGGTATATCCAGTCCCATCTGCGTTTGCCTAACAAGGGACCCAGTTGTCTGGTTTCTTATCCATTGCACCTTTGAAGACTTTCATTCACTGATTGAACTTTACTGTGTCACTTGATTGTACATGAACTTTATATACCATTAATCACTAATTGTGGTCTAGTATCACATATTTGATTTATAGCGCTGCTTCCTTTGTTTATTTAATTTGTAGTGTGTGTATCTCACCTTTAAGCGGCTGCTCTTTTTTCAATTGTTCCTTATTTACTTACTTGATTGTGTTAATTGTGTATAGTATATAGCGCGGTGGTTTCCTCTTTTATTTGCTTGGGAAAGGTTACCACCTATACGTAGACAATTTCTACACGAGTCTCCCACTTTCACGCCATCTGTACCAAAAGAAGACTGTGGCCTGTGGGACAGCAAGGATCAACCGCAAAGCCTTCCCACAGAGATTGGTTGCCAAGAAATTGAAACAGGGGGAAATGGCCAGTATGCGGACTGAAGAGGTACTAGTGCTGAAGTGGAGAGATAAAAGAAGAGAGGTCTACATCCTTTCCACAATGCATGATGACACCTTGGTGGAACTGAAGAGAAGAGGCCCCGTCCAGAAGCCAAAATGTGTGCATGAATATAATCTTTACATGGGGGGGGGGGTGGATATGAACGACCAGATGATGCAACCCTACTTGGCCACGAGGAAATCACTGTTTTGGTACAAAAAAGTTGCCATTTATTTGATGCAACTAGCCATGTTCAATTCGTATATCATTTTTTCTAAGTGCACCCAAAGTTCCCTATCCTATCTAAATTCAAAGAAGACGTGATCACAGCCCTTCTCTATCCCCATGGCCAAGCCCCTCAACTAATTTGCTCTGATACATTAGCCAGACTCCATGAAAGGCACTTTTCCAAAATCCTCTCTCTCACCCAAACATGTCGCAAACCCCCCAAAAAACGCTGTGTGTGTTCAAGTAGAGGAATTCGCCGTGACACCCGATACTACTGTCCCCAATGTCCCTCCCAGCCAGGCCTCTGTATTGCAACGTGCTATCGGAGCTATCATACTTCACTACACTATTAGTAAAATGAAGATGATTTTTTATCCAGTTTCCACCATCTGCCATTTCTGTGAATGACCCGGACTGTTTACGACTATGCCTCTGCCAACCATGTTTCTGACTTCAATGTGAATTGACCTCGGCCTGTTAAATGACCATTCTTTTTGCCTGCCTCCTGAACTGATCATTTGAGTACAGCACAGGGGTCTCACATATTTGAGGGGCTCCAGAAAAGATTTTCCGAGTGGAGACGTTTTGGAGACGGAAACGTTTTTCTCCGGGTTTTTGTTTATCGGATTAGGGTCTGGAGACTCGGAGGCTTCGTAGAGATTTGGGTGGGAAGAAGATTCTAGCCCTGTCCTCAGGTCTTACTTGGCCAAGGCCTAAATGTTATAGTGCTGCCATCTGAATTGGTCATGCCTCTGCCTGCCACCTGAACGGGTTATGCCTCTGCCTGCCACCTGAACTGGCCATGCCTCTGCCTGCCACCTGAACGGGTTATGCCTCTGCCTGCCACCTGAACTGGCCATGCCTCTGCCTGCCACCTGAACTGGCCATGCCTCTGCCTGCCACCTGAACTGCCTGCTAAACCATGGACCATGTTCATACTTTTCCATATCTCTGTCTGCTTTGACTGCTCTGGAATGGTATTCCTGCCTGCTAAAACCATAGGTGAGCCTTTTTTATTACCCTTTGTTCAGCAGAATGTATTTTGGGGTGTAATTCTTGGTGTGTACATGCTATGTGTTAGAAGCCTAAAGGTGCTATTTGCATGTTGGGCCTCTGTATGTGGCCAGGCTGTGGAAAAGTCACACATATGGGATATTGCCATACTCAGGACGAGTAGCAGAATGTATTTTGGGGTGTCATTTTTGCTATATACATACTATGTGTTACAAAGATCTTCTAAATTGACAACTTTGTGAAAAAAAAAATGATATATTTCTTAATTTTCCAAAGCATTGTGGGAAAAAAATTGCAACTTCAAAAAATTCTTTATGCCTCTTACTAAATACCTCAGACTGTCTTCTTTCCAAAAAGGAGTCATTTGGGGGGTATTTGTACTGTCCTGACATTTTAGGGCCTCAATAAATGAGATAGGCCATCAGTGCATTAGGATTGATACATTTTCAATAATGCGTAGCTTAGTATGTAGACTCTATAACTTTCACACAAACCAATTATCATACACTAATCAGGATTTTTTTTTACCAAAGACATGTAGCAGAATACATTTTGGCCTAAACTTTCGCCAAAATTTGATTTTTTTTTTATTTCTTTTAAAAAAGAAAGAAAGTAGAAAATTTAGTTTTTTTTCAAAATATTCGCTCTTTTTTCGCTTATATCGCAAAAAATAAAAAATGAATATGTGAATAAATACCACCAAAAGAAAGCTCTATTTGTGTGAGCAAAATGATAAAAAATTTCATTTGGGTACAGTGTAGCATGACTGAGTAATTGTCATTCAAAGTGCGAGAGCACTGAAAGCTGAAAATTGGTCTGGGAAGGAAGTGGGTGTAAGTGCCCGGTATTGAGGTGGTTAACCACTTCAATACATTTATACACCCTTTCTGCCCAAGCCAATTTTCAGCGCTGTGGATTTTTGAACAACAATTGCGTGTTTATGCAACACTGTACCCAAACAACATTTTTTATCATTTTCTTCCCACAAATAGAGCTTTCTTTTGGTGGTATTTGACAGTGATGGGAGTAAGTCACATATGTGCAAGTCACAAGCAAGTCTCAAGTCTTAACCTTCAAGTCACAAGCAAGTCCCAAGTTACTGTGGCGAAAAGCAAGCAAGTCAAGTCGAGTCCCTGCTAGAAGTCAAGCAAGTCAAGTCAAGTCATTTATTTTGGGGGAGGGGGGTGCAGATACCTGTCTAAGACAGGTATTTGCACCCACTTCCGGCATAGACTCCCATGGGAGTCTACGCCACTTCCAGTCCCTCCGCGCTGTCTCCTGGGAATCACACAGCTCCCAGGAGAGAGCGGGGACCACTAGGGACACGCAGCGCGACTCGCGCATGCGCAGTAGGGAACCGGGAAGTGAAGCCGCAACGCTTCACTTCCTGATTCCCTCACCTAGGATGGCGGCGGCAGCTGCCGAGAACCGAGCGGGTTCTCGGCGTCCCCTGCCGACATCGCTGGACCCTGGGACAGGTAAGTGGCCATGTATTAAAAGTCAGCAGCTGCAGTATTTGTAGCTGCTGGCTTTTAATATTTTTTTTTTTTGGCGGTGTGGGTGGACCCCCGCTTTAAGTCAAAATACTGATCTACCCCGAAGCCGGGACCTGGGGGGAGCTTTCTTTTGTGTGTGTGTGTGTGTGTGTGTGTGTGTTGTGTGGGGGGGGGCGGCTTTTGCCTAGGCCAAGACACAGCACTGGTGGTGCCAAGTCATTGCAAGTCAAATAGCCCAAGTCAAAGTCAAGTCGAGTTATTTATTTAATTTTGTCAAGCAAGTCGCAAGTCCTCAAACAGGTGACTCGAGTCCCCCACCTCTGGTATTTGATCACCACTGGGTTTTTTTTTTTTTGCTAAACAAAAAAAAGACCGAAAATTAAAAAAAAAAAAAAAAAAAGTTTTTCTTCGTTTGTTATAAAAATGTAGTAAATAAGTAAGTTTTCTCCTTCACTGACGGGCAGATGAAGCTGCACTGAGGGACACTGGTAAGGTAGCACTAATGAGGCACGAATATGCAGCGCTGGTGGACACTGATAGGCAGCACTGATGGGTGGCACCGATGAGTAGGCACTGACTGGTATCTCTAATGGGCACTGATTGGCATCCCTGGTGGGTCTGCACTGATGATCAATGCGCTGATTATTATCAGTGCAGACCCCCCTGTCAGGAGAGCTGCTGATCGGCTCTCTTCTACCAGTGCCTTGTCAGCGCGAATAGAGGAAAAGCTGACAAACGGCACTTCCTGGTTACAATGTGACCAGCTGGGATTGGTCTGTGCCCCATTAAAGAGGAAGTAAACCCTAGTGGGTTTTACTTCCTCTTTGTTTCCTTGCAAAGGTAAAGCATAATGGGCTACTATGCATCGCATAGTAGCCCATTATGTGTCAATTACCTGACAAAGGAGCCTGCGATGTCCCCGATTTCCTCACTGGTAGTGAGCGTCCATTCTTCACCCCTCTTCCTTCCGGGGCCGCGAACTCCAGCTCTGTGACTGGCCGGAGGCGCAGGAGCCGCCAGTCAGGGCATGACCCCAGCTTGAAACAGCACAGCGTGCCCTTTCAAGAGTGCGCATGCGCCGAATACATCAGCGCATGCGCAGAAGACGGGATCGTTCGGGGAAATAGTAAATATCTCCTAAACCGTGTAAGTTTAGGAGATATTTCAAGCACCTACAGGTAAGCCTTAATCTAGGCTTACCGTAGGTGAAAGTGGTCTGTAAGGGTTTACATCCACTTTAAGGAGATCCACCCTCTCCATTTGTCTCGTTTACCATTATAATTGAAAGCGAAAGTAAGTTAAGTAAAGTAAAGAAAATTACAAATTTTGGGTTGTTCCCAGAAAATAGAGGGGAAATCTTCCAATGGTGACACTAGTTCTGGTGACCTGGGCGTCCCAAAGAATTCACTTACTTTACAGGGATTTTTTCTCACTTCCTCTTTTGGCTATGGGTCAGGAAGTGAAGAAAAATCCCCCTAATGAGACAAAGATGGCGAAAAAAACAAAACACACACCCCCCGAACAGGGGTTATAACCTATAAGCATTTAAAACGCTTAATTTTTTGGTGATCAACTTACCGTAGATTAAAAAAATATATATATTTATTAGATATAGATATAGATATAGATAGAGAGAGAGAGATATACATACACACACCACACTTGCTTAGAGGTGCTGCACAATAATGGTACCTTGTTGCCCCTCTCTCTAAATAATGTTGTCAGACCTCACTGTTAAAGCATTAAAGAGAACCCATTAGGAAAAGACATGTATAAGAAACCCAATCACACCTATTCGCCACATCTGCACAACATAAAGACTAAGGCCTCTTTCACATGAACGATCCATTCAGGTCCGCCTGTCAGTTTTTTAGGCGGACCTGAACAGACCCTCCATAGACCTCTATGGAGCGTCGGATGTCAGCGGAGACATGTCCGCTGACATCCGACCCGCTCTGATCCTAAAAAGTGTAACGGAGGAAAAACCTACTTTTCCATCCGTTTTCGGATCGGATCGGGTGACGACGGACTCTACGGTCCGTCGTCATCCGATCCCCCATAGGGGAGAGCGGCGCTCTGACAGGTCCGTCGCTGCACAGTGTGCAGAGACAGACCTGTCATCTTCCTGCTCAGCGGGGATCGGCAGAGCGATCCCCGCTGAGCAAGCGAATGTTCACGGGGCGGATCATCATGGATCCGTCCCGTGTGAAAGGACCCCTAATGGTTGTGCAAGATAAACCCAGGGAGGACTCCTAGAGATGGCACAGGAAGTATGCCCAGGACAGCTCTGAATTTCTGACTCAATCAAGACACCATTTATTTGCGCTCAAGATAAAGATATTGATAAACTTTCAGTGGTATATTTAGCAGAACAAAAAGGAGTTAATAGCAGAAGTTAATTGTTAGGATTTGCATAGTTGCGATTATAGAGCAGTCTTACCTCTCAAGGATAGGCGTGTGTACATGGTTATTCACTTGTTTTCCCTTCCTATTCCAGGAAGAAATGTCAGCCCAGTGTCATGCTAAAGGCTGACCTGTCCCCCAACTTTTGCCAAGGGGTGAATTATTGACGCACTCCTCTAGACTGAGGGTACAAAAAAAAAAAACACAACTAACAAAGCCTTTGAGGCTTTTAAAAAATAGAAGTCAGCAGATACAAAGTACTGTAGTTACTGACATTTAATAAAAGGACACTTACCTGTCCAATGATCCAGCTCTGTCCTTACCCAGGCTGGTAAGGCTGCGCATGCGCGAGCTGCGCTGTGCTTTGTGAATGGTCCTGCAGCCTTCTGGGACATATTAAATGTCCAAAAAGGTTGCAGGCAGCGAAAAAAAAAAAAAAAAATAAGGGGGGGGGGGGGGGGCAGATTAATTCCCCACGGTGATCTCACCTGTCAGACCTAGGTACTCACTACCCCCCTCCCACCAAAAAAGTGGCTACAGTACAAGGGGGGGGGGGAGCATAAAGTGGAACTTCCCCTTTAGGGTGAAGTTCTACTTTAACATAAACGTCTATCAAAAGGAACCTTAAGCATTGTGAAAAACTATTTATAATATAATAATAATAATAATAATAATAATAATTTAAAAAGTGCAGGTATATTAACAAAAAAAAAAAAAAAATCAAATACTAAAGGATGAGCAAAATATATATATATATATATATATATATATATATATATATATATATATATATATATACATATACATACACATACACACACACACATATATATACATACACACACATATATATATATATATATATATATATATATATATATATATATATATATATATATATATATATATTATATTATATATATGAGGATCTAAAGGCTAATCTTTTAATGCAATTCGTATTAGTAGTAGTCTTCATGCAGGATTGTTGACCATCAGGACTATCAATTACCCACGATTAGGTCATGGTAGCCTCTCTAAACCTGACCCAGACTACTGAATCCACAATAACACTGTATAGTCTATACAATCTCTCTAGTGTGTGAGATTTAATTACTGAATTTGTGTCAGCCATATCATCTGCAATAGACCAGGGCAGGGATCTCAAAATTGTGGCCCATTACGAGATTTTGGCACACAGGGGGACTCTGATAGGAACATGAACATAAGAGGGAGACGCTTGATGGGGTCTCCTATGTTTTGATAAAGTTTTTTCTTTGTTCTGATACAGATTTTTTTTTTCAACCTGTGAATATTTGTAAAATATATTTGATGGCCCTTGTACTAAAAGACGTGGGCGAATAAAAAACTCTTTGGTACTCTGATTTCAGTTTGACTCAGCAAGTGGTTATATCTCCAAAGTGTCAAAGTGATGTTATTGAAATAAAAGAGTAGTGGATGTGTCCAACCCTGGACAGCAAAGTCATTGTTACTCAACTCAGATAGTAATCAGCTCTTCCAGGGGGACATGCATTTTTGTATCTGTAAATACATTGCAGTTGTAATGTGGAAGGACCATACCCTTTAATATGTTAAGAACGTTTTTAAAAAGGGAAAATGTGCAAGCTTAGGTTATGTTATACATGTATAAGATCTTTCGTTTTAGACACAAGACTGTAATTTTAAAAGTTTTTCTTTTTTTTTTTTTTTTGAAAATAAAAGGATCCTTATCCTGGTATTTTAGCTTTGTGAATTGAGCTTAATGTATTTTAATTTATGTTTCATTGAGCCTTTATTTTCTGTTTAAACCTCTCTGCACCTTTTCCAGTCAAGAGCCGCACTCACCTCTAACTTCTGGGACATACACATCAGCTCAGACTGGCTTTTCTCCTGCCCTGGAGTGCCTGCAATGGGCGCATTCTTCTGACTCTTCACACAATAAAACTGCAGTTTTTCATAACTTTTCTTCAGCTTACACAGCTAGAAAAATGACAAGAATAAAGCAAAACATTAGACTATTCAACATGGAGGAGATTGGTGTCTTTCCAAGAAACAGAAAAGTCTTATAAATTATACAGTGTATGGTCTATGAACAAAGCATCCATGTTTTCATGGAAAAGTTTGAAGTATGTAAGGATGCACAGGGTTAACAATATATTATATACACACACACACTAATAAATATATATATATATATATATATATATATATATATATATATATATATATATATATATATATATATATATATATATATATATATATATATATACATACATACACACACACACACACACACACACATATATATACACACACATATATATACACACACACACACACACATACATACATAGAGAGAGAGAGAGAGAGAGAGAGATCTATCTATCTATCTATATATAGATAAAGATATATAGTTTTTTTTTTTATACAAACACACACACACACATACTTGTGATCATAGGTTTACATACCCTGACAGAATTTATGATTTCTTAGCCATCCATTTTTCAGAGAATATGAATGATAACACAAGAACTTTTCTTTCACTCATGGTTAGTGTTTGGCTGAAGCCATTTATTATCAGTCAACTGTGTTTACTCTTTTTAAATCATAATCACAACAGAAACTACTCAAATGACCCTGATCAAAAGTTTACATACCCTGGTGATTTTGGCCTGATAACATGCACACAAGTTGACACAAAGGGGTTTGAATGGCTATTAAAGGTAAACATCATCACCTGTGATCTGTTTGCTTGTAATTAGTGTGTGTGTATAAAAGGTCATTTCAGTTTCTGGACTCCTGACAGACCCTTGCATCTTTCATCCAGTGCTGCACTGACATTTCTGGATTCTGAGTCATGGGGAAAGCAAAAGAATTGTCAAATGATCTATGGCAAAAGGTAGTTGAACTGTATAAAACACGAAAGGGGTATAAAAAAAGATATCCAAAGAATTCAGAATGCCAATCAGCAGTGTTCAAACTCTAATCAAGAAGTGGAAAATGAGGGGTTCTGTTGAAACTAAACCATGGTCAGGTAGACCAAGTAAAATTTCAGCCACAACTGCCAGGAAAATTGTTCGGGATGCAAAGAAAAACCCACAAATAACTTCAGGTGAAATACAGGACTCTCTGAAAACATGTGGTGTGGCTGTTTCAAGATGCACAATAAAGAGGCACTTGAGGAAAGATGGGCTTCATGGTCGAGTCGCCAGAAGAAAGCCAATACTACGTAAATGCCACAAAGTATCCCGCTTACAATACGTCAAACAGCACAGAAACAAGTCTCTAACCTTCTGGCACAAAGTCATTTGGATTGATGAGACCAAAATTGAGCTTTGGACACAAACATAAACACTACATTTGGAGAGGAGTCAACAAGGCCTATGATGAAAGGTACACCATTCCTACTGTGAAACACGGAGGTGGATTGCTGATGTTTTGGGGATGTGTGAGCTACAAACGCACAGGAAATTTGGTCAAAATTGATGGAAAGATGAATGCAGTATGTTATCAAAAAATACTGGAGGAACATTTGCATTCATCAGCCAGGAAGCTGCCCATGGGACGTACTTGGACATTCCAACATGACAATGATCCAAAACACAAGACCAACTCGACCTGTCATTGGCTACAGCAGAATAAAGTGAAGGTTCTGGAGTGGCCATCTCAGTCTCCTGACCTCAATATCATTGAGCCACTCTGGGGAGATCTCAATAATGCAGTTCATGCAAGACAGCCGAAGAATTTACAGGAACTGGAGGCTTTTTGCCAAGAGGAATGGGCAGCTTTACCATCTAAGAAGATAAAGAGCCTCATCCACAAATAACACAAAAGAATTCAAGCTGTCATTGATGTTAAAGGGGGCAATACACGGTATTAAGATCAGGATCATTTGGGTAGTTTCTGTTGCTATTATGATTTAAAAAGAGTAAACACAGTTGATTGATAATAAATGGCTTCAGCCAAACATTAACCATGAGTGAAAGAAAAGTTTTTGTGTCATCGTTCATATTCTCTGAAAAATGGCAGAATTTATGAGGTCTTGGCCAGGGTATGTAAACTTATAAGCACAACTGTATGTCCAAACATCAGTAGTGCAGGCTTCCCCTAGTGGCCTACAATGATTGTGTCTAACCATCAGTAGTGCAGAGTTCCCCTAGTGGGTGATAGTGAGTGTGTCAATCATCAGTAGTCTAGGGTGGGTGATTATGAATGTGTCCAACCATAAGTAGAGAAGGGTTCCATAGTGGGTGATAAGGGGTTTGAGCACAAACACTAACTGTCTGGAAATCAGGATTGGCTGAGGCCTGGGCTACAGAGGGACAGCTCCCAGCAGGATCAATTAATGGCAGAGATCACTCTGTAAATTGCAGGTGGATACCTTGGAATACCAACCAATCATATATCGCACTTGAAAAATTACTGGAATTTTACATAAAATTATAAAGTTAGCTCTCCAGACCAACACTACATTATTAAGAGGAACTGTACAGGTAACCAAGAGGTTAATAAACTCTTAAAGTAGAACTAAAGGCAAAACATTTTTTTCCATGTTTGATAAAAGTAAGAGAGGGTTATAACCCCTGTTAGGGGTTTTTTTTTTGCCATCTGTGCCCCACTGGGTATAAATCAAAGTCTAATCTTCTGGACACAGCTTTAGGTGTCATTTGGTAGCGTTAGTTACCGATGTGTGGAAAATGAAGCATGTCATTTATGTGTACTACCCCCACACAGTAAACGAGCAAATGTTTAGTAACATTTTACCCACCAAACACAGTATGCTGTTTATCTGATTGTAATCTTTTAAACTTGGGATGCCTAAAGGTATTCCCATAGTAACTGAGCGCCATCTTGTGGCCATTTGTAAGAACAGCTTAAACAGAACGAAATTCTCACAAAAGAATACTTTCTTTTATAGGGTGTTGTAAATGAAACATGCATTATTATTAAATAAATTAAAAAAGACCGAAAAGTCTTGAGGCCCAAAAATGCCAAGACAGTACAGATATCCCTCAAATGATCCCTTTTAGGAAAGTAGGTAGTCCAAGGTATTTGGTAAAAGTTGTAATTTGTCACAATTTTTTGGAAAATTAATACAATTACTGTATTTATTGGCGTATAACACTCACTTTTTCACCATGAAAATCGGGTGCAAATAGCGTGTGCGTGTTATATGCCAATACTTCAATTTTAGCTGCCTCGGAGGGGACAGGGAGGGGGGGGGCAGGACGAGCGCCGTCAGATTAAATACAGTGAGAATCTCCTGTTTACTTGGCGGCCTCTGTAATAGGAAGTCCCGTCTCCTGGGCCGCCATTGGACCACTGTTCTGTCTATCATAGGAGATTCTCACTGTATGTAATCTGTCGGCGCTCATCCTGCCCCCTCCCTGTCCCTTCTAGGCTGCAGATGGGCATTGATCAGGCTGCACTGATGGCAGTGGTGAGGCTGCTGCATTGATGGCAGTGGTGAGGCTGCATTGATGGCACTTGTGAGGCTGCAGATGGGCATTGATCTGGCTGCATTGATGGCAATGGTGAGGCTGCAGATGGGCACTGACCCTTATTTTGCTTCAAAGTTCCTTATTAAAAATTTTTGTTTTTTTCCTGAAACTTCCCTCTTAAAATTAATGTGCATGTTATACGCCGATAAATACGGTAATTATTATTTTTTTTTTTTTTTACACATACTGTCACCAGTGCAGTACAACGTCATCATAATTGGAGCGGTGGTGATTAGGGACACTGACTGGTGATGGTATAAAAATAATAATAATAATTTTTTTTTTTTTTACAATTTTGTTTTTACATACTGTGACCCGAGCAATACAGTGTTACCGTAGTAACACTGTGCTGTGCTACTCTGAGGATGTGATCAGGGTTGTTTTTTTTTTACATGCTATGATTGCTTACAACAGTGAATATCACTGTTATAAAGAACCATTTTTACTGAATGAAAAATTTATTCAGTGTGTATTGTACAGATGGGCTATGATTGGCCCTGTCTGTATCATGTGATCACTGCGACCAATCACAGAGATCAACACGCTAGTACACGAAGAATGGCATGAATATGGTGTACAATTATCATGTGATCTGCTGTGATTGGTCACAGTGATCACATGGTACCGGTAGCAGGCTGGTACCTTGATCTGTCATCTGCTGTGTCCGGTGGACACATCGGGTGACAGATTGCACTGAAGTTTGGCCCATGGGGCACAAGCGAGGAACGATCCTGGGACATCATCATATGGCATCCACCCAGAGTAATAGGGCACCCGTCCGGCTGTCATACAATAGGCCGGGCGGGAAGAAGTTAATATGGTGACTAAGGGCTGGCTCACACGGCCAGTCGGGGGTGGTAAGAGCAGGTGGTTGAGCCATCTGTATGGACCCAGGGCTGGGGAAAGTCTTCATTGCACCGACCATCCACTGATCACAGATGCAAGGCCTTGCAGACTCCAATGCAAAAAAAATAACACATGCACATTTTTTTATTTTAATAATGTAGGTGTATTTATTTTTTCCCTTTCAAAAGCTGCCTTTAAAATGTGTGCATTTTATGATATGCGGATGTTACTGAAACTTAAAAATTACTAATGTAGCACCCCAATGTCTAGGCAGGGTTGCCATTAAATTTAGTTGCCAAGTGATAGTTGCCTTGGCCAATTGATTTTGCCCTAATTCTGGAATTGCTGCACTTCTCTTCTCTCGCTAGGTGGCCGGGATAAGACAAGGGCATTGCAAGGACAGATTAGGAATGAATGGGGTGTCTCAGCCAATGGGCAGGGATTTTCTTGAGTCCCTTGGCCTGCTGGGAAAACCCATTTATTTGGGTGGAGTCAGATGATCTGGGTTCTGTGCCACCTGGGCGGCTGTCTGGGTTAGGGTTGCCACCTGTCCGAGATTCACCCGGACAGTTCGGGATTGGAATCATGTGTCCGGGTTTCAAAGTGCTTGAAACCCGGACACATCATTTAGACTGGACTATGGCTTCCCAGCAGGGTTGCTGGCTGCAGTTGTCTAAGCGGAGAGTGTCTGTTACACTCTTTCACACTGCCCAAAGCTACCACTAACAATCGATTCTGCCTTGTTTTTTTACCTGCTATTATTTATATACTGTATATAAGAACACATTTTGCATATTGCACTTTATATATCGTTTATTGAATGCACTATAATACCTCAGGGGATACTTTGTATTTAGCACTGCATTTGATTTGCTTTTGATTTTAGTCGGATGTAAAAGGGGGGAACTCTGCGGACTCGGATGTAAAAGGGGGGAACTCTGCGGACTCGGATGTAAAAGGGGGGAACTCTGCGGACTCGGATGTAAAAGGGGGGAACTCTGCGGACTCGGATGTAAAAGGGGGGAACTCTGCGGACTCGGATGTAAAAGGGGGGAACTCTGCGGACTCGGATGTAAAAGGGGGGAACTCTGCGGACTCGGATGTAAAAGGGGGGAACTCTGCGGACTCGGATGTAAAAGGGGGGAACTCTGCGGACTCGGATGTAAAAGGGGGGAACTCTGCGGACTCGGATGTAAAAGGGGGGAACTCTGCGGACTCGGATGTAAAAGGGGGGAACTCTGCGGACTCGGATGTAAAAGGGGGGGAACTCTGCGGACTCGGATGTAAAAGGGGGGAACTCTGCGGACTCGGATGTAAAAGGGGGGAACTCTGCGGACTCGGATGTAAAAGGGGGGAACTCTGCGGACTCGGATGTAAAAGGGGGGAACTCTGCGGACTCGGATGTAAAAGGGGGGAACTCTGCGGACTCGGATGTAAAAGGGGGGAACTCTGCGGACTCGGATGTAAAAGGGGGGAACTCTGCGGACTCGGATGTAAAAGGGGGGAACTCTGCGGACTCGGATGTAAAAGGGGGGAACTCTGCGGACTCGGATGTAAAAGGGGGGAACTCTGCGGACTCGGATGTAAAAGGGGGGAACTCTGCGGACTCGGATGTAAAAGGGGGGAACTCTGCGGACTCGGATGTAAAAGGGGGGAACTCTGCGGACTCGGATGTAAAAGGGGGGAACTCTGCGGACTCGGATGTAAAAGGGGGGAACTCTGCGGACTCGGATGTAAAAGGGGGGAACTCTGCGGACTCGGATGTAAAAGGGGGGAACTCTGCGGACTCGGATGTAAAAGGGGGGAACTCTGCGGACTCGGATGTAAAAGGGGGGAACTCTGCGGACTCGGATGTAAAAGGGGGGAACTCTGCGGACTCGGATGTAAAAGGGGGGAACTCTGCGGACTCGGATGTAAAAGGGGGGAACTCTGCGGACTCGGATGTAAAAGGGGGGAACTCTGCGGACTCGGATGTAAAAGGGGGGAACTCTGCGGACTCGGATGTAAAGGGGGAACTCTGCGGACTCGGATGTAAAAGGGGGGAACTCTGCGGACTCGGATGTAAAAGGGGGGAACTCTGCGGACTCGGATGTAAAAGGGGGGAACTCTGCGGACTCGGATGTAAAAGGGGGGAACTCTGCGGACTCGGATGTAAAAGGGGGGAACTCTGCGGACTCGGATGTAAAAGGGGGGAACTCTGCGGACTCGGATGTAAAAGGGGGGAACTCTGCGGACTCGGATGTAAAAGGGGGGAACTCTGCGGACTCGGATGTAAAAGGGGGGAACTCTGCGGACTCGGATGTAAAAGGGGGAACTCTGTGGACTCGGATGTAAAAGGGGGAACTCTGTGGACTCGGATGTAAAAGGGGGAACTCTGCTGACTCGGATGTAAAAGGGGACTCTTGTGGATTAACTTAATATGATTAGAAAAGTTATTTAATTGCAAAATATATGTATAGTTTATACTATAAAAAAAAAATTGCTGTGCGCCGCTAAAGTGTTCGGGTTTGACTTGAAGAAAAATGGGCAACCCTAGTCTGGGTGGACGTGCGTTGTAATGCCCCGGGCTGCTATGCCAGAAACCTAAGGCCCATCTCGGGGACATCTGGCTGCTAGGCTGTCTGAGGGCCTATCCAGAAGCAGGAAAAGCAGTGTAGGGTTGGGACTGCGGGCTTGTAGTGCAACCAGAAGTAATGGTTCCGCCAGCCAGGGAACCAGTTGTGGTCGGAGGTGGAGGGGAAGCTGTCACCACGAAGGGACCATCCACCTTGCTACCGGAGACCATTATGAGTAAGCTGAGGCCAGTACCAGAGCAAACTTCTTGCCAGCCGGGGATGGAAAAGAAGTGGCAAAACTTCAGCAAGTGCCCAGCCATGGACCCAACGTGTCAGCAAGGGTGAAACTTGAAGGGTATCTGAGTGCCAAGCCAGGGACCCAGCAGGGAAGCGGGGGTGATGCTTGAGGAAGATACTCTGTGCTACTGTGAAGGAGCTCCAGGGATCCAGTGGCTAGTGGATCTGCAGTCTAGAGAGAGAGGGAGACTGGGAGCTCGTTGAGTGAAGACCCACAGTGAGTGAGTGTGGGGTAAAGAGAACTGTTCGTGTTGCAAATAGCTGAATACCATTACAGTTAGTAACATCTACAAGATCATTGCCATAGGAGACAGCAGTCCTACCTATAAAGAAGTGGTGTCTGGCTGGAGGCCTTCATCTGTAATTTACCTATAGAAGTCTCGGAGTCTGCCAATTATCATTGCATCTACCTAAGGGTGTCCTGGCCCTAACCCTCTCTCCCACAGTTCTGTTTAAGAGACAATAAATCTCTTTGAATTAAAAAAGTAAGTGTCTGGCGCTAGGGCTGCAACTAACGATTATTTTCATAAATAAATTAGTTGGCCGATTATTGTTTCGATTAATCGGATAAATTCATAAAAAAAAAAAAAAAACACAACGTAATATGCAATTTTTTTCGTTTTTTTTTAAAGTAATAATGAAAATGATAGGGCAGCACTATTCCTCCCGGGGACACCAATGATGGGGCAATATTCCTCCCGGGAACACCAATGATGGGGCACTATTCCTCCCGGGAACACCAATGATGGGGCACTATTCCTCCCGGGAACACCAATGATGGGACACTATTCCTCCCGGGAACACCAATGATGGGGCACTATTCCTCCCGGGAACACCAATGATGGGGCACTATTCCTCCCGGGAACACCAATGATGGGGCACTATTCCTCCCGGGAACACCAATGATGGGGCACTATTCCTCCCGGGAACACCAATGATGGGGCACTATTCCTCCCGGGAACACCAATGATGGGGCACTAATCCTTCCGGGAACACCAATGATGGGGCACTCCCCCCCCCCAGAAATACTTAGGATCATGGGGCACTTGTCATAGGAATTAATGTACTACTGTACTGACTGAGTTGTATTCACAGTGTGCAGCTCGGCTCTCACGGCTGCTTCTCGCCTCCCTGTCTATTCCCTCGAGGCAGCAGTGGGCGGGGCTGAGAATATCAGTGGGGAGCTGAAGTCAGCGAGGAGGAGTGGCGTGGACGTGCCTGGTCACATACGGCGCCGCCCCCGCCTTGTACACAGGAGGATTCCTGACTGGCAGGGAGGAAGGTGCGGACCAACTAATCGATAATGAAAATTGTTGACAACGATTTTCATTATCGATTATTATCGATATTATCGATTAATCGATTCAGCACTATCTGGCGCCCATCTGTTTGTCTTGCATTACACCTATCATGCCTTGTAACCCACTCTACACTGAAGGATGTCAGCTCTCCCTAACCCTGGGAAGTAACTATTAGGCCCAAAGAGGTCCGGGACTTTGCAACACTAATTTCCCCCTTTTCAGAAATAAAGCTTGACAGGGGATCTAGCACTTCCCTATTCTAACCTAAACTTTTTACTAGAGGTTGTGAAAAAATGTTTAACACTGTATATACATGTACTTCATTTGGTATGCTTGGCTGATCTTTTGCACATGGTACTTATATTTTTTTTTTTCACATGACAACCCTATGCCATCGTACTCTTATTCCTAGGACCCGTACATGGAACTAGCCCTCCTCTGTACTGCTTTTGTTATTCCCCTTGTTACCTAAAAGTACAATTATAATATTCCTGTAATACCTATGTAAGCATGTATATATAAAAAAAAAAAAAAACAAAAAAAAAAAAAAAAACTCCAACGATAATTAGAGGGGCTCAAACGGCCCTGGAGGTTTGGTCAGGCAGAGGCTCCTTTGCCTGTGTTTCGTCAGATTAGGCGACCCTGCAAGAATGTGCAACGGAAGTGACGTTCCGTCACCGCCATCTTGCTACACCTACGCCATCACACTTCTCCACACTAAAGATACACTGAGAAGGGGGAATGCGGACATCTTGTTACACCCACCGGAGTTTTGCATTTTACACTTATTTTTGGAATTTTGGAAAATTCTTTTTATTCACATTTTCTTGAACAATAATAACAGTACATAAAAGTAACCCCTTAAACATACTCCCTCCTCCTCCCTCCCCCTATTGTGCAATGTCCCAAGTATTAGGCAGTAGGCAGTTATACATAGTTACTTGCCCTTCCGGCATACTCAGATTAGTTTAACGGTACGAACTCAGGAAAGGTCTAAAAAGCAATGACTACAATCGCTTGGTTACCATTAAGCCTTTCAGGGCTCCTTGATTGGTGCACGTTTCCTTCATACGACAATTAGACCTTCAATTATACAATAGCTCATACAGTATCATCCGAGGAGAGCCAGCATTTCCATATCTTTTCAAACTTTTTGGGGCACCCTCTGCTTAAATAGGTAGCTTTATATAAAAGGTAATACTTTATTCACTTTGCCCTTCCAGAAGCTAAAGATGGGGCCTCAGGTTTTTTCCAACACAAAAGGATGGCTTTGCATGCATATAACAAGGTGAGGGAGAGCAGTGTTCTTTGTGCCCTAGAAGGGGCTACTTCCTCCACCAGGCCCAGCAAACATATTGGTATTGTAATGGGAACAGGTAGTGAGATCAGGCCCTGTATCGTTTTAGTAACGTCTGTCCAAAATTCCTGTATTGGCTGACATTGCCAGAATACATGATTGAAATCCGCCCCTGCCGCGGTACAACGCCATCAATCGCATCATCCAAGCCATGGATGCTGGCTAGTCTTGCTGGGGTATAATATACTCTGTGGAGTATTTTAAATTGGATATATCATTGCATTTTACACTTATTTTTAACAGTAAAGTGAGGTTATCAAGTGGAATACAGTACTTAGAACTCTGTATGAATGTTTAGATGTTGAATTTTAAAAGCAGTGATCTTCTGTCAGATTAGCAAACCTATGAGATGAGCAGGCTTGCCGCTGCTTTTGAAATTCAACATCTAAACAGTCAGACGGAGTTCTAAGTACTGTATTTCACTATATCAAATCACTTCATTGTGTAAAATGCAAAACTCCGGTGGGTGTAACAAGATGTCTGCTTTCCCCCTTCTCAGTGTATCCCTACTATGGAGGCGTGCGGGGTGTGGCAAGATGGCGGCGACGGAACGTCACTTCCGTTACACATTCTGACAGGTCGCCTAATCTGAGGAAACACCTGGCTCTGGATTGTTCTTCCCTCTGCTTCCTGGGACAGGTGAGCTTTCCTTCAATGCTCCCTGCTGTATGTTTCCGGTATGGCACAAAATAAATAAATAAATAATAATAAAAAAATAAATAAATAAATAAATAAAAATTATATATATATATATATATATATATATATATATATATATATATATATATATATATATATATATATATATATATATATATATATAAAAAATCAGACATATTCGTATGTGTATGTATGGGCAATAATTTATTTCCCTTAGATTTTTGTTTAACTAGTTGCCGCCCGCCCTGCCAAATGATGGTGGGGCGGTGTGACTCTCGTTCTGAGACGCCGTCATATGACGGCGTTCTAGAACGGCCGCTCTCGTGCGCCCACGGGGGGGCACGCAGCGCGGCAACGCCGTGTTGCTAGGATCATCAGTGCCCTGATTACAATATAGTGCCAACAGTGTCACCAATCAGTGCCCATCATTGCCCACCAGTGGCAGCAACCAGTACCCACCAGTGGCAGCAATCAGTGCCCATTAGCGATGCCAGTCAGTGCTGGCTATCAGTGCTGCCCATCAATGCTGTTGATCAATGTTCATCAGTGTCGCCCATCAGTGCCCACCAGTGCCACCTAACAGTGTCCATAAGCGTGGCATATTAGTGCCTCCTCAGTGCCACCTAAGCAGTGCCCATAAGTGCCACCTCATCAATGCTCACCAGTTCAACCTATCAGTGCTGCCTCATCAGCGCACACCAGTGAAGGAGAAAAATTACTTAGTTACAAAATTTACTGACAAAAACTAAAGTAAAAAAACTTTTTTTTTTCAAAATTTTTGGTCTTTTTTTTTTTCCGTAAATAATAAAATACCCAGCAGTGATTAAATACCCCCAAAAGAAAGCTCTATTTGTGTGAAGAAAATTATAAAAAAATTGTTTGGGTACAGTGTAGCATGACCGCGCAATTGTCATTCAAAATGCAACAGCACTGAAAGCTGAAAAATGGCCTGGGCAGGAAGGGGGTGTAAGTGCCCTGTAGGCAAGTGGCTAAAAGGAAAAACAAAAACCAAACAAAAAAAAACAAAAAAAAAAAAGAAAAACCAAAGGAACGCCTTTTAATTTTTTTGTTAACAATGTATATTTTTCTCTTTCATCTCTAAACCTTTCGCTCTCTGATGCTATTTTCCTGTTCAGCTATCCTTGTTTTTTCAGCTGGCCATCCTATTTGTCCTCAAACCATGAGTCAGTCACCATTTATACAAAAGACCCTCAAATTCAAAGGTGGGAGACAATCATGTGGTAAGTTTCAGGAAAAGAGAGCCTCCCTTTGTGGATTGCTTTGAATTTTTTTCAGCTCCGCATGCTCATATTCTCTAAGTTCAAGAGCCACGGAAGGCGGACGTTCTTTGGAGGAACGTAGCCCTAGAGGTCGCTCCCATTCAAGGGGAAAGTTCCAAGGATGACGTCTTATCGCTTCTTCCTAGAGCAACACTACCATCCCAGCAAAAGTCCTGCAGCGCCTGTGGCACAATACCTATTGGGCTGGTGAGTAAAGACTGCCTGGAGGAGTTCACAGTTGACAAGTAACACTCAAATATCGTTGTTATTGAAGAGGGTGGGGTGAGATTTTAGGCTGTACTTATTTCAATTATCTCAGCCAGGCAGATCACTCCTAGTTGCCTGTCAATAGAAGAGCTTCCTGGCAGGTGGCGATAACCCACTTAGTTCCGCTACTCTGGTGAGTGGACGGCCTGCGGACAGAAGTAGCTCCTCTTCATCAGAGGAAGGCCCGGATCTGCTTGGCTTCAGTTTTCCGTCCATTGAACTACGTATCCAGACAGTCAAGCAGGCCAATTGTATGGGTAAAGTCATATTTACCCTTTCTTCAGAACGGCAAAATCTCCTTTGTCTATACAGGTTTTATCCTCATTAGAGATTGAATAGCAACGCTTTAATCCCTGCCTACAGGAGAAGGGAAGATCAGTCTCTCTGCAGTTGAACAACATGGCAGCACTTTCCTATATTCATCACCAAGGAGGAACTTGTGGCAATATGCTATTAAGAGAGGTGAACCCCACACTCCCGGGGTCAGGAAATCACTTGCAAATTAAGGGAATTTCTTGGGGACCCCCAGGTCACCAGAACTAGCGTCCTCATTAAAATATTTCCCCTCTAATTCTTTTCTGGGGACAACCCAAAATTTGGGATTTTCTTTTACATTCACTTTCAATGCAAACGGTAAACAGAACAAATAGGGTGGATGAACCTGCCTAAGGGGGGCTCAGATGGCAATAAAAATCTAATAGATGTTCAAATCCTTCTACATTCTATCCCCCCAAAAAAATTGCCTTCAGTTATTCATTTAAAATTATGCATTAATGATTACTGAGATGCAAAGCTCATCTTTAACCACTTCCCGCCAACCATATAGCAATATGACGGCCGCAAAGTGGTTCCATTATCCTGACTGAACGTCATAGGATGTCCAACAGGATGAGCTGTGTGGGTGCCTCAGTCTGACACACTGCATCCCCGATCTCGGTAAAGAGCCTATGACGTAGGCTCATTACCATGGCTCAGCCTATGACGAAGGCTCATTACCATGGCTCAGCCTATGACGAAGGCTCATTACCATGGCTCAGCCTATGACGAAGGCTCATTACTATGGCTCAGCCTATGACGTAGGCTCATTACCATGTGATCAGCTGTGTCCAATCACAGCTGATCACATCATAACCAGGAAGTGCCGTTTATCGGACCCACCAAGAATGCCCACCAGGGATGCCAATCAGTGCCCATTAGAGATGCCAATCAGTGCCTCCTCATCAGTGCCATCAGTACCCATTAGTGCCACCTATCAGTGCCTCATCATAAGTGCTCATCAGTGCAGCCTCATCAGTGCAGCCTCATCAGTGCTCGTCAGTGAAGGAGAAACTTTACTTATTTACATTTACATTACATTTACATTTACAACATTTTCAAAACAAAAACGAAGAAAAACTTTTTTTTCCCCCAAAGTTTCGGTCTTTTTTTATTTGTTAAAAAAAATAAAAAAACCTAGTGGTGATCAAATAATGCCAAAAGAAAGCTCTATTTGTGGGAACAAAATGATAAAAATTTTGTTTGGGTACAGCGTTGCATGATCGCGCAATTGTCATTCAAAATGCAACAGGGCTGAAAGCTGAAAATTGGCCTGGGCATGAACGGGGGGAAAGTGCCCAGTATTGAAGTGGTTAAAGAGTATAGCGTAGGAGCACGCGATTGTATAGTCAAACTTTTATTTTAGTTGTGCATAGAGTGGGGAAGGGTATGAACCCCTGTCAAGCTTTTATTGGCGTCTGTGTCCCCGCTGGAGAGATTTGCCCTCTCTCTGTGCTAGTCACCTTAGTTCAGACAAGAAAAATGCTGGTTAACCACTTAGCAACCGCCCTATAGCAGTTTTACTGCTACAGGCAGCCACTGTGCGCAGGATCATGTATATGATTCCGCACTTCCAGGTAGTGGGCGCAAATGTGTGCCGCTGGCAGCTCACACCCACTGTGATTATTCACAGCAGGAGCCGACGATGGGCGGTTAACGCAGACTCAATGTCTCCCGACACCCACTGATCCTTTTGTACACAGACAGATTGCCATTCTGTCAGTAGGGAAGGCATGGATCCTGTGTTCCTGCAAAGCAAAGACATGGATCTATGCCTTCCCCTAGTAAAATCTCCTCCCACACAGTACACGAAAATACTAGCTAGGCACACAGTTAACACTTTGATCGCCCGTGATGTTAACCCCTTCCCAGTCAGTGTCATTAGTACAGTGACAGTGCAAAAAGTGTCAAAAGTGTCAGTTAGTTTCCAATTGTCCACGCAACATCGCAGTCCTGCTATAAGTCGCTGATCGCCGCCATTACTGGTAAAGAATTATATTTTATTTACAATATAAAAAAAAAAAAATGTATAATATATATATATATATATATATATATATATATATATATATATATATATATATATATATATATATATATATATATATATATATATATATATATATATATATATATATACATACATACACACACACACACACACACACATACATACACACCATAGTTTGTAGACGCTATAACTTTTGCGCAAACCAATCAATAAATGCTTATTGCGATTTTTTTTTTTTTTTAATTGGGACGAAAAATATGTAGTAGAATATATATTGACCTAAATTTATGATTAAATTCATTTTTTTTTTACACTTTTTTTTTTTATTAGATATATGTTTTATAGCAGAAAATAAAAATATATTTTTTTTTCCTTCAAAATTGTCGGCCTTTTTTTGTTTATAGCGCAAAAAAATTAAAACCGCAGAGGTGATCAAATACCACCAAAAGAAAGCTCTATTTGTGGGGAAAAAAGGAAATCTATTTAGTTTGGGTACAGCGTCGCATGATCGCGCAATGGTCAGTTAAAATAACGAAGTGCGGTATCGCAAAAAATGGCCTGGTCAGGAAAGGAGGGGGGGGGGGGTAAATGTTCCGGAGGTCAAGTGGGTAATCAAAGTTTTAAAAGTTGTCACCAGAACGAGAGCGGAAAGAAATCTGATAGGTGACAACATTCTTAGAGAGTTCCCTTCATTTTGGAGAGATTTCCTCTCACTTCCTGTTAGTTCTCCAGGAAAGGAAGTTGAGGGAAAGCTCCCCAATGGGACACAGACAGCAAAAAAAAAAAAAAACTGGTATGTGGTGTAATCCTTTCACACTCTATCCAAAAAAAAATGTTATAGCAGGACTTTTTATTACTTCATTGAGATCTATTAGTCTCCCATCACACGGATCCCTGGAGTACAGCCTGTAGACTACACATCTGGCACATCTGCAGTGACATCCTATTCAGATCATCATAGTAAAAAGTGAAGGCCTCACCTGAGAGTTCAAGGCTTCAAGCTGCTTCTCATAGTTCTCAACAGTTTCTTCTCGAGAACGATCGGCTATTTCCAGCTTCTTGGAGAGAATTCGGATCTGTCAGTCACACAAAGAATGTTAAGTGTTTGAAAACATATTGCTGCCGTCATCTTCCACAGCGGATACCAAGCACGACACATACAGTATATATTTTAGCTGTGCTTGCTGTTTGGCAGCTTATTTAAATGGGGCTAAACGGCCGTTTTTAGACACCGGTTTCTAGCTGTCAAGTTAAATCGTTCAGAAGAGGTCGAACAACGGCCCGCGTACATGAAGCCTTAAAGAGTAACTCTACTTTTGTTGAGAAAAAAAAAAAAAAAAAACCACACCATTCCCCTCCGGGTGATCTATGTACATTGCTGTAGATTCCTACCTTTTGTTATTCTGAACAAATAGCTGGCTGTGTCCATGTGTAAAGTGAATCTAATGGGAGTGATTTTATAATATTCAATCAGCTGCTGCACCTGCAGGGCTCTAATGAGGCAAGTGGCAGGCTCTGCATCCTTTTAGACATGCTCTCTCTTTGGGAGTATCTCACCAAATAAAATGACATTTTTGTTGCAGGGGATGCCAAAAATCTGACTTGTATCTTAGTGCTTTTGGGAAAATCAGTGAGCCAACACTAGCAGGAAATTATATATCTGGGTGTGTTCTGTACACCATCTGTGTACAGAACACCTCTAGGTAGCCATATTGCATTTTACATAATATTACAGCGCTGCAGATTGAAAAAGAAAGATAATTTTTAAAAACAAGGCGACTTGTGTCGCAAATTGTACATGCTATATAATTTTTTTTTTTTTTTTTTTTTTAATTTGCTATTTTTTTTCCCACGAAAGTAGAAAGGGAGTTACCCTTTAACCACTTGAGCTCCAGAAGCTTTACCCCCCTTCATGACCAGGCCATTTTCTGTTAAACAGCACTGTGTTACTTTAACTGACAATTGTGCGGATGTGCGACACTGTACCCAAAAAAAATGGCCTTTTTTTCCCCCACAAATAGAGCTTTCTTTTGGTGGTATTTGAACACCTCTGTGTTTTTTATTATTTGCGCTATAAACAAAAACAGACCACCAATAAAAAAAAATATAAAAGAAAACAACATTGTTTACTTTTTGCTATAAAACATATCTATATTTCATAAGTTTAGGCCAATATGTATGTATTCTGCTATATATTCTTGGTAAAAAACAACAAAAACAAAAAAACAAAAACAAAAAAACAAAAACAAAAAAAAACAAACAAAAAAGTAATATAATATTTATAAGTGCGCTAATAATCAACTTCCATATAAGCATAAAATTCAAATAAATGACAAGTAATACCAAATCAAAATCCCACCAATAAAACTACTAAAAATGTTCATATATAAATCTTCGTACTAAAACATCCAGATAAAAGTACATAAGAGAAATAGATTGTAGCAGCAAACTTGTAATGATCTCAATCCTCCATACATCAAACAATTGTACTCCGTATGTTCAGATAAAAAACCAATTTAGAACAGTATCAGCCATCTATCTTCAATTAAAAAAAAAAAACAATTTAGAGCGGACGGTCGGCTTTATTGTAATAATTGATGCGGTTCAGCAGCCGCTTGGCTGTTATTACAAGCAGCGGGAGGGGTTTTCCCCCTCCCGCCGGTCACCCGGACTCTTCTGTCCCACCGGGATACCCGAGCCACCAGCCGGCACGTCCGCGGGCTGGCCGAAGACCCAAACAAGCCGATGCTTCGTTCGTCTGTGATCTAGTAACCCAGAAGTGATGTCATGACATCACTTCCCAGATCACTGGCATCTTAAAAGGCGCCAGTTTTAAAAAATATAAAGTATTCAAAAACGCAGATCTTGATGTTTTGAATAGTTTCAAGTGCAGAGGAGGGGTTTAGGGTCTTATAGACCACCGATCCCTCAATAAAGATTACCGGTCACTGCCTGTTACTGTCACAAGGGATGTTTACATTGCTTGTGACAGCAATAACAGTGGGAAAAAAAAGGAAGTGTACATTTTTTTTTTAAATGTACAGAATATCGGCACACAATATTGGCCTGAGAGGTGCCCGAAATATCGGTATCGTAACAGCACCGAAAAAACGATAATCGGTCACTCCCTACTTTGTGTGGTGCTTTCACTAAGGCCACACCCACACTGGGGTGGGGGGGCGTTAGCTAGCTTTAGCGACGCTTTACCGATTTTTCGGCCGCTAACGTGGTGCTTTTAACCCCCGCTAGTGGCCGAATAAAGGGTTACTAGCACCCGCAAAGCACCGCTGCCGAAGCACTTCGTAGGCGCTTCGGCAGCGGTGCCCATTGATTCCAATGGCAGGGGTGGTGGAGGGGCATGTATTCACTGCACCGCCCGAAAGATGCCGCCTGCAGGACTTTTTCTAACGCCCTGCAAGTGCACCGCCCCAGTGTGAAAGCACTCGGGCCCTCACACTGGGGATGCAGGGGAGGCGTTTTTCAGGCGCTATTTTTAGCCCTTTAGCGCCTGAAAAATACCCCAGTGTGAAAGGGGTCTAAGGGAAGTATTCAATTTTATACCCTGCTTTGCAGGGAAAGAAAACCTTTTACTTCCCCACTGACAGGACAGTGCTCTGCCTTGTTTACATTGCTTCCAGAGGTTTTTGGCTTCTTGATTGGGTAGGATGTCATCCGCATACGCACAGCCATTCTAGCCCAGCTGGAGTGTGCCAGGAATGTATGCCAAGCGGCACATGTACAGTTCAGTGTACATTCAATAGAACACTGCAAACAGCTGGTAAGTACGTGCTAATGCAGAAGAAACCTAGCAGGTCTCTTCTGCAATAAAAAGCTGCCTGCTTGTAGTTTTTGACAGATTTGGCTTATTACCGCTTTAAATGAGCTGGGCTGAAATCCAGCTATGCTTACTAGCCAATAGGAAGGGAGAAGGAGTGTGTGTTAAAGTGGATGTAAACCCAATGCCATCCTTTCTAAACTACTGCCATAGGGGTTATCTATAAGGATATACAAATGTAAAACAAAACAACAAAAAACCCCACAACAAACAAACAACATTTCTATACTTACCTGCTCTGTGCAAAGTAATTGCACAGAGTGGCTCCGCACCTCTTCTTGGGTCCCCCCCACCGACGCTCCTGGCTCCTCCTATCTGTCCAGTGCCCCCCCATGGGAAGCCGCTTCTATACGTGTCCACTCCTTAACCCCTATTGCTGCGTCCATTGACACAGACAGCGGGACTCGTTCAAAAACAAGACACATTTTTCATATGGGACAAAAAGTAAAGGGAAATCGCCCCACTGGGACACATAACATTTTGCAAACATTTTTCTCCTTCACTGATGTGCACGGATGAGGCTGCACTGATGGGCACTGATTGGCAGCACTGATAAGGAGGCACTAATGGACACTGATTGGCAGCACTGGGACTGCACAGATAATCAGGACACTGATAATCAGTGCTGATGTCCCTTTAACACAAGCCGGTTATCAGCTCTCTTCTCCTCTCCTCATGCTGTCGGTGTGAGGAAAGAAAAGTCGATAACCGGCTTGTGTTGACATCCGTGATCAGCTGTCATTGGACACAGCTGATCATGTGGTAAAGGGTCCGCTGTGGTTGGCCCTTTACCCTGATTTGCTGTTAGCTGAGTCTGACGGAGTTGGCGATCACAGAGTGCGCCACCCACGCGCCGCAGGGGGTGAACGGGCAGCGCGATCATGGGAGGACATCAATAGACGTCCTCCCAGCAAAGTAAGCCTGCACTGTAACTATCATTCGGCTATAGCATGGGCGGGAAAGGGGTTAATGCAAGAAATGAATTAAGCTAAAAAAAAAAATGTGTAAGCTTTAGAACCACTTTAACCACTTGGAGACTGCAGATGTACTGCGGCAGATCGGCTCTATTGTGTGAAACGACCTACCTGTACGTCATTTCGTGCAACAGCCACTGGGGGAGCACGTGGGCCGCCGGAAGTGCGATCGCACGCTGATTGGACACAGGGGATGCCAAGCAGCAGCTCCGGTGGACCTGATGTCCCTGGCCACCCGTGACCGTTCCCGGGAGAGGCAGGATAGCTATCTGCCCATGTAAACAAGGCAGATCACAGGGGGAGAAGATAGGGATCTTGTGTTCCTGCTAAGGAACACCAATCTCTGTCTTCACCCAGTCAGAGCAACCCCCACACAATTAGCAAGCACCCCCTAGGGACACATTTAACCCTTTGATCGCCCCTGATGTTAATCCCTTCCCTGCCATTGTCATTAGTACAGTGACAGTGCATATTTTTTTAGCACTGATCATTGTATTGGTGTCACTGGTCCCCAATTTGTCCACCATAATGTCGCAGTCCCGCCAAAAAAAAAAAAAAAAAAAAATTATAAATAAAAATGCCATGAAAATATCCCATAGTTTGTAGACACTACAACTTTTGTGCAAACCAATCAATATAAGCTTATTGGGATTTTTTTTAACCAAAAATATGTAGCTAAAATATATATTGGCCTAAATTGATAAAGAAATACATTTTTTTTTTTAATGTACTGGATATGCATTATAGCAGAAAGTAAAAAATATATATATATATTTTTTTTAAATGGTCGGCCTTTTTTTTGTTTATAGTGCAAAAAAATAAAAACCACAGAGGTGATCAAATACCACCAAAAAGAAAGCTCTATTTGTGGGAAAAAAAGGACATTCATTTAATTTGGGTACAATGTCGCACGACCGCGCAATTGTCAGTTAAAGTAACACAGTGCCACATCACAAAAAAATGGCCAGGTCATTAAGGGGTGTAAAACCCTCCAGGGCTGAAGTGGTTATGGGTTGGAGATGTTGGTTGGCTGTTCTTAACATTTTCAGGAAGGGTCATGATTTCTATAGTAAAGTATCGCCATTCCACTTTGCTGGCGCTATAAAAATAGCTGTAATAAAATGAACACTTAAAATATAGTTTGGTTTTCTATTAGTCAACATAAAACATGAACATCTACAGATACAATATTGGAAATCACTCTGTTCTGTTATAGAGAAGTGTCAACAACACTTTGTTTTTTAGTTCTATATGACAAGGGTAAGGAGACGGGAGAATACTTCACAGTAATCCTGCCCCCATATATTGATTGTGCCCACTGCCCCCCCCCTTACCTCGCAGTCCTTCTGATCCAGCACCCCCCTGGCTCCGATCAGCTCCTGATCCCGCACCTCCAGCTTCTGCTCCATAACATGCACTTGTTTCTCCCATTCCACCTTCTTACTGTTCACCATAATGTCAATCTGCTTCATCAGTTCCTCCAGATCGTTTTCACAGGCTAAATCACTGGGACATCGAGGGATAAAGCAGAATTTAAAATGAGACTTTACCGAACACATTATGTTTTTGATAAGGTGGGGAAGGTTTAGTACTTCTCGTACGTTGTTACTGCTGGCTATATCACAGCTAGAGAGATTTCCAAATGCTTCCTATTCCAACAATTGCTATCCCCTGGAGAATGTCTATGCAGACGAAACACGTCAGTTCGGAGCTTAATTGCTGATGTCAGAGCGCATGCGCGCTTGATTTAGCAATGTGCTTTCTGTTATATGTCGTTTTATCTTTGTCTCTTGTGAGTATAATTCGTACCTAATATAGAGGTTATGTTTAAGGTTAAAGGGGTTGTAAACCTTCGTGTTTTTTCACCTTAACGCATCCTATGCATTAAGGTGAAAAAAAACCTGTCAGTGACCGGCCCCCCCAGCCCCCCCCCCCAGTTTTACTTACATGAACCCTCGAACTTGACCCAGGGTTCTCGGCTGTTGATTGGATAGCTCCCGCTGCTGTCAATCAAATCCAATGACGCGACCCCCGGGGGGGGGGGGGTTGGGGGGGGGGGACGCCAAATGCTGGACTCAGGAGCGTGCCCGCAAGGTAACCCCCTCGGGGAAGCGCTTCTCCTAGGGGGTTATCTGATGTGGGGAGGAGCCGCGAGAGCTGCCGGGGGACCCCAGAAGAGCAAGTTTGGGGCCACTCTGCAAAACGAGCTGCACAATGGAGGTAAGTATGATATGTTATTTAAAAAAATAAATAAATAAATTACCTTTACAATCACTTTAATGCACTATAGTTTTTCTTTGCTCTCTCTAATGCCAATTGGTATTTTACTGGAGCCAGCATTGGTGCAGATTAATCATTGCTTTCAAGGATTTAACATTGAAGGCTACTGTGGCTAAAATTCAGGGCTGGAAGTTCGGGAAGCTGCCATCTTTCACCTTAAGGCCACCTGGCAGTTGACAGGCATTGCCCTGTACATAGGCGCTGTTGACCTCTAAGGTTTGGGGTCAGACCGTCTGGTAGGGAGGCAGAGTATCCGTGGCGTTGGAGCAGTGGATCTGCACTGTGGATTGCTGGCACATGTAGTTCACACATCACATGGACTGATTAGCATATCTATTTGTCTAGAAATCAATTTTTGTACTTAAATGCATATTATGTCTAACTGGAGGAAATTACATTACCTACTCTAAGCTCTGCCCCAGCACTCTCTTCTCCCCAAAGCTCTGGAGTGTGGGCAACTCTCTGCACCATCATGTACAATGCAGGGCTATTAACCCTGCATTGTGATTAGAGGAGGCAGGAATGCGACCACACACTATACAATCTGATGGTAAAATATCCTATAGATCTACCATCAACATTGTAGTGCAAGGGTCTGCCTATTAGGGTACTTCATGTATAGATTGTTTAGGTTTGTCCTCGTGTTGCACACATGAACCCCACTAATGAGAGAAATTAAAGAGGAACTGCAGTCGGCTCACATAATTTGTAATAAAAACCATCTCTGCCACTCTGAAGCTTTCCTCCAACCACTTTGCATATTATTTTATATATACTGCGATTCTGTACTTGCCAAATATGCTGCAGAAATCTCCCTTCACCAAGTCTGGCTGCAACCATTTTAACTGTGGGCAGCTGAAGCCTGTTCACTTTACACAGACACACACCTCCAGCTCTCATTGGCCCTCTTATGATTCATCATGAGGCACCCCTAGATTTAAAGTGGAACTAAAGTTCAGATATCACAAACTGAAAGCAGGCAGGTCTTTATTGCAAAACAGACATGCAATATCTCTTCTGCAATAAGATACACCTACCTGCCTGTTCGGTGTCGTCTCCGGCATGAAAACTGAGCTGTGCATGCGCAGCTCAACTTATACCACTTGCACTATCTCTGTTTGGCTACGCTCCTCTCATGGTAGCGTCATCCCAGTTTGGGCACGCTCCTCTCATGGTAGCGTCATCCCAGCTTGGGCACGCTCCTCTCATGGTAGCGTCATCCCAGCTTGGGCACGCTCCTCTCATGGTAGCGTCATCCCAGCTTGGGCACGCTCCTCTCATGGTAGCGTCATCCCAGCTTGGGCACGCTCCTCTCATGGTAGCGTCATCCCAGTTTGGGCACGCTCCTCTCATGGTAGCGACATCCCAGCTTGGGCACGCTCCTCTCGTGGTAGCGTCATCCCAGTTTGGGCATGCTCCTCTCATGGTAGCATTATCCCAGCTTGGGCACGCTCCTCTCATGGTAGCGTCATCCCAGTTTGGGCACGCTCCTCTCATGGTAGCGACATCCCAGCTTGGGCACGCTCCTCTCATGGTAGCGACATCCCAGCTTGGGCACGCTCCTCTCATGGTAGCGACATCCCAGCTTGGGCACGCTCCTCTCATGGTAGCGACATCCCAGTTTGGGCACGCTCCTCTCATGGTAGCGACATCCCAGCTTGGGCACGCTCCTCTCATGGTAGCGACATCCCAGTTTGGGCACGCTCCTCTCATGGTAGCGACATCCCAGTTTGGCTATGCTCCTCTCATGGTGGCGACATCCCAGCTTGAGTTCGCTCCTCTCATGGTAGCTAATTCCAGTTTTGGTACGCTCCTCTCATGGCAGCGACATCCCAGTTTGGGCACGTTCCTCTCATGGTAGAGTCATCCCAGCTTGGGTACGCTCCTCTCATGACAGCAACATCCCAGTTTGGGCATGCTCCTCTCATGGTCACAACATCCCAGTTTGGGTATATACATTACAGACATGTATACAGTACAGAAACCAGTAGAGGGCTACTTACCCCATCATCCTTTGTACCCTCAAAGTACTGTTGGATTGTCTCAGTCTTTACTTGGCTCCTGTGACACAAAGAGAGATCACCATGAGTTCATTCTTCATAGTACAGCTCCTGACACATTTTCATTTCCTACCACCAGCCATAAAATAATCGTCTTTCCTCATTATAACGCGGCATCATTCCGCATAATACAGAAATCCCACTCCATCCCACACACTTCATTCACATCAGTCTCCCCGCATTGCTGCAACATGGTATGGAACAAGTGCCAAAGTCCCGCTACTCCTCAAAATGTCAAACAACACTTCCGAAATATGCTGAAAGGTGAAAAACTGAAAGTCCACCCCTTTCTGTTAAGCTGACCATGACTTTGCAATCTGATTATACAATCTTCTGTAATACAAGGGACAAACCGATTTGATATTAATTAAATGTACTGGTTTTACAGTTTTAGTTTGAGGTGCACTTAATGGAAATTTGATGCCGAAAATGCAGTTTGGCGAAAAACCAAAAATGACAGTTTAAAAAGAAAAAAAAAAAAAAAATTTAAGAGATTGTGTGTGTGTATTATATTATATATATATATATATATATATATATATATATATATATATATATATATATATATATATATATATATATATACACACACATATACACACACACACACTATATTTTTAAATATAATTGTATTATGTTCGACTTTTTGATTAATATCATGAATTTAAATGAATATGAATTTATTGTCGGCCATTATCGGCACCTTTAGTGCAAGAAAAATCCATCCCTTTAAATTCTATGTATGTCTTCACTGGTCCAATGCACTTCTGTTGTGGTGTTAAAAATCAAAAAAACGCACCTCCCCTTTTGAAATGCATTGAAAACACAGCAAGAACGCATCAATAACACACCTGTGTAAGGCTCGGTTCAAATCTATGCAGTTTACTTTTGGTCGTTTCCTGCAGTGCGTTTCGTGCACATGCGATTTTACAGCAATTTTGCCACGATTTGCGTCTTGCATTTTGTTTTGTTGTTTTGCGTTTTTCGCATTTTTGTAATCTGCCCAACAACAAAACAAAATGCAAGACACAAATCACGGCCAAAACGCACTACATGCTTTTCTGCAGTTTTTTCATTGAAGTCTATTGAACCAAAAAAGCAAACAAAGCACTGTTTTGCATTTAAAAAAGTCCCTGACCCCTTCCAAAAGGGCAGTGGCTAAAAAAAAAAAAAAAAAAAAAAAAAAAAAAAAAAAAAAAAAAAAAAAGCATAGATGTGAACGTTTCCCATAGGAAACCATGTTAGATGAACTGTAGTGCGTTTCTACAAAAAGCACAGGTGTGAACCAGGCTATACGTTTTTGATGCAGTTGAGTCGTTTTGTGTTTTCGGTGCCAATAAATCGGCACCTTTTTCTTTATCAGCAAAATGCTGAAAACACCAATTTTCGAACGTAAGGTTTCAGCCACCAAAATTTTGGTGCATCTCTATTTTTAGTAAATCTAAAGGAAACTGAACAATCAGGTTATGTGTACATCCAGCATTAAGCCCACCCCCTTTTTACTGCAGTGTTACTGTATGGGACCTGCATTATGCTGCGGGGTCCACTTATTAAGGTTTTCACCTGTGCCACAATCAGGAAGGATCCTGACAATATTGTCAGGATCCAATTGGCTGCCTCACTGACCGATGGCTCCACCTTTCAAGGTGCGCTTGAGAGCTGGAGCCAGCTGTGCCTGCCCCCTCCCCAGCCTGGCGCTCTAGTGAGCACTGGAGGAGCAGAACGGAAAGTAGTCACTGACCATCACTGTTCTCTGCTCCGGGCAGACTGAGAACTGACCAATCAGTGGTCATGTGATCACCCAGTTCTCAGTCCTAGGGCCGGTGTGGGACAGTTGTATCATGGAGCAGAGTATGTAGGTTCATTTTTTTTTTTTTTTGTATGCCCCAAACTTCTCCTTTAAGGGCCCAATCACATTTTTGCACTGCAGAAACACATTCATTCTGCACATCTGCATTGCAGCGCACCACAACGTGGGGGCACTGAACTGTGTGAGTGTATGTGTTCTTATGTCAATAGTAATTCCCATATCCTTGTATGTTGCGATCATTAAGATGCCATCTAATAGTTTTTAAAACTATTGATGCTCCTTGCAGATACCACTGCTTGTGGAAGAGAATTCCACATCTTTACCGATCTCATCTACACAGCTTAAGGTTAAACTGCTTCTCTTCCAGTTTCAATGAATGACAGCATGTCTTTTTAAATTCCCTTTTAATTGTAGCACTGTCCCCATAGGGCTTGCTGTGTGTTGACTTCTTCGGCCTCCCTCTGATTACCTGCAGACAGTTGCTGGGGGGGGGTGTGTATTTTGAAGCACATGATTAGAGCCAGAGGCTCTAATAGGCTTCAAAATAGGGTGGGCTCGGGGCGCACAGCACTGCGTCCCGATCACACCCTGTTGTGTGGCTTATTATTATAAATTAATTTTCGCTATTTTCACACGCACGTTCCTCCCTGCCAATCAGCAGGCACGTCAGCAAGACCTGTCTCCCGATTGGCCAAAGCATTAGGACACACGGCAGAGGAAGCCAGAAGACAAGCCGAACGGACATAGGACCCGCAGCCGCCGAGGAAGAGAGCCGCCAAGCCGCTGAGGAAGAGAGCCCCATCACTGCAGGAGAGGAGCGGTAAGTGCCGCCGGACCACTAACTTTGGGGGCTAAGAATATGCATGCATCGTACATACTAGGGGGAGTACAACTGGGGGAATCCATAGTGGAGAAGGATCTGGGGGTTTTGGTAGATCATAAGCTCAATAATAGCATGCAAAGCCAAGCTGCGGTTTCCAAAGCGAGCAAAGTCCTTTATTGTATTAAGAGAGGTATGGACTCCAGAGAGAGAGATATCGTTTTGCCCCTCTACAAATCATTAGTAAGACCTCATCTGGAATATGCAGTTCAGTTTTGGGCACCAGTTCTCAAAAAGGATATCGGGGAACTGGAGAAAGTGCAGAGAAGGGCAACCAAACTGATAAGAGACATGGAGGAGCTCAGCTATGAGGAAAGATTAGAGGAACTGAATTTGTTCACTCTTGAGAAGAGGAGAATAAGGGGGGATATGATCAACATGTTCAAATATATAAGGGGTCCATATAGTGAACTTGGTGTTGAGTTATTCACTTTACGGTCAACACAGAGGACAAGGGGGTACTCTTTACGACTGGAGGAAAAGAGATTTCATCTCCAAATACGGAAAGGTTTCTTCACAGTAAGAGCTGTGAAAATGTGGAATAGACTCCCTCCAGAGGTGGTTCTGGCCAGCTCAGTAGATTGCTTTAAGAAAGGCCTGGATACTTTCCTAAATGTACATAATATAACTGGGTACTGACATTTATAGGTGAAGTTGATCCAGGGAAAATCCGATCGCCTCTCTGGGATCAGGAAGGAATTTTATCCCCTGCTGTAGCAAATTGGAGCATGCTCTGCTGGGGTTTTTTGCCTTCCTCTGGATCAACTGTGGGTATAGTATTGGGTATATTGGATTGTACGATTTTTTTTTTTATGGTTGAACTGGATGGACTCGTGTCTTTTTTCAACCTGACTAACTATGTAACTATGTAACCAGCCGCGCGCCCGGGTGGGGGGTGGCGGGGGGTTAGTAAAGTGATGACTGCATTTGATGGGGCACAAGTGGCTAAATTTGATGGGGTTCAGAATTTTTCCGTTTGTTTGCACCCCCCCCAAAATTTTTGAGCACCAGTCGCCACTGAGTCCAGGGTATTTATTTATTTTTTTCATATTTATTGTGGAGCTTGGATGGGAGAAGGTAATAGTGAACTGAACGATTCACAGTAGATAAGGACAACTCTCACTTGACCTCACAAGAAGATTTGTGGAAGCAGACACACGGCTTTTACCATACTGCCACACGTATGGAAGAATTAGGTCTTCTTGCTCTCTCTAGCAGCAGACTTGATGCAACTACTTTATCTTCAGGACACTCTCTAGCATCCCCTTGACTGACACCCGTCCACTGACTCTTCTAGCAGAAGGGGTGGCCCTTACAAGCCCCAAAGACACGGATCTGTACTCCCTGTAGGCAGAATCAGATCCTTCCTGGTGTCTCCCTTCCAGTCAGCTCTGCAGGACCTCTGGGTTCAGCTTCTCTCTGACTTTCAGGCCCTCATGGTCAGCTACCCAAGGCTGCATAGCAACTCCTACAGAAAAGGGGCAGCCACCCCGTCCCTCTGAGACCCCGTTTTCCAGCCGAAGACCCCGAGCACATGTGCTCCTGGCATTTATACAGTCACCCAGCATGCAATGAGGCACTTTCCTCTGCCAATAGCTAGAGCTGTAACAACGCCTGTGCCCTCCCACTGTCCAATATGCCTCCCTATTGGACCAGTGTGAAACATTCAGACAAGCTGAGCTGCACCTGATCACCATGAGCAGACCCTATCAATAGATCCTGCTCCCTGGTAGGCAGAGAGCACTCTAAATTTACCTGGCAATCTTCCTGGTAAGCACAAAGACCCCAAAACTATACTCTCTTCTAGCACCTACCTAGGAGGGTGCTACATAACTGAATAGTTTTTTTCCCCTATGCTAGGGTCACCAGCACGGTATTTGTATATCGCGATCAAATCCCCTCTCAAGCGTCTCTTCTCCTGAGTGAATACGTTCAATGTTTGTAGTCTTTCCCCATAGCGGAGAATCTCCAGTCCCTTTATTAGTTTTGTTGCCCTTCTCTGGACTCTCTCTCCTGAGAACTGGTGCCCAGAACTGGACAGCATACTGTGACACCTATGCATGCGTGTTTGCGTAGGCACGTCACATATAGGGCAGCCTATTCATTTCAATGGACTGCCCTACCCACGAGAAACGCGGAGGAAAGAAGTCCCCAACCCTTTTCTTAAAAAAATCCACAGTGGCACCATGTGGTTTGGCATGCGCGTAAACATGCCCAGGTGAAGATGTGTGGGGGATGTCATTAAAAATGAATGGCACCCCTGGGCGTTTGCTGAAGAGAAGCAGCTTCCTCTGCGTACCAGGAATGCGCACAATTTTGCACGCATTCCTGACACACAGTAATGTGAACCTAGCCTTAGGGCTTGTCTACACCTGTGGTCAGGGAGCCGTAAAAACTGGCAGTTGAGCTGCATTTTTACTGACATCTGACCACCCCCTTAATCTGTAATGGCAACCAGATGGGGGTGGCCACATGTCACAGCCATAATGCTTCACGGCCAATATTATCCCCCTGTTGCATTCGGCGGGCAGTACTGTCGCCGAATGTGATCCATTCAAGTGAACGGGGCCATGCATGCATCATTTACAGAGTTAAAACAGAGGCCTCCAAAAATGGAGACCACCTATCAATCGCCTCTGAAAAGCTATTCACAGCAGATGGCTTTTCTGAGGGGTGGCAAGACCTGCCGCTAATGTAAACTTAGATTTACTGCAAATCCAGATTTCACTAATTTCCATTCAGAATGCCCCCCACTGGCTTCTGCAGATCACACAGACTCCTCCAAAAAGTACCCGAAAAGCTCGACGGGCTACCTGAGGCCCCATTTGTGATATGGAATCATCACCATTCTGCCCGCAATTCCAAATCAAGTGGCAATCGCTGCAAAGCGCGTGGCGCACGTTTGGATGCCACTTAATCTAAAAATGGCACCCCAGACGTGGTACGATTTTGCAGAACAATCACGACAAAACGTGCCTTTAAAAAATGGTGTGAAGCCTGTTGCCCAAAAAGGAGTAGAAACTTCTTTTGGCCGACAAACGCGCATAGGGAAGCCTGTTGAAGCAAATGGACTGCCCTATGTGCGACACACGGTGGTGTGCATAGGCCCCTTGCATTCAGGGATGTTCAGCTGCACTGCACCCAGGAGGGAGAGGTGCAGCATCCAGCTCCACTGCAGGCAGCCTGTCAAAGTCTACGGCAAGCTGGGGCTGGATAGGGCTGAACGCTGCACCAAGTGGTACCCGCGTCTGTGCATTTGGGGTTAGAAGTCAGAAACACAGATCTTCAGCAATCGAAAACCTTGTCCCTGAAGGGCCTTAAGCCCTGGTACATGCGTGGATTTGAAAGCCACAGATCAGTGCAATTTGGTTCTCCGATTTCATTGCACCATGCCACTTCATTCAATTACTTCCCTCCCGCGCTATAGCCATAAGACAGCTACAACGTGTGCTTCCCATGCTGGGAGGGCGTCCATGGATGTCCTCCCTTGATCGTGATGCCCACACGCCCCCCCTGCAGCACGGGCAGCGTGCTCTGTGATCGCCAAGTCCTCCGGACTCAGCTGATCACAGATCGGTGGAAAAAAGGCCAATCGCAGTGGCCCTTTACCACGTGATCAGCTGTCAGCCAATGACAGATGATCACAGGATGTAACCACAAGACGGTTATCGGCTTTTCCCTCATCACGCTGTCTGAGGACAGAAGAAGAAAGCCGATAACTGGCTTCTGTTATCAGTCCCAACAGTGCCCATCTGTGCTGGCAATCAGTGCCTCCTACCAGTGCTGCCTATCAATGCCACCTATCAGTGTCACTTATCAGCGCCCATCAGTGCAGCCTCATCAGTGCTGCCTATCAGAGCCCATCAATGTCACCTAACAGTGCAGCCTCATCAGTGCCCACCAGTGGCGTCTCATCAGTGCCACCTATCAGTGAAGACTCATCAGTGGTGTATCATCCATGGGTGCAGTGTGTTCACTGTGCTCTGACCCACCCTGCACCTATAGATGAGTCGTCCCTGGCTGACAGTATATATATATATATACATACACATATACATATACACATATACATACACACACACACATACAAACCATCCTACTGACACAGTCCATTGCCCCCATCCCCAAAACAACGTGAAAAAAAATGAGAAAATAAACATTAATATTGTAAAAAATAATATATATTAATAAAAACAAAAAACGACTGACACCGTCCAACTGTCAATTCCCCCCCCCCCCCCAAAGCATTATGAAAAAAAATAGTAAAAAGTTATAACAAATAAAAAAACAATAATAATGAAACAATTCTGGCACTGTTCATTGCTCTACTGACACACTGCCCCCCCCAAAAAAAAACAAACAAAAAAAAAAACTAAAGAACTGCTGACACCGGTCACTGCCCTACTGACATGATCCTGCACACACTACCCACCGCTGTACACTCCACACACACACTACCCGCCGCTGTACACTCCACACACACACTACCCGCCGCTGTACACTCCACACACACTACCCGCCGCTGTACACTCCACACACACTACCCGCCGCTGTACACTCCACACACACTACCCGCCGCTGTACACTCCACACACACACTACCCACCGCTGTACACTCCACACACACACTACCCGCCGCTGTACACTCCACACACACACTACCCGCCGCTGTACACTCCACACACACTACCCGCCGCTGTACACTCCACACACACTACCCGCCGCTGTACACTCCACACACACTACCCGCCGCTGTACACTCCACACACACACTACCCACCGCTGTACACTCCACACACACACTACCCACCGCTGTACACTCCACACACACACTACCCACCGCTGTACACTCCACACACACACTACCCGCCGCTGTACACTCCACACACACACTACCCGCCGCTGTACACTCCACACACACACTACCCGCCGCTGTACACTCCACACACACACTACCCGCCGCTGTACACTCCACACACACTACCCGCCGCTGTACACTCCACACACACTACCCGCCGCTGTACACTCCACACACACTACCCGCCGCTGTACACTCCACACACACACTACCCGCCGCTGTACACTCCACACACACTACCCTCCGCTGTACACTCCACACACACTACCCTCCGCTGTACACTCCACACACACTACCCTCCGCTGTACACTCCACACACACTACCCTCCGCTGTACACTCCACACACACTACCCACCGCTGTACACTCCACACACACTACCCACCGCTGTACACTCCACACACACTACCCACCGCTGTACACTCCACACACACTACCCACCGCTGTACACTCCACACACACTACCCACCGCTGTACACTCCACACACACTACCCACCGCTGTACACTCCACACACACTACCCACCGCTGTACACTCCACACACACTACCCACCGCTGTACACTCCACACACACTACCCGCCGCTGTACACTCCACACACACTACCCGCCGCTGTACACTCCACACACACACACTACCCGCCGCTGTACACTCCACACACACTACCCACCGCTGTACACTCCACACACACTACCCACCGCTGTACACTCCACACACACTACCCGCCGCTGTACACTCCACACACACTACCCGCCGCTGTACACTCCACACACACTACCCACCGCTGTACACTCCACACACACTACCCACCGCTGTACACTCCACACACACTACCCGCCGCTGTACACTCCATACACACTACCCGCCGCTGTACACTCCACACACACTACCCACCGCTGTACACTCCACACATACTACCCACCACCAAGAATGGGCTCAGGCATGTTCGCAACTCCACACGCTCGCGCCCGCCAAGAAGCTGACACTGTGCATCGCTAATCACAGGCAGTGAGACATTTCCTGATCTGTGCAGCCGCGGATCGGGAAATATCTCACTTCTTGTGATTAGCGCTGTACAGTGTCAGCTTCTTGGCGGGCTCGTGGAGTTGCGAACACGCCTGAGCCCAGCCTTACACACCGTACTCTTCTCCTGCACATACTACCCACCTGTATACACTCCGCACTGTACAATCCTGATTTAACATTACCACATTCTGAACTATGCAAGTCATCTCTGACCACACCCCCTTTAAGCCACGCCCAATGTTAATCACAATTTAAACCACGCCCACTTTTCACAGCAGCGAAATGCCTAGGGCCCACTTTTGCTCTTGCACACAGGCCCACTGATTTCATAATACGCCCCCTGCCCATCAGTGAAGGAGAAAATGACCCATTTGCTAAATTTTATAACAAACTATGAAAAATGTTTTTTTTTTTCAAAATTTTCAGACTTTTTCTGTTTATTTAGCAAAAAATAAAAACCCAGCGGTGATTAAATACCACCAAAAGAAAACTCATATGTGTACAGTGATGCATGACCGCGTAACTGTCATTCAACGTTTGACAGCGCTGAAAGATGAAAAGTGGCCTGGGCAGGAAGGGGGGTAAATAGGGTTGCCACCTCATCGCTTTAAAACCGAACACATATTAATTACACAGGTTCTGTGGCTGATTAAGGTGGTAATTAACCACTTGCCGGCCGCTGCACACCGATATACGACGGCACAATGGCAGCAGTGGGCAAATGGGCGTACCTGTACGTCCCCTTTAAGAGGCGGGGCTATCAGGCGCATACAGCATGATCGTGCCCGCGGGACCGGCAGACTCGATGTCCGCTGGTCTCTCGGCGATCGTGACATGGAGCCGCAGAACAGGAAAGTGCCTATGTAAACAAGGCATTTCCCCGTTCTGGCTTATGTCCTGACAGAGATCACCGCACCCTGTGATCAGGAGCAGTGATCGCTGTCATGTGAGCTGAAGCCCATCCCCCCCAGTTAGAATCACTCCCTAGGACACACTTAACCCCTTCATCGCCCCCTAGTGGTTAACCCCTTCCCTGCCAGTGTCATTTATACAGTAATCAGTGCATTTTTATAGCACTGATCGCTGTATAAATGACAATGGTCCCAAAATAGTGTCAAAAGTGTCCGATGTGTCGCAGTCACAATAAAAATCGCAGATCGCCGCCATTACTAATAATAAAAAAAAAAAATAATAATAAAAATGCCATAAATCTATCCCCTATTTTGTAGACGCTATAACTTTTGCGTAAACCAATCAATATACGCTTATTGCGTTTTTTTTTCCCCAAAAAATATGTAGAAGAATACATATCGGCCTAAACCAAGTAAAAAATGTTTGTTTTTTTTTTTTTTATATATATATATATATTTTTGGGGGATATTTATTATAGCAAAAAGTAAAAAAATATTGCGTTTTTTTTTTCAAAATTGACGCTCTTTTTTTGTTTATAGCGCAAAAAATAAAAACCGCAAAGGCGATCAAATGCCACCAACAGAAAGCTCTATTTGTGGGAAAAAAAGGACGTCAATTTTGTTTGGATGCAACGTCGCACAACCGCGCAATTGTCAGTTAAAGCGACGCAGTGCCGAATCGCAAAAAGTGCTCTGGTCGGGAAGGGGGTAAAATCTTCCGGGGCTGAAGAGGTTAAACTCACTCGGTGCCTTATTTGCATTCATTTATCCTCAGAACCCGTGTAATTCATATCTGTTCGGGTTTAAAGGGATGAGGTGGCAACCCTAGGGGTAAAAGTGCCCAGTAGGCAAGTGGTTAATAGAAGTCAATGCAAGTTGCAATGAAATCACAGAAAAGCCATGCAGGAACCTTTTTTCAAAGTTGCTGCGACTGGAGTCGCCGCGATTTTGAGCGGTTCCAATCCCGAAAACAGGGAGCAACTTGTCATGTGACTTTAAACCGGTCAAATCGCATTGGTGTGAACGAGGGGCTAAAACCGGTACGACGTTCAGCCACATCCAGTCGCAGCCCGCCATAGACTTCCAGAGGGCTGGATGCTGCACCTGTCCTTCCTGGGGGAGCACTAAGGGCCCCGTTCACACCAATCACAGTGCAGGAAACACAACGCGTTTTCCTCGTTGAACACACATGGGTTGATGGCACCTCCACACGTGTGTGCATTGCAGGGGACCAAAACGCACGATTACCGCAGTACCATGAGGCTTGGTGCAGTGCGATGTTAAAAAAAAAAAAAAAAAAGTCGCACCTGCTGAACCTCGCTTGCCCATTCCTGTGTGTTTGGCAAACCATCAAAATAATTGGGCTGTCCCACTTGTTGTGGCGTGAATTGGCCCCCCGACGCAAGGGGGAGGGACGCAATGCATCTGGCCTTAGATCTATCATCAATAATAGGTGCCTCCTTCTAGTAACGCTAAAGAAGATTGTACAATCAGGTTGTACAGTGTATGGCCAGCTTCAATCACTTAAAAAGAAAATGAAAAACATTTTTTCAAATTTGATATATTTTTTTTTTTTTTTTTTTAGTTAATTGAATTCGTTAATTGCAATTTGTTCGTACAATCTCTGTACAAGCAGCAGCAACCAATCAATACTTATTAATGACTAATAATTAGTAATCAATGATTACTAATTGGATACAAACCGTTTCTAGCACACCTTGTCTCTCTGTATCTGGAGATCGCACAAATCCCCCGATCCCCGGGTGGCTCTCCTACCTGTACAGTGTGTGCTCTCCGCCGATCTCTCCGGGGAATAAGCGATCGGCCGGAGATCACATCACTCATCTCACTGTTTAGCGCCACTCATGCCGCTCTGAGCCTTGGCCCCGCCCGTTTCTTCAATCTCCCCGCCCACTCCTGCATTCCAGTACAGCGGCGAGCTACAGCCGGGCCACGCCCCTCCACCAATCATACGAGACTTGAAACATAACAACAGTTTACTCTGGTTGTCATGGTGATAGAAGTTTAGCCAGCTGTCAGACAGGAAGGAATTTTTTCCTCCAGGTGTGATGGAGATCTCAGCTGCTACAAGGACACTCTGCTGTCCTATAGGGGCTGCTCACCTCAAACGCATTATTCTGATTGGCCACTGACAAGACCTGCGTTGCAAGACGCGGCAAACGCGCGAACGTGCCATTTAGTGCGCCGTCCCCCTGAATGACACACGCAGTATTTTTTGGGAAACGCGCGTTAGGCTCCGTTCACACCCTATGCAGGCGCGGCAGAGAGCATTTCCGTGCGTCGCATTTAAACCAGCTTGACGCTGGGGCGGTTTTCAGGCTCTTTAGCGCTGGAAATAGCCTCTGCTAAGCGCAAAAAAAAAAAAAGCCTCCCATTCATTCCGGTGTGTCTTTTCAGACTGGGGCGGTGCGCTTGCGGGACGTTACCAAAAGTCCTGCGAGGAGCATCTTTTGGGGTGGGTTGGGAGCGCTGTATTTAGCGCTCTCAAAACGCCCTGCCCGTTGGAATGAATGGGCAGCGCTTTGAAAACGCCTTAAAAGGGATTTGAAAGTGACGCAAAACGTGACATTTTACCCTTTTTTGGGGGGGGTAAAAAGCGCCCCATCTAGTGGCCGAAAAGCGGCGCAAAAGCGCTGCTTAAACAGCGCTATAGTGCTGCTAAAATGAGTCACATTTTAGCGCTAGTGGCTGGCGCTTTCAGTGTGAAAGCAGCCTTAGGGTAGCCCCTTTCATTTCAGCAGGTTCCTTATATGCGAACAGTGCCAGGACAAGGTCATCTAGAGCGCAGGGCGAACATGCCAAACTGCGCCCCCCGACCCCCAAAATGTGTGAGCATTAAGTGTCAGTAAAAATCCCCCCCCCCCCAAAAACTGAGCACTTAGGGTACTTTCACACTGGGACGGTGCTGGCGTTAGTGGCAGCAGTGCGTTGTGGGAAAGCACACAATTTTGGGCCTCCTTCAGACAAGTGTGAAGATAGTCTAAAGAAGCATATAACCCTTTTAAAAATTGCACCACCCCAAAACGCATGGGACTTTGTTACCATGGGTTTTGGCATAAGCAAACGTACACAGAGTAGCAGGATGTCTTTAGGTACCATTCAAAATTAAAGTGATTGTAAACTTTTTTTTTTGTTTTGTTAAAGTGGTAGTAAAGTCTTACCCACAGGTGAGCCTATAATAAGACTTACCTGTAGGTACAGTGACTATCTAGTAAACTTGCTCCTTTTAGGAGATATTCACACTGCATGCAGCCGGTGACATCACTGGTGCATGCGCTCTGAAGAGACGGCATACCGTGCCATCCATTCAGAGCTCTGTGCTTTGGCCGCGGGAGTGATGTCATCGCAGCTTGGTCAATCGGAAGGCCACAGCACTCGAACCTGTAACGAAAGTCCGAGTGAAGATGGAAGCCCTGTCAGTGGAGACATTGCACCGCTGGAGGGCTTTGTTCTAAGGCAAGTATTTCATAATGTGCTAGTATGCGATGCATACTAGCGCATTAGGCCATTGTCTTGCTTGCAGGGTTTTAGAAAAAAAAAAAGTGTGGTTTACTACCACTTTAATAATAAACATGGCTTACTTACCATTGCACCGAGCAGCCCCGATCCGCCTTGGGTCCCTCTCCACTCTCCTGGCTCCTCCTCTTCTCAGTATACCACCGTAGCAAGTGGCTTCCTATTGTGGCACACCTGCAGGCTCAATCTTAAGGGGCACTGTCTCTGCATCTATAGACACAGACAGTGGGGCTCCCCCGCACCGTTGTTACAGGATTTGATTGACTGCAGCAGGAGCCAATGGCTCTCACTGCTATCAATCTGCCCTGTGAGAAGGGAGAGAGTGGAGAATGTGGCTGCTCTCGGGCATGTCACTGGATCAAGATCGGGGTCAGGTAAGTATAGAGGAGCTGGGGGGGGGGGGATCCTGTGGCACAGAAGGTTTTTTACTTTAAAGGGGTTGTAAACCCTCAAGGTTTTTCACCTTAATGTATGCATTAAGGTGATAAACCTCCTGTGCTGCAGCTGCCCCCTTTTACTTACCTGAACCCAATCGTTCCAGCGACGGGGACGAGCACACTAGCTCCAGCTGGTGTCTCGGGTCCTGATTGGATAGATTGATAGCAGCACAGCCATTGGCTCCCGCTGCTGTCAATCAAATCCAATGAGCCGAGGAGCAGGGCCGAGTCCTGCTGTCTGTGGCAATAGACGCAGCAGCAGGACCCGGGAGTGCGCCCGCACGAGTGCCCAGAGGGACAGCGTCTCTCCAATGGGGCACTCAAGAAGAGGAGGAGCCAGGAGCGCTGTGAGGGACCCCAGAAGAGGAGGATCGGGGCCACTCTGTGCAAAACCAACTGCACAGAGGAGGCAAGTATGACATGTTTGTTTTTTTTTTTTTAAAACCAAACCTTTCGTTATCCTTTAAGAGAATGCAGGTTGAAAAACTTAAAGCGGACCTGCAGTCATTTTTTCATCTTTCTATCTATATTAAATATATATATATTAAATCTTCTGTCCTTGTTGTTTTAACTTTGGATAGTAAAACATTTTTTTTCTGCCAGTAAATACCTTATACAGCCCACTTCCTGTTTCTTGTCTGGTCATTAGCCTAGGCTTATGACATCATACACGGCTCTCTCTCTCACTCTTGTGAGAGTTTGCCAGAAAAGGAGGGGGGTGAGTCATAAGAGGGCCAATGAGAGCTGCAGAGCTGGAGGTGTGCCTCTGTGTAAATCCAGGAAGCGAACAGGCAGCAGCTTCAGCTGCCCAAAGTTAAAATGGATGCAGCATATTTGGCAAGTACAGAATCACAGCATATATAAAATAATATGCGAAGCGGTTGGAGGGAAGCTTCAGAATGACAAAGATTTTTTTTTACAAATTATGTGAGCCGACTGCAGTTCCTCTTTAAGCCTTTAGAACTACTTTAATGGCACTGACACACCTACTAAGGGGCTGCATGTTTTTGTGTGTTGCACAAGTGTAAACGTAGCCTTTGAAGGTGCTTTGGAGTGCATTTTAGAATGAATGGCACTGCATCAGGGCAACTCGTATAACATTATTTGCAAAGTGTTGGTAAATTTGCTGGAACTAAGTGATGCCATTCATTCCAATGGCACCCCTATGCATCTGCCAATGGATGTGCCATGCAGCGCAAGGCAGTGCAACGCACTTATATTCACTGCAGTGTGGTACGGTGTGCTGTCAAAAAATGGCGTCTCTCCCTGTCACACATTGTGCTGCTCTGCATCACATGTCTGTCAGCAGGTGAGCTGGGGTATTCATAACGAATGGCACCACATTACACCAAACGCATTTAACGCACTTTGCCATGTAATATGGTAATGCACATCCATGTTAAATGCATTGACCTATTTGGTGCCATTCATTCTGATTGTTGCAGCACTAATTTGCATTGTGTTGCACGGACAAAAAATGTTATGTGCGCTATTTTTTTGCCAGTGAACTGCAGCATATCTTAGTGCCTTGTAAGTGTGCTGAGTGAATGGTATGCATACCTCCCAACTTTTTGAGATGGGAATGAGGGACACCTATCAGCAAAAGCATGCAGGCATAGGACACGCCCCTTGTCATGCCCACTTAAAGGAGAATTGTACAAAAAAACAAGACTGGTTAAACCCACAACTGCTTTTTTTTACCACTACTATTCCTTTATATTGGCTTTTGGAATTTACAAATGCAGCAATTTAGAAATCAGATGAAAGGTTTAGCGCTGGAAAACACTTTTTGACAGATAAAAAGTGCATTTTATATACATCTATATAGATCAGACCAAAATGAGGGACAAATGAGGGGGAAAGAGGGACAGAGGGGCATTGCTCCAAATCAGGGACAGTCCCTTGAAATCAGGGACAGTTGGGAGCTATGGGTATGGCATTGGGGCAACACAGTGGTGTAGTGATTAGCACTTAGCAGCAAAAAGGGTCGCTGGTTCAAATCCCAACCACAACACCATCTGCCTGGAGTTTGCATGTTCTCCCTGTGCCTGTGTGGGTTTCCTCCCTCTAAAGACATGCTGATAGGTTAATTGGATCCTGTCTAAATTGTCCCCAGTATGTATGAATGTGAGTTAGGGACCTTAGAGTGTAAGCTCCTTGAGGGCAGGGACTGATGTGAATGTACGACATATATGTAAAGAGCTGCGTAAATTGACGGCGCTATATAAGTACCTGAAATAAATAAATAAATGGCATCACACCAGTGCATATAACGTGCTTTGCTAATCCCAATGCATTACTCATAGCTCCCAATTTCTAAGGACTGTCCCCAATTTCTAGGGACTGTCCCTGATTTGGAACGATGTTCCTATTTGTCCCTCATTTTTGGTTTGATCTAGATAGTTGTATATAAAATGCACTTTTTATCTTTCAAAAAATGTTTCCCAGTGCTAAACCTTTCATCTAATTTCTAAATTGCTGCATTTGTAAATTTTAAAAGCCAATATAGAGGAATTGTAGTGGTTAAAAAAAAAGCATTTGTTGGTTTAATTAACCTTTTCATTTGGTTAGTTCTCCTTTAAGGGGGTGTGACAGGGGGTGTGTCCTATGCCTACATACATTTGCTAGTAGGTGTCCCTCATTCAAATCTCAAATTGTTGAAAGGTATGCATTACTTTCACACTGATCCGCGGGTGCAGTGCAGTGCACCTGCAGCTGTCTTGTGAGTTAGCTGCACTGAGCCATAGATTTCTATTATATCTCGTGGGTGTGGTGCGTTTTCTGAAAGCGCACCACATCCGCAGGATATAATAGAAATCTATGGCTCAGTGCAGCTAACCCACAAGACAGCTGCAGGTGCACTGCACTGCACCCGCGGATCAGTGTGAAAGTAGCCTAATAACCCTTTTTTAGGCCCTTTTCACACTGAGGCTCTTGTAAACTGCCAGTAAAACACTGAGCACTTTTGAAGAGCATTTCAGGCGCTTTTGAAGCGCTTTCCTTTCATTTCAAGCGTGAAAGCACCTGAAATGCGCCTCAGTGTGAAAGGGGTCTAGTGCTAATTTTCTTATTGCAAAAGTGCGGTGTTTGTTCAACACACTGACCTTTTCCTCATCCAGCTTCTGCTGGCATCACTCTCCAGGCTCCTAGAAGGGTACCTTCACACTGGGGTGGGGGTCCGTTTAGTGGCCCTTTACCGTCGTTTTCGCTGCACTTTTTGGCCGCTAGTGGGGGTTTTAAAAGAAAGGGTTAAAAGTACCCGTGTTGCGGTGCTTCGGAAGCGCTGCCCATTCATTTCAATGGACAGAGGCGGTGGAGGAGGGGTATATACACCCCTCCTCCACTGCCCCAAAGATGCTGCTTGCAGGACTTTTTTTCCCATCCTGCCAGCGCACCACACCCAGTGTGAAAGCACCCGGGGCTTTCTCACTGGGGAGGCATGAGAGGCGCTTTACAGGCACTATTTTTAGCGCTGAAACACATGAAAAGCGCCTCAGCGTGAAAGGGGTCAAAATGTGCGGGGAAACTGCAGCCTATCAGTGTGAAAGCAGCCTTATAGGGGGCTCAGGACAGTAAGAGCTTGTTTACATTTACGATTTGGGGGGCGGTAAAACCCCACAGTTCATTGTGGCCTACAGCATGTCAAATCGCGTGCCAAATTGACGGCAATTGCCAGCAATGGCACCGTCTGAATCGGTGCGATGCCGCATTTGCAGCACGGCACCGATTTCCAAAAGTAGTCTCTGTACTCGTTTTTGCCACTTCGGGGTGCGATTTCCATTGACATCTGTGCAGCAATGTGATGCATACTAGCACATTATGCTTTTTACCCTAAATTTTCTAATCGTCAATGGGGTCAAACCAACGTTCATTTTTGGTCACAGTGATAAAAAAATTTGTAGGTTTAGGACGAAATTTTTTTCTCAAACAAACCAATGAATGTAATTTTGGGCTGTTTTCCCAAACAACCCAACTCAGGGGAGGCTGTGTCCTGCCGCTACTGACCTAACAACATCCACAGGCACGGAGGAGATGCAAACAAACAGTAGCCACCCCGACCTATAACTAGCCTTTGCAGCAAGGAGCACATGGAAGGGTGACGCATGTCAAAAAACAAACAAAAATTCCCAGCTCACTTACCAGCCAGCCTGCAACAAAACCGAATTGTCCTGTCCAACAGGTCACGTTGAAAACAAGGGGTTTCGTTTGCATACATTTGTGTAAGCTGCCATTGTGCTTTTTGCTGAGTGTCCAGTACCTGCCAAGTTCAGGTGATATTCACCACAAATTTAGGAGATATTCACTGCAACTTTAGGTGATATTCACTGCAAGTTTAGGAGATATTCACCGCAAGTTTAGGTGATATTCACCGCAAGCTTAGGAGATATTCACCACAAGCTTAGGAGATATTCACCGCAAGCTTAGGAGATATTCACGGCAAGCTTAGGAGATATTCACCGCAAGTTCAGGAGATATTCACCGCAAGTTTAGGAGATATTCACCGCAAGTTCAGGAGATATTCACTGCAAGTTTAGGTGATATTCACCGCAAGCTTAGGAGATATTCACTGCAAGCTTAGGAGATATTCACCGCAAGCTTAGGAGATGTTCACTGCAAGTTCAGGAGATATTCACCGCAAGTTTAGGAGATATTCACCGCAAGTTTAGGAGATATTCACCGCAAGTTCAGGAGATATTCACTGCAAGCTTAGGAGATATTCACCGCAAGTTAAGGAGATATTCACCGCAAGTTTAGGTGATATTCACCGCAAGTTTAGGTGATATTCACCGCAAGTTTAGGTGATATTCACTGCAAGTTTAGGTGATAATTACCGCACTTTTAGGTGATATTCACATTATACCTTATTATAGGCTTACCTGTAGGTACAAGTTCAAGTACTGCTTTAACAATAGTTGTCAACATAAAATTTGTCATAAACAACAATAAATACTCATGTGTGTGTTGTATCGTCCCAAACAGTGCTTCTGTTCCAGAAAACAAGATCACAACCTCTGTAACAGAACAGAAGTCAAGTGTCACGTATTGCCATAATAATACCCTGTACACACAATAGGATTTTCCGACAACAAGATCCTGGATTTATTTCCGACGGATGTTGGCTCAAACTTGTCTTGCATACACACGGTCACACAAATGTTGTCGGAAATTCCGAACGTCAAGAACGTGGTGACGTCCAATACGTACGATGAGCCGAGAAAAATGAAGTTCAGTAACCAGTGTGGCTCTTCTGCTTGAATCCGAGCATGTGTGGAACTTTGTGTGTCGGAATTGTGTACACACGATCGGAATTTACGACAACAGATTTTGTTGTTGGAAAATTTGAGAACCAGCTCTCAAATTTTGTGTGATGGAAATTCAGATGGAAAATGTCCGATGGAGCCTACACACAGTCGGAATTTCCGACAAAAAGCTCCCATCGAACATTTTCCGTCGTAAAATCCGACCGTGTGTTTTACTTGATGAACTCCATAAAGTGGTGTAGAAGTGAAGAAAAAAGAGAAATTGTGTAAAAAAGGAAAGCAGAAAGAAGAAGAGACAAAAGACGCACCCAGACCTGATATACTAAGGGCGGCCATACTGTACACGGTTCAGATCTCAGCCGGTTCCTGCTGATTCGAAACGTTAATGAGCAGGCTGAATGTAACAAGTTGATCGATCAATCAACTTGGGTACAACCAGCCTGCTGGATTTGCTTCCGATTATCGCAAGCGGCTGCTATAGCCACTAGCGATAATCACTGTCTTCGCCCGGTGGGGGCCGCTTCCTCCCCCACCCTCCCCCGACCTCCCCCCCCCCGCTGGGAGAAGACAATGACTCGGCAGGAGGGATTCCCACATCAACACTGCCTATTCTCTTTGTATTGCTTCCTTTATGCGAAATCCCTGGTGCCAATAGCTCAGCGCAGCTCAGCGAAGCTGGCCCCCCTACAATCAGCACAAATAAAAACTCAAGTGTGTTTCGTTAGTGCTACGTTTGTGCTGTTTTGTGCCGTAAAAATTTACATTTGTGCTGCTTTTATTTTTAAGATATTAGCAATTGTTTTTTCCAGACCATGACATCACCTAGCCCCCCTACAACGTCCAAATGACACAAAACTGGTCTCGTTAGTTAGTGCTACGTTTGTGCTGTTTTGTGCTGCTAAAAATTCCGTTCTTTCTTTTATTGTTTTTGCATTATTAATGATTTATTTAAGGTCACCAAAGGTCACTCAGCCCCCCTACAACGCCCAAATGACACAAAACTGGTCTTGTTGGTTAGTGCTACTTTTGTGCTGTTTTGTGCTGCTAAAAATTCCGTTCTATCTTTTATCGTTTTTGCGTTATTAATGATTTATTAAAGGTCACCAAAGGTCAGTCAGCCCCCCTACAATGCCCAAATGACACGAAACTGGTCTCGTTGGTTAGTGCTACGTTTGTGCTGGTTTGTGCTGCTAACATTTTTATTTGTGCTGTTATGGTTTTTAAGTTATAACAGTTTGTTTTTTTACAAACCCCACTCACTTTGCCCACCCTACAATCAGCACAAATAAAAACTCAAGTGTGTTTCTTTAGCGCTACATTTGTGCTGTTTTGTGCTGCTAAAATTTCCGTTCTACCTTTTATCGTTTTTGCGTTATTAATGATTTATTAAAGGTCACCAAAAGTCAGTCAGCCCCCCTACAAAACCCAAATGACACAAAACTGGTCTCGTTGGTTAGTGCTACGTTTGTGCTGGTTTGTGCTGCTAAAATTTTTATTTGTGCTGTTATGGTTTTTAAGTTATAACAGATTTTTTTTTTTTTCAAACCCCACTCACTTTACCCCCTCCCCCCTACAATCAGCACAAATAAAAACTCAAGTGTGTTTCTTTAGTGCTACATTTGTACTGTTTTGTGCTGTTTACATTTATAATCTATCTTTTATCGTTTTTGCTTTATTAATGATTTTTTTAAAGGTCACCAAAGGTCACTCAGCCCCCCTACTACACCCAAATGATGAGTATAGCCTCTTGTAAGCGAAAATAATAATTTGTTAGAAACGTACCATCATCCAAATTATTCTAGATATAGGGTAAGCCACTTCTCTATCTATCTCTTATGGTGTCTTTTTACATGCTGTATTATGATTTTTGTATGTATATTGTTTGTATTATTATGTACTATTTTTCTCATAGATTGGTCCTCCTGAGGAAGCGGTAATACCGCGAAACTAGTCGAGAACTAGACCATTCTATACCTTGTAACAACAGATGTCTCTTGGGCTTTTCCGAGCCTCTGTTTTTGCATTTTTAACAAGTACACCATGTAACTTCTTTCTTTGTAATAAAAATTTTTTACTTAACTTCTCATTGTTGTTTATCTGTACCGATATAGTCCAGTCATTTCCAGGGTGGGATCATGATCGGGCCAACATCAGCCACTGTCCCCTTGATCCCACTCTCCTTTGCCTTTGTACACCCAAATGACACAAAATGGTCTCGTTGGTTAGTGCCTCATTTGTGCTGGTTTGTGCTGCTAAAATTTTTATTTGTGCTGTTATGGTTTTTTAGTTATAACGGCTTGTTTTTATATTTGTGCTTTTTTGTGTCATAAAAATAAAAATTTGTGCTGCTTTTATTTTTAAGATAATAGCAATTTGTTTTTTCCAGATGATGACATCACCCCGCTCTCCTGTCACGTACCTGGTTAGTGAGCTCCTGGTTAGAAAGCAGCCATGGGAGCACAGTGCGGTATGAGTGCCTGTAATCAGTCCAGTAGACTGCGTTGTGGCAGCAGTCAGCAGGTGGATGTGGTGGCAGAACCAGCTGGTGGCAGATGAGCTGGCACTGAGCTTGGCTGGTGGCAGACTGTGGGTAAGCAGCTGGACACAGGAGACAGATGAGACCTTGCTGGGCTGAAGAGCTGTAGCAGGCTGGATGAGCAGGATGCAGGGTCAGATGAGCCGGGTCCATAATGGTCAGGCAGATCAGGCATAGACGGCACACAACAGGATAGTCGGGTCACAAGCCAAGTCAGCAACAGGAGGTAGATCAGGCAAGAAGAGAAGGCAGAAGCAGAATCCAGAGACAAGCCAAGGTCAGGGCAGGTAGCAGTCAAACGGAGGTCAGAAGTAAGCTGGGTTAGGATCAGAGGTCAAACACAGGAATCAGGAATGAACACACAGAAGCGGCACACCAAATTGCAGCCTGTTTAAATAGTCTGTCTGGTGCCAGCATTGGTGACAGGCTCACGCTCATCTGCCCAGCCAGTTGCCAGTCTGCGCATGCGCATATGTATGTACAGGGAAACATCATTTGTGCTATGCAAAAGCCTTCCCTGACACCCCCTACAACAGCCAAACAAAATGAAAACGGGCTGGTTGGTTAGTGCCACGTTTGTGTTGGTTTGTGCCTATTTACTTTCCATTCTATCTCCTTTATAAAATATAAATCTCCTCCAAATATAAAAACAAGCTGTTATAACTAAAAAACCATAACAGCACAAATAAAAATGTTAGCAGCGCAAACCAGCACAAACGAGGCACTAACCAACGAGACCAGTTTTGTGTCATTTGGGCATTATAGGGGGGGCTGAGTGACCTATGGTGACCTTTAATAAATCATTAATAACGCAAAAACGATAATAGATAGAATGGAAATGTTAGCAGCACAAACCAGCACAAACGTAGCACTAACCAACGAGACCAGTTTTGTGTCATTTGGGTGTTGAAGGGGGCTGAGTGACCTTCAGTGACCTTTAATAAATCATTAATAACGCAAAAACGATAAAAGGTAGAACGGAAATTTTAGCAGCACAAAACAGCACAAATGTAGCACTAAAGAAACACACTTGAGTTTTTATTTGTTATTTATTTGCTGATTGTAGGGTGGGCAAAGTGAGTGGGGTTTGAAAAAAAAACTGTTATAACTTAAAAACCATAACAGCACAAATAAAACTTTTAGCAGCACAAACCAGCACAAACGTAGCACTAACCAAGGAGACCAGTTTCGTGTCATTTGGGCGTTGTAGGGGGGCTGACTGACCTTTGGTGACCTTTAATAAATCATTAATAACGCAAAAACGATAAAAGATAGAACGGAATTTTTAGCAGCACAAAACAGCACAAACATAGCACTAACCAACAAGACCAGTTTTGTGTCATTTGGTTGTTGTAGGGGGGCTGAGTGACCTTTGGTGACCTTTAATAAATCATTAATAACGTAAAAACAATAAAAGATAGAACAGAATTTTTAGCAGCACAAAAGAGCACAAATGTAGCACTAACCAACGAGACCAGTTTTGTGTCATTTGGACGTTGTAGGGGGGCTAGGTGATGTCATGGTCTGGAAAAAACAATTGCTAATATCTTAAAAATAAAAGCAGCACAAATTTAATTTTTTACGGCACAAAACAGCACAAACGTAGCACTAAAGAAACACACTTAAGTTTTTATTTGTGCTGATTGTAGGGGGGCCAGCTTCGCTGAGCTGGTGCCAGTGCCTCTGCTTTCCTATTAAAACTGACCACACTAGGCAGGAGAGCAGTGTGCTGCTGTTTCTCCTCTCTGCCCCCCCCCAGCTCTTATGAAGCTGAGAACAGAGGGCATGTGATCACTTATAAAAAAAAGGGGGAAAAAGGTATTTATACTTTTTTTTTTTTACTCCATACACACATTTTGCCTTTCATTTCTATTTTAAACTGAATGGGGTGTTTTACAAGGCAGTACTCCAACATGATAATAACCCCAAACACACCTCAACGACCCCTGCCTTGCTAAAGAAGCTGAGGGTAAAGGTGATGGACTGGCCAAGCATGTCTCCAGACCTAAACCCTATTGAGCATCTGTGGGGCATCCTCAAACGGAAGGTGGAGCATCGCAAGGTCTCTAACATCCACCAGCTCTGTGATGTCGTCATGGAGGAGTGGAAGAGGACTCCAGTGGCAACCTGTGAAGCTCTGGTGAACTCCATGCCCAAGAGGGTTAAGGCTAGGGTTGCCACCTGTCCAGGGCACTATGTGCACTGCATTACTATTCTATTTGGAGTGCCCGTAGATGTCCCAGGTCTGTTACAATCCTATAGTGTGTACTAAACAAACGAACAAACAAAAAAACAAACATTTTTGCTGTGCTAAAGTGTTGGGGTTTGGCTTGAAGGAAAAGTGGCAACCCTAGTTAAGGCAGTGCTGGAAAATAATGGTGGCCACACAAAATATTGACACTTTGGGCCCAATTTGGATATTTTCACCTAGGGGTGTACTCACTTTTGTTGCCAGAGGTTTAGATATTAATGGTTGTGTGTTGAGTTATTTTGAGGGGACAGCAAATTTACACGGTTATTAGACATGTGCACAACAAAAAAATTTGTTCTGTTTCTTTACGTTTCCGTTGATTCATAACGATTCGTAATTTCATAAGACACGAGTTTTCATATTCGGACTCGTTTTGGTTCTTTCAGCTATTCAGATGTTCGAATTGATCCGAATGTAGGAATACTAACAAATTTGTACGAAAATCTATTTGTTACGAACCGAATCGCACATGTCTAACGGTTATACAAGCTGTACACTCACTACTACTACATTGTAGCAAAGTGTCATTTCTTCAGTGTTGTCACATGAAAAGATAGAATAAAATATTTACAAAAATGTGAGGAGTGCACTCACTTTTGTGAGATACTGTATGCTTTAAAAAAAAGACAAACATATTATTTAGATTTTTTTTAAATGTTAAACCCTGATCACAATTATTGAGGCGTATAAGTAAAACAAAAAACCTATACATTTCTTTTTAGAGCGGAGTTCTTAATATATAATAAAAAAATATATATATATAGATATATCTATATATATAGATATATCTATCTATATATATAGATATATCTATATATATATATATATATATATATATAGATATATCTATATATATATATATAGATATATCTATATATATATATATATATATACTGTACAGTATGTATGTACTTCTTTAAAAAGGCCACTTGATGGCAGTCAGATCCTGCCCAATATACATTCACTGAAACTATTTAACCACCGATTAGGATGCAGAAATCGCAGAGAGTGATCATGAAACTGGTTTTATTGAAATAATTAAAGTAGATGGCGACTTTGTAATACTACACTCCTCAAAGTGGCATGGTTAGCACTATTAAAAAAATACTTTAAAATACTTCTCCGCTATTAGTTTCATGACCCTTAAGCCTAGTACACACAATCAGATTTTCGGACAAACGTTCGTCTGTTTTTTGTTGCATGCTAGTCTCATGTCGAAAGTGAAGAGGTTACTCACCATACGAAAATTCTCGTGACGTAGCGCGTTGAATCGTTTTGTATGTATTCTTTTGTTTCTGAGCATGCGTAGTCTTGCTCTTACGATTTTTTTCGGACGAAAACTGTGGTAAAGAAACAAAAATCGGATGTTGTGTTCACATCTGACAAAAATTTTATCGTCTGCACATCCAGCTTTTGTCGTACGGAAAACCAGAAGCGGCTGTCGAAAAGCACCGTACTAACGATCCGAAAATCAGCAGATCGTTCGTTGGACGAAATTTTACTTCCTAATTTTGTATCATGTGTACGGGCCTTTAGACTTAGTTCAGATGGTGCTTCGCGGGAATGCGTGATTTCCCACAACACACAGAAACACGCTGCCCCTTTGCAGATGTGCAGCACTGCCATTCATTCTTAATGGCACCTCCATGCATCTGTAAACGCATGCTTTTTTGTGTGTGCCAAAACACATGGTACTGCAGCACCATGCATTTCTGTGCGGTGCAATTTCTCAAAAGGCTCAGGGACTTCTTTTGAACATTTCTTGCATATAGGGTAGGACAGTGGTTCTTAACCTCAGTCCTCAAGTACCCCCAACGGGCCATTTTTTCAGGTTTTCCTTTACTTTGCACAGCTGCTTTAAATCTATACCAATGAAATGGTATTGATAGGAGCTGTTTTATCTAATATCCAAAACATGGCCCTCTGGGGGTACTTGAGAACTGAGGTTGAGAACCACTGGGGTAGCCAATGGACCACCCTACAAACAGAACCGCACACACGCTCTGATGGTGCGAGAGGAGCCATAAATGAAGTTTACAAACCACTTTGGGCTGCTTTCCAAAACACCCCGAATTGGGGGAGGGGGGCTGGATCCTGATAAAGATCCACTACTGACCTAAGAATGTTAGGAAGCCCTAACAAGCTGGAGGTTCTAAGGGAAGAAGCATAGCTGAGAGGCTGACAACGCTGCAGCAAGTTCAGCAGTGTTCCTACAGCAGGAAATGAGGTAATCATTAGTAAACTGGCAGGATCAACAAATATACACTGTGGGGGAGGTACACAGTGCTATTGTAATAAATAAAACGAGGATTGCTCTTCTATTGAGATATATTAATACGTTTCTGTTTTTTGCTGTACACTATACCTGTGTTTACGATAGATCATTGTATACCTGAGTATAGCGGGGGGGGGGGGAGAGCGGGAGAGAGGGGGGAGAGAGAGATGGAGAGAAAGAGAGGGGGAGATAGAGGGGGAGAGGGGAGAGAGAGGAGATAGAGGGGGAGAGGAGAGAAAGATTGAGAGAGAGGGGGGAGAGAAGAGAGAGAGGGGAGGAGAGAGAGGGGGAGAGATGGGGGAGAGAGAGAGAGAGAGAAGGGGGAGAGGCGGGAGAGAGAGATGGAGAGAAAGAGAGGGGGAGAGGAGAGAGAGAGAGAGGGGGGGGAGAGGAGAGAAAAATTAAGAGAGAGGGGGGAGAGAGGAGAGAGAGATGGAGAGAAAGAGAGGGGGAGAGGGGAGAGAGGGGGAGAGGAGAGAAAGATTGAGAGAGAGGGGAGAGAGGAGAGAGAGAGGGGAGGAGAGAGAGGGGGAGAGAAGAGAGAGGGAGGGGAGAAAGAGAGGGGAGGAGAGAAAAGAGGAGAGAGAGGGGGAGAGGGGAGAGAGGAGAGAGAGAGGGGGGAGAGGAGAGAAAAATTGAGAGAGAGGGGGGAGAGAGGAGAGAGAGATGGAGAGAAAGAGAGGGGGAGATAGAGGGGGAGAGGAGAGAAAGATTGAGAGAGAGGGGGGAGAGAGGAGAGAGAGAGGGGAGGAGAGAGAGGGGGAGAGAAGAGAGAGGGAGGGGAGAAAGAGAGGGGAGGAGAGAAAAGAGGAGAGAGAGAGGGAGAGAGAGGGGCTGAGAGAGCGAAAGGGGAGAGAGAGAGAGGGGGAGAGAGAGATAGGTGAGAGAGAGAGAAAAGGAAAGAGAGAGGGGGAGAGGCAGGAGAGAGAGAGAAGGAGAGAGAGGAGGAGAGAGAGGGGGTGAGAGAGAGAGAGAGGGGAGAGGCGGGAGAGAATGGGGACGAGAGGAGAGAGGGGGAGAGAGAGAGGAATGGAGAGAGAGAGCATGAAGCCTAAGGCCTCATACACACTTGAGCTAAAAAATGCTACTTTTGCAGGCATTTTTTTTTTTGCCTCTAAATGCCCCTCCATGTTAACCTAGGTGTCCATGTTAACCTATAGGCGTTTAAAGGAAGGGGAGTTTAACCACTTCCCGCCCGTTGTATCCAGAATGACGGCCGGAAAGTGGTTCAGTTATCATGACTGGGCATCATATGATGTCCAGCAGGATAACAAGCTTGCGCGTGCCCGCGGTGGTCCGCAGCGTGGCGATCGGTGGTGTGGTGTGCCAGTCTGACACACCACATCTCCGATCGAGGTAAAGAGCCTCTGACGTAGGCTCTTTAATAGGTGATCATTTGTGTCCAATCACAGCACTGACGGGCACAAGTAGAGGAGAGCCGATCGGCTGCTCTCCTGACAGGAGGGGTCTGCGCTGATTGATTATCAGTGCAGCTCTCCCCCCCGAGGATACCCACACAGGACCACCAGGGATGCCAATCAATGCCCAATAGGGATGGCACTCAGTGCCCAGCAGTGATGCCTGCCAGTGCCTCCTGATCAGTGCTGCTTAACAGTGCCATCTATCAGTCCCGCCCATCAGTGCCACCTATCAGTGCCCACCAGTGCCACCTATCAGTGCCCATCAGTGCCACCTATCAGTGCCCAGTGCCACCTATTAGTGCCCATCATTACTGCCTCATCAGTGCCCGTCAATAAAGGAGAAAACTTGCTTATTTCAAGTTTATTTTAAGTTTTGTAACAGAAAAGTGCAAAAAAATACCAGCAAAAGAAAGCTCTATTTGTGGGGACAAAAAATGATAAACATTTTATTTGGGTACAGTGTTGTATGACCGCGCAATTGTCATTCAAAAATGCAACAGCGCTGAAAGCTGAAAATTGGTCTGAGCAGGAAGGGGGGAAAGTACCCTGTATTGAGGTGGTTAAAGGCAGAAAAAAAAATCATCACTTGTGAATTCAGGAGAGGAGCTTTTGAGCATAACAATGCTCAAAAGCGTCTAAATGCACATTAATGTATTAACCCCTTCCCGCATTAATGCATTCTAATGGCCAGAAATAGCATCTATTAATGCCAGACGCGGAAACACACATTGATGTCCACAAGAAAGGCCCATGAATGTACATGCAAAAATTCAGCTTTTTACCTTTTTTTTTGCTGCTGCTAAACTCTTGTAGGAGAAAAACGTGTCAATTGAATGCCAGGTGCATGAAGCCTAAATCTGCCACCTTGCAATCATCTAATTTTTTTTTTTATAATTGCAGTATTTGCTAAGCTGTATAAGTTTTAAATAGTAATTTGCAGAGACTTTAATGAATTCTATTACATGCAAACATAAACCCTCCAATTCAAGATCTTATTATTCATTATTATTATTTTTCTTTAAATTGTACACAGTTGTGGCTTTTCATCCCCATTTACACATGCCATTGTCCCACCGGTACAGACAATACAGGCAGCACAGCCTCCATATTACATCGTATTTCCCATCCCTGATCCCCAATAGATAATACATGAATATTCATGCCCTCCATCATCTTCCATTTGTTTCTCCCCATGGGAGAGGATTAATGAAAACACAATAATAATTATGTTCTCTTCAGGAATGCACAGCTATGATTAAGTCTGGCGCTAAATGTATTACTTTCTTGTAATTATGTTTCTTTTTCATTGTGTAAAAATGTTTAATGCCTATTTAATATACCCTTTATTGGTTGATGAGATGTCTGCACAATACAATAGCGGGTCATAAAAAAAAAAAAAGGCACATTAACAAAAATAACTGCCACGTAGCTTGTAATAATAATTTATTTATAATCACTATTGCAGCATGCAAAGAATTTTTCTTGCTTGCTCCCTTTCCTTTTTTTATATATTCAACTTAAAAGGATTTTGCTCTATCTGTTATATACGTGCAAAAAATAATAATCTTGTATGAGCCAACAACACAGTGCCTCTGCTGCACTAAAATACAAAGCAGTATCATTAGCCCTGCCCAGTTAACTAATATGATTTAGAATTATTCCTTTTTTTTTTTTTTTTTTTTTAGGGTCTAAAAACTTTACTAATGTGACAAATAGTTAGGGGGGCAGAACACCCCCCTGTTCGGTTCACACCAGAACTCCCGAACAGAGGAAAAGTTCTGACCCGAACAGCGAACCCCAAGTCTATGGGAGAACTTCCTATTTTGAAGTCTTATATACAAGTAATTGGCCATAAAAAGTGCATGGGGGTCCAGGTAATGCCCTGGGGGGGACATGAATTAACGCAAACATTTTTTTGAAAAAACGATCATTTTTAAGGAGCAGTGAATTTAATGATGCTTAAAATGCAACAAATAAAAAGAAAACTTAATTTAAATATAGTGCTTGGGGGTCCCCTTATGCTGCGTACACACGATCGGACATTCCGACCACAAAATCCTGGGATTTTTTTTCTGACGGATGTTGGCTTAAGCTTGTCTTGCATACACACGGTCGCACAAATGTTGTTGGAAATTCCGATCGTCAAGAACGCGCTTACGTACAGCACGACGCACTATAAAGAGGAAGTTCAATAGCCAGTGCGCCACCCTTTGGGCTGCTTCTGCTAATCTCATGTTTATCTCGTGTTAGTAGAAGTTTGGTGAGAGACGATTCGCGATTTTCAGCCTCGTGCTTTTCAGTTCGTTACTGCTCTTCAGTTTGTGCTTGTGGGTTTGTATTTGGTTTTCAGTGCATGTAGTCAGTTCGCATCTGGTTTTCAGTGCGTATTTTTTTATTACGTATTTGATTTTCAGTGCGTCGTTGTCCGCTCGTTTCTGATTTTCAGCTCGCTCTTCTCAGGCCTTTCTGATTTTCAGTGCGTTCTGTTAGTTCGTTCTGACCAGCCGACCGTTTTTAAGCCATGTTGCAGGTACTTACTCATCGTAGAGTTCGTGCTGTGCAGGGGCTTGGTGTTGGGGTTCTTACTTTGACCCAAGTCCAGTCCATGAACAGGGCGGGGAGGAGTTCATGGACTAAGAATTGGTTACTCCAGCGTGACCAATTCAAGTGCAAAAGTCTTCCTTGATCTTCTGTAAATCCCGATTGCACACCATGATCTCCCCGATGAGGACGTGTGCACTTGCACTTGTAAAATGAGATTCTTCTTCCACAGCATCCACATCACCTAAAATAAAAAAACACATCATGTATTATAAATATGCAGCCATACATCTATTACCAATCTCAAACACTCACCTGTTGTGGTCACTATTTCGCCCACTTCATGAACCTCTCCTTCCTCCACATCCTGAGGTTGTGGTGTGGTGACTTCCCCTTCTTTAGAAGGTGGGGGGTCCCTGGTGTCCTCTGATGTCCCAATTCTTTTCTCCCCTATGTGAATAAAAAATAGGTATACTTAGCACACAGATATTTGAGGCAAGAAATAGGAATATGAAACATTGCTCTAAGTGTCAAACAATTGTCTGTTTTGGGAGAGTTCCAAGTTGAAGACATGATTTTTTCCCTTTCTTCAAGCTGGAATACTTACCTTTTTGGGTAAAGTTTCACACATGGAGACAGCCCTAGTATCCACTGGAGCACCTATGTGGGACACCCTAAAAAGTTTGTTCTGGTGTCCCACACTAGTGCTCTTGCGTCCAGATGTGTAAACAGCAGCTGAATGTCATTTCCTTACACTGAATTAAGTTTGCATTTCATTCTAGTTACAAACCCATCTAGACAACAATGTCCTAAACTTATTTTAATCCAAATAGGCGTGAACAAATGTAATGAACCTGCATCTGCCAAAAACATTGTATTAGTGGGCAAACGAACGATGTTTACTATAAATGATTTACTGTGCCCACGAACCTAAAACTTGCTATTTTAAACTGTACAACAGTACAGAAAAGCACATGGAGCAGCACAAACCTAATAAGAAGAATAGGAAGACACGACAAAATACTTACTTTTTGCAGCACTCTCTTGATTCTTCTGTACTGATCCTGCTCCCTCAATTTGAGGTCTGACCATCGTTTCCTCAGTTGATCCTTGAATCGCCATACCCCAAAATTCTTCTGAAGACTTTTCACAACTTTAGTCATGATCTTGGTCTTTCTGACATTTGGGTTTGGGTAAGATCCATGCTTCCAATCATATTCGGCCCTCTTCAAGATGTCCACCATCTCTACCATCTCTACAAAGGATATATTAGAGGCCTTAATTCTCCTCCGGGATCGGGACGTTCGTGGCTCCAGGCTTTCGTCATTGCTGCTGCTGTCTTTATGCACTTGTTCTTTCTCCGCCATGTGCTCTCCCACTACGCCGAAAGAGAAGGGGCGGGGAATATACTATAAAGAAGGTCAGGGGCGGGCGGAGTTTCATGCATGTGTATATAAAGCGTAACACGCGTGTGTCGTATGTACGATCTGTGAGCGGAGGACTGAGTAGCGGAAGCACTGATCATGCTAGCGAAGGTACAATTTGATCTTGAGGCATCAGTGGCCTATACTGCTCAGAGATTGAGGCCTATATTGGGACAAGACTATGCGAGTTTAGCCTGACATTAGGGTTTGTCTTGTGTTGTGTCTTGCAGATAAAATGGATCGATTCAACAATCATGATTTCCTCCCCCAATTCATCGATTTGTACAGAGAGCTGTCCTGTCTGTGGCAGACAAAACACCCCTTTTATACAAATCAACTAAAGAGGAAGGCAGCACTGGATATATTGCTGGAATTTGTGAAGCCGCAGATCCCCACGACAGACATCAACTATTTGAAGTGCAAAATTGGTGGCCTGAGGAGCACATATAATAGGGAGCGCAAGAAGGTCCAGGATTCCCAGAGATCAGGAGCAGCAGAAGATGACATTTATGTCCCCAGGCTCTGGTACTACGACAAACTGTGATTTCTGTCAGACCAGACTGAAATCAGGCCATCACTCTTAATCCTTCCTTCCACTCTTCCTTCCACCCCAGCTGAGGCTTCCGACGTACAACCTGGGCCTTTCACCCAGAAAGAAGATGTGGAGGAGCCCAGCTTGAGTCAAGTATAGCATTGTTCAACATATTTCTCAAAATTGTGTGTGATTGATGGACAATAAACTAAAACTATGTCCCTTTTTTCATACACAGGAAATCATCAGCCAGGAGGAGGTTGTAGAAAGTGGCAGCCAGGAGGTGGCAGGGGAAAGTGGCAGCCAGGAGGTGGCAGGGGAAAGTGGCAGCCAGGAGGTGGCGGGAGTAAGTGGCAGCCAGGAGGTGGCCGGGCCCAGTAGCCTGACCAAATCCCAGGTCCCTCCCCTTCGCTTTTAAAAAAAAGGCCCAGGAAGGGGAGGAGCCTGGAGGAGTCAGCACTTGGGTTAATTCGGCAGGCTTCTGCGGCCCTCAGAACCCCCCCCAGTCTTCTTGAGGCCTGTGCCTGCATGGCTGCCAACAAAATGCAGGAAATGGAGGTGGGCCAATGCCTCTTTTGTGAGGAAGTGATATATATGGCCCTAAATTAGGGGTTGAGGGGCAAACTCACAAGCAAAACCCACCTGTGTGAGTTGGATCATCCTCCTCCTCCTCCACCTCCTGCCACAACACCAACACCAGAGCCACAGCCTGGAAGCAAGTGTGGAAGGAAGCATGTAAGGAAGACAAGAGAATGATGGCCTGGGTTCAGTCTGGTCTGGCAGCCCACAGCCTGGGGACATATATATCACCTGCTGCTGTTTCTGATCTCTCTGAGTCCTGGACTGGATTGTGCTCCCTATTAAATGGAGTCCTCAGGCTCCCAATTTTGCTTGTCAAATAGTTGATGTGCGCCCTGGGGTACAAAGGCTTCGCCAATTTCACCAGTTTATCCAGCGTTGCCTTCCTCTTTATTTTCTTATGACTCCTAATTAGGGATGAGCCGAACACCCCCCCGGTTCGGTTCGCACCAGAACCTGCGAACGGACCGAAAGTTCGCACGAACGTTAGAACCCCATTGACGTCTATGGGACTCGAACGTTCGAAATCAAAAGTGCTCATTTTAAAGGCTAATTTGCATGGTATTGTCCTAAAAAGGTTTTGGGGACCCGGGTCCTACCCCAGGGGACATGTATCAATGCAAAAAAAACTTTTAAAAATGGCCGTTTTTTCGGGAGCAGTGATTTTAATGATGCCTAAAGTAAAAAAAAAAAAAGTGAAATATTCCTTTAAATATCGTACCTGGGGTGTGTCTATAGTATGCCTGTAAAGTGGCTCGTGTTTCCCGTGTTTAGAACAGTCCCTGCACCAAATGTCATTTTTAAAGGAAAAAATCTCATTTAAAACTGCTTGCGGGTTTAATGTCATGTCGGGTCATGGCAATATGGATGAAAATCAGTGAGACAAACGGCATGGGTACCCCCCAGTCCATTACCAGGCCCTTTGGGTCTTGTATGGATATTAAGGGGAACCCCGCACCCAAATTAAAATAAGGAAAGGCCCTATATACTCTGAACAGCAGTATACAGGCGGTGCAAACAAGACAGGGACTGTAGGTTTGTTGTTAAGTAGAATCTCTTTGTAATTTTGAACGGGTAAATTTTTAAAGCGTTTAGCTCCAGCCAAAAAATCTTTTTTAAGCTTTTTGGAAAACATAGGGAAGGGTTATCACCCCTGTGACATTTGTTTTGCTGTCTTTCCTCCTCTTCAGAAGATTTCACCTCACTTTTTGTCCCAATGAAAAATGTTTTTTGAAAATTTGGGTTTTTTGTGGAACAAGGATTGGAAAGCATCAGTGGAAAGGAGAAATTGTTTTCCCATATTAACTCTTACAGGAGAGAATTTCCCTTCCTAGGGGTAGATTTCATCTCACTTCCTGTTGTCTCCTTCCGTTTGCAAGTAGGAGTCGTTTGTAAGTTAGATGTTTGAAAGTAGGGTCCTGCCCTATATACTCAGCAGAAATTTGGGCCTTAGGTGTTGCTGTGGCCACAACACTGTAAGCCCTCACAGGGCCCTGCTGTGAAATATTAGATCAAGAATTGTAATTACATGCCCCTGTTGAACAGGAGCTGAAAAATTAGGCCTTAGGCACTGGTGCTGGTGCCACAACACTGCAACCCCTCACAGACACTCTAGTTGGAATGCAGGAACGAGCCCTGCTGCAAAGTATTGCATCAAAAATTGTAATTACACGCCCCTGTTAGACAGGGGCAGAAAAATTGGGCCTTAGGCACTGGTGCTGGTGCCACAATACTGCAACCCCTCACAGACACTCTAGTTGGAATGCAGGAACGAGCCCTGCTGCAAAGTATTACATCAAAAATTGTAATTAACACGCCCCTGTTAAACAGGGGCTGAAAAATTGTGCCTTAGGCACTGGTGGTGGCGCCCAGAACCAAAAATGTTCTTACAAGCTATCAGCGTGATGATTGAGGAGGAAGAGGATAATTACTCAGGGATAGTCACTCAGCATCAGCATAGGCAGTCTTTGAAGGGATCTGAGATTTCAAAAAAAATTATTCGGTTACATCAGCATCAGGTGCTTGGTAGCTGGTGGTGATCCAAGACTCATTCATTTTTATGAAGGTCAGCCGATCGACCGAGTCGGTGGACAGACGCACCCTCGGTTACCACGCCTCCAGCAGCACTGAATGTGCGTTCCGAAAGAACGCTGGATGCAGGACAGGCCAGTAGCTCAATTGCATACTGTGCAAGCTCTGGCCAGTGATCCATCCTCAAGACCCAGTAACCCAGAGGATTTTCGGTGGGAAAGGTGTCCAAGTCTGATCTTGCCCCTAGGTATTCCTGCACCATGTAAAACAGACGCTGGCGATGGTTGCTGGAACCGATCATACCTTGGGGCTGCGGACCAAAAAATTGTCTGAACGCATCGGTCAGACGGCCACCTTCTCCACCGCTCCTTCTTTGACTGACCGAAGCCTCAGCAACACGTTGTCCAGAAACAGGAGTTTGTAACCTCCCAGTCTCTGGGAACGCGTTGCACAGACCTTTCTGCAAGGCCTCCCGAAGATATTTCATCCTCTGCTCCCTCTGCGATGGCAAGATAAGGTCCGCAACCTTACCCTTGTAACGTGGATCAAGGAGGGTTGCCAGCCAGTATTGGTCCTTCTCCTTGATACCACGAATACGAGGATCCTTACGCAGGCTTTGCAGGATCAGGGAGGCCATGCAGCGTAGGTTTGCTGAGGCATTCGGTCCGGAGTCCTCTGGGTCACTAAGGACGACAACGTCTGCAGCCACCTCCTCCCAGCCACGTACAAGTCCATGTGTTTCTTGGGACTGATCCCTTAAAGACTGCTGCTGATGCTGAGTGCCAGGCTCCACCTCCATACTGACACAATCTTCCTCCTCCTCCTCCTCCTCCTCGTCCTCTTCCTGTGTGATCGGCGGGCACGCAGGAACACTGTCTGGATAAAGGGGGCCTTGAGAGCTAAGGAAGTCCTCCTCTTCCTGCCTCTGTTCTGCCTCAAGTGCCCTGTCCATTATTCCACGCAGCGTGTGCTCCAACAGGTGGACAAGGGGGACAGTGTCACTGATGCATGCACTGTCACTGCTCACCATCCTCGTGGCCTCCTCGAATGGTGACAGGACAGTGCATGCATCCCTGATCATGGCCCACTGGCGTGGGGAAAAAAAACCAAGCTCCCCTGACCCTGTCCTGGTGCCATAGTCGCACAGGTACTCATTGATGGCCCTCTGCTGCGTGTGCAGCCGCTGCAGCATGGCCAAAGTTGAGTTCCACCTGGTGGGCATGTCACAGATTAGGCGGTTCTTGGGCAGGTTAAACTCCTTTTGGAGGTCCGTCAGCCGAGCACTGGCATTATATGACCGGCGGAAATGCACACAGACTTTCCTGGCCTGCCTCAGGACATCCTGTAAGCCCGGGTACCTGCCCAAGAACCGCTGCACCACCAAGTTAAGGACGTGAGCCAAACAGGGCACATGGGTCATTTGTCCCTGTCGGAGGGCAGAGAGGAGGTTGGTGCCATTGTCGCAAACCACCATTCCTGCCTTAAGTTGGCGTGGCGTCAACCACCTCTGAACCTGCCCCTGCAGAGCTGACAGAACCTCTGCCCCAGTGTGGCTCCTGTCCCCCAAGCACACCAGCTCAAGCACCGCATGGCATCTTTTGGCCTGCGTACTTGCGTAGCCCCTTGAACGACTACGGAGCACCGCTGGTTCCGAGGAAGAGGCCATGGAGGAAGAAGAAGAGGAGGGGGTGGAGGAGAGAGGTGTGTCACAATCAGCATTTTGGAGGCGTGGTGGCGGAACAACCTCCAACACTACTGCACCTTGTCCTGCATCCTTCCCAGCTGCCAGCAGAGTCACCCAATGTGCCGTGAAACTTAGGTAACGTCCCTGTCCATGCCTGCTGGACCATGAGTCAGCGCTAATATGCACCTTACCGCTGACCGCCCTGTCCAGCGAGGCATGGACATTGCCTTCCACATGCCGGTAGAGAGCCGGAATCGCCTTCCGTGAGAAAAAGTGGCGTTTGGGTACCTGCCACTGAGGAACCGCACATTCCACAAACTCACGGAAGGGGGCAGAGTCTACCAACTGAAAAGGCAGCAGTTGAAGTGCTAGCAATTTTGCCAAGCTAGCATTCAACCGTTGGGCATGTGGATGGCTGGGAGTAAACTTCTTTCGGCGGTGCAGCAGCTGGGGCAGGGAAATTTGCCTGGTACAATCTGACGTCGGTGTACCAAAAGCAGATTGCCCACAAGTACTTGGCTGTGACACACCTAATTCTACACCTTCATTCCTCTCACTGCAGGTCTCAGAGAGGACTGGAGGTCTAGTGGGGTTGGAAATCTCAGCTGATGAGGAGCAAGGAGAGATCCTCTTTGTTCTTTGGTGTGGGTCTTTTAGATACGCTTGCCAACGAACTGCATGGTAGGTCAACATATGTCTGGTCAAGCATGTGGTACCCAAGCGGGAGATGTTTTGGCCACGTGAGATACGCTTGAGACATATGTTGCAAATAGCAGCGGTGCGATCTGATGCACTCGTCTCAAAAAAGGCCCACACCAAAGAACTTTTTGAATAACGCGCAGAGACTGCAGCGCCCTGCACATGTGGAGCTTTGGGGTGTGATGCAGTCAATGTGCTGCCCTTAGGCTGGCCCCTGGAGGGCATCCTGCCTCGTTGGTGATGTGCCGCCTCCTCCTCCTCCTCCTCCTCCTCTCTCCTATCAGGCACCCACGTTGAGTCAGTGACCTCATCATCCCCTCCCTCCTCATCACTGGAGCAAACCTGGCAGTATGCTGCAGCAGGGGGAGCATGACTGCCAGATTGCTGTCCTTCTTGGGCACCCCCTCTGTCCGTGCTCATGTTACTGCCTTCATCGAGCTCAGTATCATCATCAGAGCCTTCCAAACGCTGGGCATCCTCCTGGAGCATGTACCCAACACTGTGGTCAAACAGTTCGAGGGAATCCTCATGAGGACATGGTGGAGCTAGGGAAGGAGTCACTGATGACATTGAGCTGAGGGAAGAGGCCGCTGCTTTGCCAGACAAAGCACCCTGGGCATGGGTGAGAGAGGATGAGGAGGATGAGGACGGCTTGGTCATCCACTCAACCAAGTCTTCCGCATGTTGCGGCTCAACACGGCCAGCTGCCGAAAAAAAGGCCCAGCGTGTCCCATGGCCACGTGCTGATGAGGATGCACCGTCTCCACGACCAGCACTAGACACAGAGCCTGCTTGCCCTCTCTTATTGGCTTGTGACTGTCTGCCTCTCCTTCTTGGCCTTCCAGACATACTAATGGCCTGTAGCTGCACTAAGCTGGGATAGAACACCAGTAATTTTCTTCAGGTAGCTTTATATACTGTAACCAGACAAGCCTGCCTGTCAGTAGGAAGATAACAGGAACGGATCTAGCTGAACACTGTGAGCAGGACGCACTGTACTAAATGTAAATAGTCTAGCTGCCTGACCGTGGTACTAATAGGATCAAATAGAACACCAGTAATTTTCTTCAGGTAGCTTTATATACTGTAACCAGACAAGCCTGCCTGTCAGTAGGAAGATAACAGGAACGGATCTAGCTGAACACTGTGAGCAGGACGCACTGTACTAAATGTAAATAGTCTAGCTGCCTGACCGTGGTACTAATAGGATCAAATAGAACACCAGTAATTTTCTTCAGGTAGCTTTATATACTGTAACCAGACAAGCCTGCCTGTCAGTAGGAAGATAACAGGAACGGATCTAGCTGAACACTGTGAGCAGGACGCACTGTACTAAATGTAAATAGTCTAGCTGCCTGACCGTGGTACTAATAGGATCAAATAGAACACCAGTAATTTTCTTCAGGTAGCTTTATATACTGTAACCAGACAAGCCTGCCTGTCAGTAGGAAGATAACAGGAACGGATCTAGCTGAACACTGTGAGCAGGACGCACTGTACTAAATGTAAATAGTCTAGCTGCCTGACCGTGGTACTAATAGGATCAAATAGAACACCAGTAATTTTCTTCAGGTAGCTTTATATACTGTAACCAGACAAGCCTGCCTGTCAGTAGGAAGATAACAGGAACGGATCTAGCTGAACACTGTGAGCAGGACGCACTGTACTAAATGTAAATAGTCTAGCTGCCTGACCGTGGTACTAATAGGATCAAATAGAACACCAGTAATTTTCTTCAGGTAGCTTTATATACTGTAACCAGACAAGCCTGCCTGTCAGTAGGAAGATAACAGGAACGGATCTAGCTGAACACTGTGAGCAGGACGCACTGTACTAAATGTAAATAGTCTAGCTGCCTGACCATGGTACTAATAGGATCAAATAGAACACCAGTAATTTTCTTCAGGTAGCTTTATATACTGTAACCAGACAAGCCTGCCTGTCAGTAGGAAGATAACAGGAACGGATCTAGCTGAACACTGTGAGCAGGACGCACTGCACTAAATGTAAATAGTCTAGAAGATAACAGGAACGGATCTAGCTAAACTGAATACAGTGTATATATATATATGCAACACCTGGGATGCATATATATACACAATACACTGTAAGTGCAGCTAACTGACTGACTGTTCTGCCTAATCTATCTAACTCAAATCAAATGACACTGTCTGTCTCTCTCTCTCAATGAACGCCGGAACACACAGTACACAGGGCCGCCGTGCAGGCGGCCTTATATAGTGTGGGGCGTGTACTAAATCCCCTGAGCCATAATTGGCCAAAGCCTGCCATGCCGCAGTGTATTATGGGCCGTGACGCGCCACACGAATTTGGCGCGAACGGCCCATATCGTTCGCAATTCGGCGAACGGGCGAACAGCCGATGTTCGAGTCGAACATGGGTTCGACTCGAACACGAAGCTCATCCCTACTCCTAATAAATGTCTATTTTTTGTCTAAAATCATTGGCTATGTGTTAAAATTAAAAAAAGGACAGTCTGTTTGTGAGTAGGCAGGTATATTTTAAAAAGACAATGTCAAATTAACAAGGGACACCAACACCAACCAATCTCCTTGAGATTAAAAAATACAAGATAATAATGGTGTGGTAACTTGACACACAAAACAAAAAAAAATATTATGGAGATTACAAGAAAAAAAATAAAAAACAGGAGATCTTGATTTAAAAAAAAAAAGGAGATTACTATAAACAAAAATGAAAAACATTATTATGGAGATCTGGCGGGAAAAAAAAAATGTATTCATGAGATCACAAGAAATAATAAAGAAATCAGTTTGTCAGAACTCTGTGTGAATATCAGCTGCAAAACAACTTCATTATTCTAGCATTATAAAGATGAAGAGAATGCGCTGCATTGAAAGATTTCAAAATTTGCAGCGTGACGAATGTGCTATCTCCATTACGAACGCTAGTTTTACCAGACCGAGCGCTTCCATCTCGTACTTGTTTCCGAGCATGCGCGGAATTTTGTGCTTCGGAATTGTGTACACACAATTGTGTACACATGCTCGGAATTTCTGACAATGGATTTTGTTGTCGGAAAATTTGAGATCCAGCTCTCAAATTTTTGTTGTCGTAAATTCTGACAAAAAATGTCCGATGGAGCCTACACGCGGTCGGAATTTCCGATAACAAGCTCCCATCGAACATTAGTTGTCAGAAAATCCGATCGTGTGTACGCGGCATTAGTCTGCCTGCAAAGTCGCGTATCTGTACCGTTTATAGAACCAGCAAAACTGACATTTCTAAAGAAAAAAAAAACAAGTCAAATCACATTTAAATTGGCTTGCGGTTGCAATTGCCGCCACCCGGCTATTTAAATAAAATAAAGAAAAAAACGGCATTAGGTTCCTCCCCCCAGTCCATGGATTAATTTTAAGGGGAACCCCACGCTAGAATAAAAAAAACAGCGTGGGGTCTCCCCCAAAATGCATACCAAACTCTGAGCAAGCGCCCCCCTGAACAATACCAGGCCACATGCCCTCAACTTGGGTTTGGGTGCTTTGGGGCAGAAGGGGCTCTGCACTGACCCAGCATGCACTGAAGGGTCTGGTATGGACTGGGGGGACCCCACGTGTTTTTTTTTTTCCTATTTTTTTTACTAGCAAGTGTTTGTTTTTTTTAAATTCAGCTGTCAGCGGGGAAGCCCATTGAAATCTGATGACTCATCGGTTGTTAAGGACGCCTCTGCCAGCTTCCCGGCCCCGCCGCCTAACAACCAGCTTTTACGGCACCCTGATTGGGCAAAGGTTGTCCCAATCAGGGCACAGAATGTACTGAGAAGCGCATACTGCATTTCAGGGCGTTCGGCGGGGCCGAACCGTTCACCCAACACTAGTGACAAACATACACACAGCTATAACCATAGGCTTGCCTGGGCACACCCTGATCACCCCGTGTGGTGCAGATTCCCCCTGTTTGGACCCCTGGTATTTCAGCTAAGCCCCCTAACGGGGCTCCTAAAAAATGTAATAAAATTGTAAAATTTAATAAAAAATAAGATCCTAAAAATAAAAACTACTGACACCGGTCACCCCCCTACTAACACCAATCTCTGCCCTACTGACATTGTCAGTACATATACACATGCACACACATGTATATGTGTTTTTAGCTTTGGGGTGCACACCCTAATGCAATAAGCTGTGCACACCTATGGCTGTAACGAAAAATCACTGTGTTTTGTTTAATATGATTGTCTCCCATGATCATCATCACCATCTAGTGACCATAATGGGTTTTTTTTCTGATTGAGCTATTTCTGGAACAATACAGCAATATGGTCACTAGATGGGGCTGATGACCGTAGGAAGTAATCGTGTTACACAAAATCTGTGGCTGTGTGAACATTTATCAATGTCATAAGCACATTTTTTAAATAAATAAAACACTTAAAGTCTACTTTTGCAGAGAAAGAAGAACATTAACCCACTCTATTCCGCTTCCTATGACTCCTTGTTGTTCCTGAAGGGCTTGTAGAACTGCTCAAAGCTAGAGGCTTAAGGATCCCCGTGCCAGTACTCAGAATATGGGAGCAAGTGTCTAAGTGCACTAATCCAGAAGTGTAAGCATGCCAAGGATGAGACGCCACTCAAACCCACCCGGTGTTATCATGGTGTATAACGGTGTATGGCCTCAGCCAAAGATGCTACGGCCACGCTGCTGACATGTTTGGCCCCACCGAGGCTTGCCCTCAAGTGGGTGGGGCAAAACATGTCAGAGGGCGTGGCCGGAGCAGCACTGTTCATTGGCATCCTTGTTGGTCCCACTACATAATATGGGAGCGGCATCTGTAGTCACTATCCCACTCCCCTGCCGTCCTTGGCCACTTTTGTTATCAAAAGTCAAATGCTGCTCCGTCCCTAAATACTACACAAAAATGCATTTCCCATAGAACTTTATGGCAGCCAAAAAATTATTACAAACTTTTTTCTTATATGAGTAAATAGACCAGATTTTTCTGCACCCAGTCTATCTGGTCTATTTACTCATGTGAATTGATTCTTTGTGGCCAAAAGCTTTTGATTGTTGTTAACTTCGCATGTATTAGGTCCATGTACTCTTTCTTGTTATTTGTATATTAAGATATGTTCCACCCAATATCCCCTGAAGAAGATTGTCTACAATTGTAACGCGTCGGGAACAGTCGATGGCTAATAACCATTAGCTTATGCATGGTGTATGTTTTTTTTTCTGCTCCTGGATGTGCAAATTGGTGGCAAATGAATGATCTGTCTATGTATAGTGTACACTTTCTCTACTCCCAATGGGAGAATAGCAGATGACACTGTAGAGTTAAAGACCAGATCATTTTATGTAAAGATGAAATTTTAATCTTTTAATACAAATAAACTTCTTTTCTTTTAAAAGTTTTTGCAGTCATTTTTTTTTGACTGCCATAAAGTCCCATGGGAGATGCATTTTTTGTGGCTTACTTATTTTATTAAACTTCAATTTTTTAAACATTTTTTTTAGCTCACTGTATTGCAATCAGGAGAGGGTTGACAAACCTCTCATCTGATAGCATAGTGCAGGTGACAGGTTCTCTTTAACCACTTGCCTACTGGGCACTTTTACGCCCCTCCTGCCCAGGCCAATTTTCAGCTGTAAGTGCTGGCACACTTTGAATAACACGGTCATGCAACACTGTACCCAAACAAAATGTTTATAATTTTTTTCACACAAATAGAGCTTTCTTTTGGTGGTATTTAATCACCACTGGATTTTTTATTTTTTTGCTAAATAAACAAATAAAGACAAAACGTTTTGAAAACATTTTATTTCATAATTTGTTATAAAATTTGTGGAAAAAGGTAATTTTGCTCCTTCACTGCTGTGCACTGATGTGGCTGCACTGATGGGCACCGATGTGGCTGCACTAATGGGCACTGATGAGGTGGCACTGACGAGCACTGATAGGCTGCACTGATGAGGAGACACTGTTGGGTACTGATGAGACTGTACTGATAGGTGGCACTGATGGGAACAGATAGGTGGCACTGATGATCACTGATAGGTGGCACTGATGGGCGGCACTGATGGGCACTGATAGGCAGCACTGATGGGTGCAGGTAGGCGGCACTGATGGGCACTGGTAGGCAGCACTGATGGGTACAGGTAGGCGGCACTCATGTGCAATGCTCAGTGCCACTGATAGGTGGCACTGATTGGCAGCACTGATAGGCACTGATTGGCAGCACTGGTGGGCACAGATTGGCAGCACTCGTAGGCACATATTGGCAGCACTGGTGGGCACTGTTGGGACTGCACTGATAATCATGATGCTGATAATCAGTGCCCTGATTATCAGTGTACATGTCCCTTTTAAAGAAGCTGGTTATCGTCTCTCTTCTCCGATCCTCATGCTGTCACCTGTCAGCATGAGGAAAGGAGTGCCAATCGCTGGCTTCTATTTACATCCGTGATCAGCTGTGATTGGATCAGGTGATCACGTGAGGCCATCATATGATGTCTCCCTGAACTAGCCATCCGCGCTGTATCCATCATTCGGCTAGAGCGTGGTCGGCAAGTCGTTAAGGAGACATCAAGGATCTATTACACTTCTAATGTCACCTCTGCATTTTGTTGATGCCAACTGAGAACAGACTGTGCTTGACTATCTTAAAAAAAATGAAACATGGCAAAATCAAGTATTCTGACCCCAGTGGTACAGGTTTAAAAACATTTACAATCATCCTTAAATCTGCAATAAGCATTTAGCAGGACAAAACCTGTCTCGATAGTATATAATAAGCCCTCTGTGATTGCAGATAGAGGAATCCACATTCATTTCTAGTCCTGATAGAAAACACAAAAAAGCAGCGCTCTATGGGTAAAGTCAGATATATAAAACAAAGTATATATGCATAATAACAAATGCACCTAGGATTGGATGCAAATTGTATTTATTTATATTTATTGTATTTCTAGTCCTGATGGCTTTGTACAGAATGAAAACTGTACATACATTCTGAAATGACAGAGTCTACTGAAATGGACAAACCACAATACATTACTTTACAAAGCAAATGAAAGTTGCCCAGCACAGTCTGTAGAGCCAAGATGACACAAATTTCTCTAGCTCCATTTTCTGAAAAGATGAAATGGTACATTTAATGGTATTGATGGTGGATACATTAGCTAAAGGGGCAGAGGAGTTATGAATAATATAAAAAAAATTCTAATGTTGGGGAATTGAAACAGGAATGAAAATTCAATGAACGGCGGCAGAAGGATTAGTGTTGGAAAATGACACTGAAGAAAAGGACATTCTTCTACCCCTAACACCAACACATACAATGGGCTCTTTTTCTTCTCTCCCGTACCCAACTGCACTTAGGAAATGCATAATTACAGCAGAGTAATATCCAAAGGCAAAGTTCTTGCATACAGTGCTTTGAAAAAGTATTCACATCTCTTGAAACTTTCCACATTTTGTCATGTTACAACCACAAACGTAAATGTATTTTATTGGGATTTTATGTGATAGACCAACACAAAGTGCCACATAATTGTGAAGTGGAAGGAAAATGATAAATGGTTTTAAAAATTTTGAACAAATAAATATGTGAAAAGTGTGGCGTGCATTTGTATTCAGCCCGCCTGAGTCAACACTTTGTAGAACCGCCTTTCACTGCAATTACAGCTGCAAGTCTTTTTGGGGATGTCTCTACCAGCTTTGCACATCTGGAGAGTAACATTTTTGCCCATTCTTCTTTGCAAAATAGCTCAAACTCTGTCAGATTGAATGGAAAGTGTCTGTGAACAGCAATTTTCAAGTCTTGCCACAGATGCTCAATTGGATTTAGGTCTGGACTTTGACTGGGCCATTCTAACACATGAATATGCTTTCATCTAAATCATTCCGTTGTAGCTCTGGCTGTATGTTTAGGGTTGTTGTTCTGCTGGAAGGTGAATCTCCGCCCAAGTCTCAAGTAATTTGCAGACAGGTTTTCTTCTAAGATTGCCCTGTATTTGGCTCCATCCATCTTCCCATCAACTCTGACCAGCTTCCCTGTCCCTGCTGAAGAAAAGCATCTCCACAACATGATGCTGCCACCTCCATGTTTAATGGTAGGGATGGTGTGTTCAGGGTGATGCGCAGTGTTAGTTTTCCGCCACACATAGCATTTTGCTTTTAGGCCAAAAAGTTAAATTTTGGTCTCATCTGACCAGAGCACCTTCTTCTACATGTTTGCTGTGTCCTCCACATAGCTTCTCGCAAACTGCAAACGGGACTTCTTATGGCTTTCTTTCAACAATGGCTTTCTTCTTGCCAGTCTTCCATAAAGACTAGATTTGTGGAGTGCACGACCAATCGTTTTCCTGTGGACAGATTCTCCCACCTGAGCTGTGGATCTCTGCAGCTCCTCCAGAGTTACCATGGGCTTCTTGGCTGCTTCTCTGATTAATGCTCTCCTTGCCCGACCTGTCAGTTTAGGTGGAAGGCCATGTCTTGGTAGGTTTGCAGTTGTGCCATACTTTTCCATTTTCGGATGATGGATTGAACAGTGCTCCGTGAGATGTTCAAAGCTTGGGATTTTTTTTTATAACCTAACCCTGCTTTAAACTTCTCCACAACTTTATCCCTGACTTGTCTGGTGTGTTCCTTGGCCTTAATGATGCTGTTTAATTTACTAGGGTTATCTAACAAACCTTTGAGGGCTTCACAGAACAGCTGTATTCATACTGAGATTAAATTACACACAGGTGGACTCTATTTACTAATTAGGTGACTTCTGAAGGCAATTGGTTCCACTAGATTTTAGTTATTGGTATAATAATAAAGGGGGCTGAATACAAATGCACGCCACACTTTTAAGATATTTATTTGTATAAAATGTTGAAAACCATATATCATTTTCCTTCCACTTCACAATTATGTGCCACTTTGTGTTGTTCTATCACATAAAATCCCAATTTTCCTGCACACGGACCCACTGCTTTCAGAAAATGCCCCTGACCTGAGCTCATAATTGTGCATCCAGTCCAGATGCTTGTATGTGACATCACATACATCCCATACATCATACATCACATACATCACATACATCACATACAAGCACGTGGGTTGGATGCAAGAGTTGGATCAGCAGGATGAGTGTGCCGGGACAGTTAGATGTGTCTCATCTCTGCTTCCTTTCACCACTCTGCATATCACACATATCATAGATGAGAAGAGGGTACAGCAGTGGAGCAGATGAGCAAGATGGTACAGCGTTGGGGAAAATGAGCAGGAGGGGTTCAGAGGTGGGACAGATGAGCAGGAGGGTACAGTGGTGGGGCAGATGTTCAGGAGGTACAGTAGTGGAAGATATGAGAAGGGGGTTCAGTGTTGGGCCAGATGAGCAGTGGGATTCAGTGTTGGGCTAGATGAGCAGGGGGGGTTTAGTGTTGCGGCAGATGAGAAGGGGGTTCAGTGGTGGGACAGAAAAGCCGGGGGGTAGAGCAGTGGGGCAGATGTGAAAGGAGCTCTATTGGTGGGACAGAAGAGCAAGGGGGTACAGTGGTGGGACAGATGTGCAGGAGGTACAGTGGTGGGACAGATGTGCAGGAGGTATAGTGGTGGGAGGGATGAGAAGGGGGTTCAGCGATGGGACAGAAAAGAAGGGGGGTACAGTGATGGGCCAGTTGAGCAGGGGGTTACAGTGGTGGGAAAGATGAGTGGGGGGGTTCAGTGTTGGGGCAGAGGAGAACGGAGGTACATTGGTGGGACAGATGAGCAGGGGGATACAGCAGTGGGGCAGAGGAGCAGGGGGTACAGAGGCGGGCAGTTTGGGCAGACGGGTGCAGAGGAGAAAGGAGGTACATCGGCGTGGAACACATGAGCAGGGGAGTTCAGTGGTGGGACAGATGTGCAGGAGCTACAGTGGTGGGGCAGATGAGAAAGGGGGTTACAGTGGTGGGGCAGATGAGCAGATAAGTTCAGTGTTAGGACAGATGAGAAGATGGTTCAGACAAAAGAGCATGGGGGTATGGCGGTGGAGCAGATGTGCAGGGAGGTACAGTGGTGGGGCAGATGAGAAAGGGGAAACATTGATGGGGCAGATGTGCAGGGGGGTACAGTGGTGGGGCAGATGTGCAGGGGGCACAGTGATCTGAGGTGTGGAGTTGCGAGAATTGGGGCTGATCTGAGATGTGAGTGCAGGATGTTAATTTCTCACTACTAAAGTAGTTTACATCATTTAGTTTATAAAAAATCCTTCTCGTGATTGAGAGTGTAAAGTTGACATTTTTTTGTTATAAAATCGGCACGCTCAATTTCTTTGAAAAAATTTTTCAGCACACTGTGCTCAAAATGTTGCCTACCCCTGGTCTAGAAGACTGGAATAAAATCTTTTTTCAAGAAATATACGATTTTTTTTTTTAACGATGTACAAATTTAAAACGTTTTATTTAGTAAACTATTAGTGAAGAATAAAATAGGCAGTGGGCAAAAAGAGGGGTACCAAATCCTGGTTCATACAAAATTTGTACATAACTATAAGTATGGAGTTTCAGGGACCTGAGGATCACAACAATTAAAAAAAATGAAACAACAGTTTTATTATTGGTGTATGCATATAAAACAGTACATACTGTACATTGTTAATAAAAAAATAAAAAAAAAGAGTACGTATTCCAGTACAATCCAAGCCCTCCTTTATCTAAGGGCCCCTAAACAGCTTCTTATATCATACATATCATTGAACAAGGTCATGAGGCCTTTTTGTAAATCACATTAAGATTTTTATAGAGGTCCTGCTTTCCATTAACCACTTGCCTACAGGCAGGGCTTTTTTTCTCAGGCAATAGGTATAGGAACTCCCCCCTACCTACCTCCAAACGCTGTCCCTTGGTTCCACCCCGTACCCACATCTCAGTACCGCCCTAGAGCCAAGTATTATTTTGTGGTGCTAAATAATTTGTATGGAATTGGTTAATGATCCCCTGCAGCTAGCAGCAATAGATCCCTCCTCCCCAGCAACCATAGATTCCTCAAGCAACAATAGACCCCTCCCTCAACAGTAGATTCCTCCCAGCAACAATTTACCCCCTACAACAATAGACTTCGCTAGCAAAAATAGACCACTACACAGAAATAGATCCCTTCCACCAACAATAGATTCCCCAGCAGCCAGCATCAATAGACTTTTCAGCACACCTCAGCATTGCTTGCCATTACATACATATAGTATACATATACATACATATATACATCTAGTGCAGAAGATGCCGGAACTGCATTCCCCCGCGTTCCCACTGAAAAAAAGCCCTGCCTCCAGGGCACTTTCACCCCTTTCCTGCCCAGGCCAATTTTCAGCTTTTAATGCTGTCACAATTTGAATGACAAACGCGGGATCATGCTACACTGTAACCATGTGAAATTTTGTGAAATAGAGCTTTCTTTTGTTGGTATCGAATCACTGCTGTTTTTTTTATTTTTCCACAAAAAAGTTTCAGTAAATTTTGTAAATAATTAATTTTTCTCCTTTTCTCCTGCACTGATGGGCACTGATAGGCTGCACTTATGGGCACTGATGTGTGCGGCACCTATGGGCACTGATTAGTTGGCACTGATGAGGAGGCACTAAAATGCTGCACTTATGGGCACTAATAGGGGGCACTGATATGTGGCACTGATGAGCACTGATAGGTGGCACTGATGGGTGGCACTGGTGGGCACAGATAAGTAGCAACAATAAGCACTGGTAGGCGGCACTGGTGAGCACTGACAGGCAGCACGGATAGGCGGCACTGATGGGTGGCATTGATGGGTGGTATGATGGGTGGAACTAATGGGCATTGATGGGCAGCACTAATGGGCATTGATGGGCAGAACTGATAGGTAGCACTGATAGGCAGCACTGATGGGCACTGCTGTACCTAAACAACATTTTTATCATTTTGTTGAGACATATGGAGCTTTCTTTTGGTGGTATTTAATCGCTACTGAGTTTTTTTTTCCGCTAAACAAATAAAAAAAGATTTTTTTCCCTTGGTTTCTGTTATAAAATTCTGTACATAAGTAATTTTTCTCCTTCACTGATGTACGCTGATAAGGCTGCACTGGTGGGCACTAATGAGTCTGCACTGATGGCCACTGATGAGGTGGCACTTATGGGCACTGATGAGGCGGCATCTATGGGCACTGATTAGGTGGCACTGATGAGGAGGCACTAATATGCTGCACTTATGGGCACTGATAGGGGGCACTGATAGGGGGCACTGATGAGCACTGATAGGTGGCACTGATGGGTGGCACTGGTGGGCACAGATAAGTAGCAACAATAAGCACTGATAGGCGGCACTGGTGGGCACTGACAGGCAGCACGGATAGGCGGCACTGATGGGTGGCATTGATGGGTGGCACTGATGGGTGGAACTAATGGGCTTTGATGGGCAGCACTGATGAGCAGAACTGATAGGCGGCACTGATGGACACTGCTGTACCTAAACAACATTTTAATAATTTTTTTGAGACAGATGGAGCTTTCTTTTGGTGGTATTTAATCACTACTGAGTTTTCTTTTTTTTGCTAAACAAACAAAAAAAGATTGAACATTTTGAGAATTTTTTTTCCCTTCATTTCTGTTATAAAATTCTGTAAATAAGTAATTTTTCTCCTTCACTGATGTACGCTGATAAGGCTGCACTGATGGGCACTGATGAGTCTACACTGATGGGGAGTGAGGAGGCGGCACTGATGGGCAATGAGGAGGCGGCACTAATGAGGTGGCACTGATGGGCACTGATGAGGGGGCACTAATGAGATGGCACAGATGGGTGCTGATGAAGAGGCACTAATAAGCAGCACTGATAGGCGGTACTGATATGCATCACTAATGGGCACTGATAGGTGACACAGATGGGCACTAATAGGCAGCACTTATGGACACTGGTAGGCGGCACAGATAGGCGGCACTGATAGGCACTGATAGACAGCACTGATGGGCACTGATAATTGGCAATGATGGGTGGCACAGATGGGCACAGATAGATGGCACTGATAGTTGGCACTGATGAGGAAACACTGATGGGCACTGACAGGCAGCACTGGTGGGTACTGACTGGCAGCACTGGTGGGCACTGTAGTGGCTGCATTGATAATCGGGACACTGATGATCCTGATTGTCAGTGCAGATGTCCCAGCTGAGGAATTCTGCACCGGCTCTCCACTCCTCATGCTAACACAGCGTGAGGAGAGGAATGCCGATAACCGGCATTTCCTATTTACACTGTGATCAGCTGTGATTGGACACAGCTGATCACAAGTTAAAGGGCCATCGTCATAGGCTCTTTCCTGTGATCTGTGGTACGCTGTGTCACAGGGACATGGCGCAGCACTGATTGCCATGCTGCACAATGAGAAAGGGAGGATGTCATATGATGTCCTCCCAGAAGGAGGGTACCCCTGCCCATCCGTCATTTCATTATATGGTGGGCAGGAAGCAGTTTAAGTATAACTAACGGCAAAACATTTATTTGTGGTTTTGGAAAGAGGGGAGATGAATTAGAACCCCTGTCAGTTTTCATTGCTGTCTGTGCCCCCATCAGGGAGATTCATCCTCTCTATTTGTCCTGTTTACCGTTATCATTGAAAGTGAAAGTAAAAGAAAATCTCAAAATTTGAGTTGTCCCCAGAAAAGAAATAGAGGGGAAATCTTCCAATGGGGACACTAGTTCTAGTGACTTGGGGGTCCCCAAGAAATTCCCCTAATTTGCAGGAATTTCCTCACACTTCCTGTTTGGTTATGAGACAGGAAGTGAAGATAAATCTCCCTATAGGAACAAAGATGGCAAAAATAAACCCGGCAGGGGTTATAACCCTCCCTTGCTCTATTCAAAATGAAAAAAAAAAAGGTTTAGCCTATAGTTCTACTTTAATGTGTTTCACAGGATACCCTGCTTTTACAAGAGGATAGGAGAACAACAATCTGTATTCAATAAAATAAAAAGCACGCCTAGAATTGTACTAGGATAATTATTCTTTGTTTTAACAATGTATGTGCTGTTTTATATGTATATTTCAATAATAAAATTGTGATTATATTTGTAAAAATTGTTGTGATCCTCGGGTACCTCTGAGGTACATGCTTATTTGGTATCCTTTTTTAGAAAAAAAAAATCTTGCTCCATTTCTTTTTAATGACTGATAAATGCAAAAATGTGAAAAATACTTTGTTGCATTTTACAATTACAATATTAAACAGATGTCATTCAGTATATATATATATATTTTATATATATATATATATATATATATATATATATATATATATGTGTGTGTATGTGTATATATATATATATATATATATATATATATATATATATATATATATACACACAGTTGTGCTCATAAGTTTACATACCCTGGCAGAATTTATGATTTCTTGGTCATTTTTCAGAGAATATGAATGATAACACAAAAAACTTTTCTTTCACTCATGGTTGAATTATGATTTTTAAAAAAAGTAAACACAGTTGATTGATAATAAATGGCTTCAGCCAAACATTAACCATGAGTGAAAGAAATGTTTTTGTGTTATCATTCATATTCTTTGAAAAATGACCAAGAAATCTCTGCCAGGGTATGTAAACGTATGAGCACAACTGTATATATATATATATATATATACACACACACACACACACACAAACACAGTATCTCACAAAAGTGAGTACACCCCTCACATTTTTGTAAATATTCTTTTATATCTGTTCATGTGACAACACTGAAGAAATGACACTTTGCTTTAATGTAAAGTAGTGAGTGTACACAATGTATTACAGTGTATGTACAGTGAGTGTATTACAGTGTAAATTTGCTGTCCCCTCAAAATGACTCAACACTTAGCCATTAATGTCTAAACCGCTGGCAACAAAAGTGAGTACACCCCTAAGTGAAAATGTCCAAATTGGGCCCAATTAGCCATTTTCCCTCCCTGGTGTCATGTGACTCATTGGTGTTACAAGACTAAAAATGGGAAAGTTGGGACTTTAAAATGAGGTCATGGACACTGTGGAAATGACTGGATAAAAACATATTTATTGATCGTAATGAAATGCACAATCATATCGGTATAAACCACATATATAAAAGACATTGCAATAAATATCATTCCATAAAGTATTTACAAGCACATATGTATGTGCAAACGTAATACAGACATCAAGAGTACATGAAATATATACCCACTTGGTGCCATATAGTGGTGACCATTGATAAATTGTACAGACAAAACAGAAAATTTCATATATGTACATGTGATGTTACAGCAGCACTTTCACTGGGAATAAGGTGTAACAGTACAATCATACTACAAATAGAATGGTTCTGGAGTGGAGGTATACAAAGGAAATATATATGCATCCCACAATGCCCGACGCGTTTCGTGTGAAGGACACTCATCAGGGGCGATAGCACAGGGACATCTAGAAAAAATCGTAAGGTGCAATTAGTCTGAGTAAATCTAGTCATACTAGGGGAGGGCAGAAAAGCCCACCCTGAGTACTTACATGTAATAAAAGGTATAGCGGGTGTGGTACCAGGGTCCAGGAGGATGTCTGACCCGGGAGCTGAGGTATTCTGGGGTAGCGTGCAGGCGGGACGCACATAAGCCACCCCTGGTCCCAGAGCCCAGGCTGCTGATATTCATAGTAAAAAAGATAATAATGCGCCAGTAATTACTGCCTAGAATGAAAAGGACATAATAAATATGTCAGTCATGCTAGGGAAAAAAAAAAATATATTGAATAAATAAATTGAAATGAAAGAAAAGGGAAAAAAAGGAGTGGATCTCTAACTAAGACAATATTGCAAAATGGATGTCTGTGCAGATGGCAAAAAATTGGAGTGGAAGTATAATCACACCCAAAACATGATAAAGTCTGGTGTAAAGAGTATATGTACATAACTGCAGAGATAATTCCGTTGACGTCAGCTGACATGTCACCGTTGACATCCGACGCTCCATAGGGATACATGTATGTCCGTTTTTCATCCGAAAACAGAAGGATGAAAAACGGACACACGGATCGTCCATGTGAAAGAGCCCTTAAGCTGACATTTATGCAGGCATGAACACGTCAAATCAGTGACTCCTTTCCCTTCCCCCCTTCCTGCCCTCTATCTTTAGACAGACCATTAGAAGTTTTGATGAGAGAGAGAGAGTCTAAAGCAAACTGCCACTGCTGTGCTCTCTCATTTGAAACCCCATAATGCTTTGTGAATCCCCTGTAAAGGGGTAAAGGTTTTTTTTGTAAATTTGAATACAGTATGCATAGTATAACATTGCTCTAAAAACTTTTGAACTTAGAAAAAAATAAAATAAAAAATTGGCCCATCAAATATGAGTTTTCATTTAAGAATGCAAAGCACTCTCTGACTGGACATAGGAGAGGTGATGTCACTGCCCCACCTCTCCACCTCATCCAATCAGAAAATGTTTTGCACTCCATATTCTCTGAATAGTGTCCATGCCACCATCTGCTCGGCACGGGAACTTTAAGTTAGGCCCCTTTCACACTGGGGCAGTGGGGGCGTCGGCGGGAAAACAGCGCTATTTTTAGCGCTGCTGTACCGTCGTTCTTGCAGCGGTATTCGGACGCTAGCGGTGCGATTTTAACCCCTGCTGGCGGCCGAAAAAGGGTTAAAATCCCTCGTACAGTGCGGCTATAGCCGCGGTATTGCTGCGGTATAGCCGCGCTGTCCCATTGATTTCAATGGGCAGGAGCGGTGAAGGAGCGGTGAATACACCGCTCCTTCACCGCTCCAAAAAAGCAGATTGCAGGACTTTTTTCACCGCCCTGCCTGTGCACCGCTTCAGTGTGAAAGCCCTCGGGCTTTCACACTGAACAAACAGCGGAGGCTGTTTAGGGGCGGTTTGCAGGTGGTATTTTTAGCGCAATACTGCCTGCAAACCGCCCCAGTGTGAAAGGGGTCTTAGTGGAAATTACTGGAGTAGCGATGTCTACTTCAGTGGTTTCCAGCTTCCAGGGAGATCAGGCAGCAATGGTATATACTGCACATAGTTTCATTGGTCCAAGTTGGACCAACATAACTATGTATGAAATATCCATGCCCAGAATTCTTCTTTAAATACACATTAATTAAATTCATGTACCGTCTCAAGTAGATTGGCATATAGTTTCATGCACATCCCCAGTTTTTTTATTTTGAATCCACCAAATCCGTTTCAGAAAAAAAACTAGGTGCATCATTTCTTGTTCAATGCCAACATCACCTTAAGAGCAAAAACCTTTTTCAGGACCCTGGTTAGGAACCACTAGAGCACAATGCACATTTCACCACTGGAAAGCCGGGATTGAGGACTGATGGTGAGACAAGGCTGTGTCAAGCTTGCTGTAATCATCCATACTCTTCAATAAATAACTCTTCTTTTCTGAGCCATTTTCAAATTGCAATTCAAGTGTTGTATTCCGCAGAGTGAAAAAAAATCCTTCAGACACACTATCATGTCTCACAGATAAAACAGATGTTTTATCTTTGTCAACTTGTTTTTTTCTTTTCTGGCACATTTTCTGTTCCATCAGATGAAATCTGGAAAAACATTACGGTGCCATCACTTTTATGGTGTTTGAAATTGTTCCAGAGCAAAAGGTATCATATACACTTGGTAACATGAATTTTTTTTCCCCATCTATGCTTAAACTGTATTTCCACTTTTACAGCCAAATTGGGATAACACCAGCTTTATATCTGTTATGTGTTCCCATTCACATAGCGTAACACAGCAACATTTTTTTTTCATTGCTACTTACATATAACTTTCTTTTCTCTGAAACTGCCAAAACTCAACTGCTCTGCAGAGGGTACTGGGGAGTTAAAGCTGAAAAAATTGCAAAGAGCATTAACGCCCTAAACATACCCAGGCCCAAGAAACAATGGGACACTAGTACAATTGCCAAAAATGAGAATTAACATAAAATTATAAATGACATAAAAAGAAAGTGTATTATTAGTCCTTGAGAAATGTCCGTAAAAAAAACGCTGTGGCATGAAGTTCATATTATAACAGTGTCAGCAGTCTTTCTTCCAAGCAGGATCTGGGGAGGCTCTCACCAGCAAACCATGTATAAATGAAAAAAAAAGGAGAGAAAAGTGATGCTATCCAAGTGTGGTATTTATTAAAGCATTTTTATAAAATGAAAAACAATAATTATGCGCTCACATGTACAAGGTATTAAAAAGCATTTCAATAAGTCTCCAGCAGGTGGCAACCTTCCAGGTGGTCATTGGTGAGCAAGCCTCTCCGGATGGATGTGATGTGAGGTGCTTGGAACCAGCAAAGTAACAAGGGGAACACCAGGAAGAGCCAACAGAAGCAGCAGACTGTGTGTGTATATCACATGGATGAGAACCACTGTTGACAACAAGTAAGTGTTGCAGGCCAACCAGACGGCCATGATGGTATCAATCAGAATATGTGGCTTAAATGAGAGTGGTCACGTGTTTTGGGGTGTGGCCCATAAAAAAAAGGGTATGTGAAAGGAGAAGTCCTTAAGAGGTTTCTTATGCTGGCTATTATTGGGGCCCTTTAAGAAGTGTTGGTGCACTTAACAACAGTCCTGACGAACCTGCATGAAGTAAGTGTAGGCTGTGGAAGTAGTGTAGACTTTTGAGCAGTGTTAGAATTTCTATGAAGGAAAACTTATATTTTATCATAGTGTTCTCATTTTCACTAGGTTCATGTGAACTTCTTTTTTAGGTAATGATGCAATGCTTTGGAAGGACTTTGTTTGTCTAGATAAGAAGACACTGTTGACTTCCAAAATAAAAGGAGACATTTGCCTAATAAATAGACCTGTGAAGTTGGAAGACTCCAAGTAAGCAGAAGAGTTTCAATCAAATTAAACCCAGTTTTCTTTTCCTATAATCAAGACCAGCAGTGTACCAACAGGGGGGCGGTCCGCCCCCGGCTGATACACATGGGGGGGTGTCAGCCATACCTCCTTGATTAGCCGCCCCTTGCTTACCAGGGAATGCAGGCTAAATCCTGCTGGAGCACTGCAGCAGTGAATTTCCCGAGAGGGGTGCGCTAATGTGGGTGCACCCGCCCCGTAGCTTGTGCAGGGTGTTTTGTGGTCCCACGTGATATCAGCTCTCTATGGCAACTGGCATTGTTCCCCATTGGCTGCCTTTCTCACTGTGAATACAGAAAGTGCAATGCCGATGAATCTGAGGTCTATCATCATTACACACACACACTATAGATAGCACTTGCGCGGGAGGGAGCTGACATAAATTAATACATGCAGTGATTTGGGTGTGGGGGAAAGGGTACTGCATGTGCTAGGGGGTGTTTTATAATATGTTGTTGGATATTAAATCTGCCCCCCCCAGTCCTCTCTCCTCCCAAAGTGCCCCCTAGCACATGTAGTACCTCTCCCTTACCCCTGATTCAAAAAGATGCTGGCTGCTACACAGGGGACAATCATGGCATCCAGGACCCTGGGCACCCCGCTAGAGATGCATGCCAATCACCGCAGGTGCTCACACTAATGTCCCCCTGCCAGGCAAGTTAGTGGAGCCAGGTGGCAGAACTTTTTCCGTCACTGGGCTCCAGAAATCAGGGCCAGTTTACACAATGAATTGCACAGGATCACACTGTGTGCGATTCACATGCGTTCCAGGTGCATTACAATTTCAGCCCATTCGAGTGAGCTGAAACTGTGCCGGACCGCACCAAGAGTTATAAGAACCACAGGAAATGGATCGCATGGTACTACTGTGCCATACGATCCAATGCGGGTAAACGCATTTGGGACCTGCGTTTGTGGTGTCATTAAGTTAACATCGACACCCACTGCATATCACAACTGCTGTGCGTTCAATGCAGTGCGAGAAACGCAGGTTTCCCACACTGCGCACTGGTGTAAACTGGCCCTTAGTCCGGCTTTGCGGGATTTTTTTCATATCTCAGGAATGTCCCGCAAAAAGTGGGAGAGTTGGGAAGTATTGTTGATTGATTTGTACTAGACGGGGGCACTGGCATACGGGGGGGCGAGCGGGGGAAAGCGGGCGCCCCGGGTGCCACACATTAGGGGGGAGTCAGGCGGCACCCAGGTGACATCCACCAGAGGGGTGACACCCAGGGCCGGCCGCCGGATTGCCTCCACCACTCACTAACACAGGAGAGCGGAGCAGGGGGCAGAACGGGAGAGAGAAACGGCAGCGCTTAATAGACAGCGAGAGCTGCCGGAGTTAATTTTTCATACTAATAAGCTGGTGATTGGTTGCTAGGACCACCTAGCAAAACCAATCCCCTGATGGTTAACTCCGGCAGCTCCCGCTGTCTATTAAGCATTGCTGTGTCTATATCCTGTTCTGCCCCTGCTTTGCTCTCCTGTGTTAGTGAGTGGTGGAGGCATTTTGGTGGCCGGCCCTGGTTGTCATCCCTCTGGTGGGTGTAAAGGGGTCCAGAGGTGTGTGGGGGGCTGTGTAATGTATAGGGATCCAGAGGTGTGTGGGGGGCTTTGTAATGCAAAGGGGTCCAGAGGTGTGGTAATGTAATGTAAAGGGTTTTTTCTGTATTTTCTGAAAGCGCACCAAAAGTCCCGCATGCTCCATCTTTGGCGCACTTTCAGAAAACATTTTTTTTGGGGGGGTGACACCATGTTTTACTGCACCAGGTGACACCAACCCTGGTGATGCCACTGGCAGTAGCACACAGTAAGTAGGCCGCTGCCAGTTACATGTATTTCTGTCTGGCGCTGGCCGCCCGATGACAATCCTTGGGTCGGTTGGCGCCATTTTTGCAGAGGAGAAGGAGGGGCCTGGCTGCCCAGGAGAGCAGAGGGAGGGGGATTCTTCCAGGTTCCGGGCCACAGTGCGTGGAGGCACTACACGTGACCTCACTTGACGTTGATGCGCGGTGCGCTGCCTGCCCCCCCTGGGGGGTGCCAGATATAGGATCCGCCTCGGGTGCCAAATGCTCTAGGTACGTCCCTGATCAAGACCAAAAGTTAAATAGAACGGCTCCTCTATATTTTCAAGGACCTTCAGAAATCACAAACATGGAATTGTGGACAGAACAAACTTTATTTGCCCAGGTGAAGAAGTCATTATTCTTGGACAGTTATAACAATGGCAGTATATCCCTGTTGTGCACCAAATGAAAGGACATTGTATGAGAGCTTAACAAAAAGTAAACTTTCGAGAAACTGTCTAAAAAGAAATTACACATTTCAAGAATGATAATATATAACTTAATATTTTTGGAACATTTTAAGAAAAGTCTAAAAGAAATTTAAGTATTAAGACGCTTTTCCATTCAAATGCATACAGTGCCTTGAAAAAGTATTCACACCCCTTTAAATTTTTCACATTTTGTCATGTTACAACCAAAACCGTTAATGTATTTTATTGGGATTTTATGTGATAGACTAACACAAAGTAGCACATAATTGTAAAGTGGAAGGAAAATGATAAATGTTTTCAATTTTTTTTTACAAATAAATATGTGAAAAGTGTGGCGTGCATTTGTATTCAGCCCCCCTGAGTCAATACTTTGTAGAACCTCCTTTCACTGCAATTACAGCTGCAAGTCTTTTTGGGGATGTCTCTACCAGCTTTGCACATTTAGAGAGGGACATTTTTGCCTATTCTTTGCAAAATAGCTCAAGCTCTGTCAGATTGGATGGAGAGCGTCTGTGAACAGCTATTTTCAAGTCTTGCCACAGATTCTCAATTGGATTTAGGTCTGGATTTTGACTGGGCCATTCTAACAAATGAATATGCTTTGAGGTCATTGTCCTGCTGCTGGAAAGTGAAACTCCGCCCCAGTTTAAGTCTTTTGCAGACTCTTAACAGGTTTTCTTCTAAAATTGCCCTGTATTTGACTTCATACATTTTCCATCAACTCCAATCCAATCACAGCCGGTCACATGTAAACACGGAAGTGGCGGTAATAGGCTCTCATCACCTCACACTGACAGAGTGTGTGGCGAGGAGAGCCGACCGGCAGCATCTCCTCACAGGGGACATCAGCACATGTAATCAGGGTACTCATCATCAGTGCCCTGATTACAATAAAGCGCCAGCAGTGTCAGCAATCAGTGCCCACCAGTGCCAGCAAACAGTGTCCACCAGTGCCAGGAATCAGTGCCCATTAGTGATGCCAGTCAGTGCTGGCTTTCAGTGCCCATTAGTGCCGCCTATCAGTGCTGTCCATCAATGCCCATCAGTCCCGCCCATCAGTGCCACCCATCAATGCCACCTATCAGTGCCCATCAGTGCCACCTATCCGTGCTGCCTGTGAGTGCCCACCAGTGCTGCCTATCAGTGCTTATTGTTGCCACCTATCTGTGCCCACCAGTGCCACCTATCAGTGCCCAACAATGCCACCCATCAGTGCTGCCTATCAGTGCTCATCAGTGCCACATATCAGTGCCCCCTATCAGTGCCCATAAGTGCATAGGTGTAGTTGGAACCCTGCTCTCAGTAACAAAGTCTCTGCCAACAGTATTATCAATGGGCCAATAGTCCTCTCACCAATTCCAGGGTATAGCTGTAGGCAGTTTTGGCGGAAGAGGGCCCCCTAGACTCTCCCCAAAACTTCCAGCGGACAGTGGTATGAGCAGATTGCAGTAAAGAATCTGACCTTCTTGTCACAGCGGCACAAGTGTTGCTAGTGCAGCCAATGCTGTGCTGTACCAAGCGTCCTTGACCCTCGGACACAGCATTCAGTATCCGCCGGCCAGACTCCCCAATTTTCAGGAGATGACATGCAAAGGTCCTCTCTCCTCCAGCTCTGATGCTCAAAAGCCCGAACTTTCTCCAGGTACAACAGTAAAAATGCCCCTCTCCTCCTCCTGAGTCCAACGGTCTATTGGGACCTGTAGTTTTTCCTCCAACAAAACAGTGCAGTGTTCCCTTGCTCTCTTAAACTACATCTCCCAGTGTGCAGAGCAGCAGCTGTATCCACTGCTTTGAGCAATGGCTGCTGCTAGAAGTGCGAGGGTGAAGAGGCTTTCACACATACACAGTCTGCCCGCTGCTGCTGCACCCTGTCCTCCAGTGCAGGGATGGGAATGGGAAAAGCGAGTGGGAAACCATAGCTGGTGACATGGCATTAGGATTGTCTATATGTTGCTTGGCTTGTGATAGGAATACCCATTTGTTGGCTGTTCTTTGTAATGATTTCTTATTTGTTTCCTGTGTATTGGTACAGTTGCCCATTCATGCCCAGATATTGCAGTGATTACCCATTTGTAGTCTATGTATTGTCAGGGATGCTATTTTTTCACTTGCGTATTGTTGTGTCATTGATGTTATATTAGAGGCCCATATTACCTGTAATTTAAACCTCAGCATGCCCGTTACTGTCAAATCATACCGCTATTATCCCCACTATGCACTCTTCCAATCAGAACTTATATGAATGCCTTCTAGTTTCTATACCCTTATGACAACAATTTTATAGGAAAATAAAGGCAACCCATGACTAAGATTAATTACAACAAATTTGCAGACTTTGAGTGTTAATCCAATATGATATCACACTTTCTTAAATCATACAGCGGTTATGAGCGTCACAGAGAAAAACATATTCAGGCTTTGTTGTGAGGAAGTGAAAAGCTGGACTTGTGGATCATCTAATGAGATATACAATATCAAAACTGGGTCAATCTGAATGGCTAATAGATGGACACACTGTACCAGAGGTGGAAATGGCAGTTATTAGAATAAGCGTTTAACAGCGCCTCCAGAAGAGGTGTAAGTGGAATATTTCACGGTCAGACCCGCTGTTTTGTTCCATGTGACCAGGTGACAAATCTACCCTTTACAGAAATGTGAAAGCAGCAAGGACATCTCATTGTGCCACCTCGCTCTCCATTGTGAAAATAAGGACAACAAAAAGATTAATGAGCATAATGACTTGTTCTCCATTAGTGCTACTGGAAGGACAGCACAACTCTGTGCTTTTGTGCAGCATCGCATTTACATATCTTCTAATTATCACTTTTACCAGATAAGGTGGTGTAATTGTTGCCATCATGTTATATTCTGGAAAGGTCCGTTATGTTCTCATTTTATCTAATGCTGCTTTCGTTATAGTTCAGCCAGAAGAAAAAAAAAACCTACATAAAGCCTTACGGTGTTCTCTTGAAACAGGTGTATCTGTTAAAGGCGAAATCTTCAAACGTACAGTAGCGAGCCTCACTGGAATCAATGTAGACTGCTCTTACTTGCAAGCTCCATATAGTGTACATACAAAGGTATATATAATATATATATATATATATATATATATATATATATATATATATATATACAGTATCTTTATATTTTTTTAAAATATTTTATTATATCTTTTCATCTGAAGAAATTACACTTTGCTACAATGTAAATTAGTGAGTGTACAGCTTGTATAAAAGTGTAAATGTGCTGTCCCCTTAAAATAATGCAACACACAGCCATTAATGCCCAAACCGCTGGCAACAAAAGTGAGTACACCCCTAAGTAAAAATGTCCAAATTTGGGCCAGATTAGCCATTTTCCCTCCCCGGTGTCATATGACTTGTTAGTGCTACAAGGTCTCAGGTGTGAATGGGGAGCAGGTGTGTTAACTTTGGTATTATCGCTCTCACTCTCTCATACTGGTCACTGATAGTTCAACATGGCACCTCATTGGCAAAGAACTCTCTGAGGATCTGAAAAAAAGAATTGTTGCTCTACATGAAGATGTCCTAGGCTATAAGAAGATTGACAACACCCTGAAACTGAGCTGCAGCACAATGGCCAAGACCATACAGTGGTTTAACAGAACAGGTTCCACTCAGAACAGGCCTTACCATGGTTGACCAAATAGGTTGAGTGCACATGCTCAGCTTTATATCCAGAGGTTGTCTTTGGGAAATAGACGTATGAGTGCTGCCAGCATTGCTGCAGAGGTTGAAGGGATGGGGAGTCAGTCTGTCAGTGCTCAGACCATACGCCGCACACTGCATCAAATTGGCCCGCATGGCTGTTGTCCCAGAAGAAAACCTCTTCTAAAGATGATGCACAAGAAAGCCCGCTGACAGTTTGCTGAAGACAAGCAGACTAAGGGCAACCATATCCTGTGGTCTGATGAGACCAAGATAAACTCTTTTGGTTCAGATGGTGTTAAGTGTTTGTGGTGGCAACCAGGTGAGGAGTACAAAGACAAGTGTGTCTTGCCTACAGTCAAGCACGGTGGTGGGAGTGTCATGGTCTGGGCACTGGGGAGCTAAAGTTCATTGAGGGAACCATGAATGCCAACATGTACTGTGACATACTGAAGCAGAGCATGATCCCCTCCCTCCAGAGACTGGGCCGCAGGGCAGTATTCCAAAATGATAACGACCCCAAACACACCTCCAAGACAACCACTGCCTTGCTAAAGAAGCTGAGGGTAAAGGTGATGGACTGGCCAAGCATGTCTCCAGACCTAAACCCTATTAAACATCTGTGGGGCAACCTCAAATAGAAGGCGGAGGAGCGCAAGGTCTCTAACATTCACCAGCTCCATAATGTCGTCATGGAGGAGTGGAAGAGGACTCTTTGGGCCCAATTTGGACATTTTCACTTAGAGGTGTACTCACTTTTGTTGCCAGCCGGTTTAGACATTAATGACTGTGTGTTGAAATATGTTGAGGGGACAGCAAATTTACACTGTTATACAAGCTGTACACTCACTACTTTACATTGTAGCAAAGTGTAATATCTTAAGTGTTGTCACATGAAAAGATATAATAAAATATTTACAAAAATGTGAGGGGTGTACTCACTTTTGTGAGTAACTGTATATGAATATATATTTATATAATATACTGTATATATATATATATATATATATATATATATAGTGGGGACAGAAAGTATTCAGACCCCCTTAAATTTACTTACATTCATATATTTAACTCAGGTGCTGTCCATTTCTTCTGATCATCCTTGAGATGGTTCTACACCTTCATTTGAGTCCAGCTGTGTTTGATTATACTGATTGGACTTGATTAGGAAAGCCACACACCTGTCTATATAAGACCTTACAGCTCACAGTGCATGTCAGAGCAAATGAGAATCATGAGGTCAAAGGAACTGCCTGCAGAGCTCAGAGACAGAATTGTGGCAAGGCACAGATCTGGCCAAGGTTACAAAGAAATTTCTGCTGCACTGAGGTTCCTAAGAGCATAGTGGCCTACATAATCCTTAAATGGAAGACGTTTGGGATGACCAGAACCCTTCCTAGAGCTGGCCATCCGGCCAAACTGAGCTATTGGGGGAGAAGAGCCTTGGTGAGAGAGGTAAAGAAGAACCCAAAGATCACTGTGGCTGAGCTCCAGAGATGCAGTTGGGAGATGGGAGAAAGTTGTAGAAAGTCAACCATCACTGCAGCCCTCCACCAGTCGGGGCTTTATGGCAGAGAGGCCTGACAGAAGCCTCTCCTCAGTGCAAGACACATGAAAGCTCGCATGGAGTTTGCTAAAAAACACCTGAAGGACTCCAAGATGGTAAGAAATAAGATTCTCTGGTCTGATGAGACCAAGATAGAACTTTTTGGCCTTAATTCTAAGCGGGATGTGTGGAGAAAACCAGGCACTGCTCATCACCTGTCCAATACAGTCCCAACAGTGAAGCATGGTGGTGGCAGCATCATGCTATGGGGGTGTTTTTCAGCTGCAGGAACAGGACGACTGGTTGCAATCAAGGGAAAGATGAATGCAGCCAAGTACAGGGATATCCTGGATGAAAACCTTCTCCAGAGTGCTCAGGTCCTCAGACTGGGCCAAAGGTTTACCTTCCAACAAGATAATGACCCTAAGCACACAGCTAAAATAACGAAGGAGTGGCTTCACAACAACTCCGTGACTGTTCTTGAATGGCCCAGCCAGAGCCCTGACTTAAACTCAATTGAGCATCTCTGGAGAGACCTAAAAATGGCTGTCCACCAACGTTTACCATCCAACCAGACAGAACTGGAGAGGATTTGCAAGGAGGAATGGCAGAGGATCCCCAAATCCAGGTGTGAAAAACTTGTTGCATCTTTCCCAAAAAGACTCATGGCTGTATTAGATCAAAAGGGTGCTTCTACTAAATACTGAGCAAAGGGTCTGAATACTTAGGACCATGTGATATTTCAGTTTTTCTTTTTTAATAAATCTGCAAAAATGTCAACAATTCTGTGTTTTTCTGTCAATATGGGGTGCTGCGTATACATTAATGAGGAAAAAAAATGAACTTAAATGATTTTAGCAAATGGCTGCAATATAACAAAGAGTGAAAAATTTAAGGGGGGCTGAATACTTTCCGTTCCCACTGTATATATACAGTATATACACAGTGCCTTGAAAAAGTATTCATATATTTTGTCATGTTACAGTCAAAAACGTAAATGTATTTTATTGGGATTTTATGTGATAGACCAACACAAAGTGGCACATAATTGTGAAGTGGAAGGAAAATGATAAATGTTTTCAACATTTTTTACAAATAAATATGTGAAAAGTGTGACATGCATTTGTACTCAGCCGCGTTTACTCTGATAACTCTGATAACCGTAACTAACATCTAGTGGAACCAATTGAAGTCACCTAATTAGTAAATAGAGTCCACCTGTGTGTAATTTAACTTCAGTATAAATACAGCTGCTCTGTTAAGCCCTCAGAGGTTTGTTAGGGAACCTTAGTGAACAAACAGCATAATGAAGGCCAAGGAACACACCAGGCAGGTCAGTGATATAGTTGTGGAAAAATTTAAAGCATTAAAGCACCATCCCGAAAATGGAAAGAGTATGGCACAACTGCAAACCTACCAAGACATGGCTGTCCACCTAAACTGACAGAGTAGCAGCCAAGAGGCCCATGGTAACTCTGGAGGAGCTGTAGAGATCCACACCTTAAGAGGGAGAATCTTTCCACAGGACAACTATTAGTTGTGCACTCCACAAATCTGGCCTTTATGGAAGAATGGCAAGAAGAAAGCCATTGTTGAAAGAAAGCCATAAGAAGTCCCGTTTGCAGTTTGCGAGAAGCCATGTGGAGGACACAGCAAATATGTGGAAGAAGGTGCTCTGGTCAGATGAGACCAAAATTGAACCTTTTGGCCTAAAAGCAAAATGCTATGTGTGGCAAAATACTAACACTGCACATGACCCTGAACACACCATCCCCACAGTGAAACATGGTGGTGGCAGCATCATGTTGTGGGGTTGCTTTTCTTTAGCAGGGACAGGGAAGCTGGTCAGAGTTGATGGGAAGATGGATGAAGCCAAATACAGGGAAATCTTAGAAGAAAACCTATTCGAATCTGCAAAAGAATTGAGACTGGGGCAGAGGTTCACCTTCCAGCAGGACAACATCCCTAAACATACAGCCAGAGCTACAATGGAATGGTTTAGATCAAAGCATATTCATGTGTTAGCATGGCCCTGTCAAAATCCAGGCCTAAACCCAATTGAGAATCTGTGGCAAGACTTGAAAATTGCTGTTCACAGACACTCTCCATCCAATCTGACAAAGCTTGAGCTATTTTGCAAAGAAGAATGGGCAAAAATGTACTCTCTAGATGTGCAAAACTGGTAGAGACATCCCCAAAAAGACTTGCAGCTGTAATTGCAGCGAAAGGTGGTTCTACAAGGTGTTGAGGGGGGTTGATTACAGATGCACACCACACATATTTATTTGTAAAAAATTTTGAAAATCATTTATCATTTTCCTTCCACTTCACAATTATGTGCCACTTTGAGTTTGTCTATCACATTAAATCCCAATAAAATATATTTACTGTACGTTTCTGTTTGTAACATGACAGAATGTGGAAAATTTCAAGGGGTATGAATACTTTAGATATATATAGATAGATAGATAGATAGATAGATAGATAGATAGATAGATAGATAGATAGATAGATAGATAGATAGATAGATAGATAGATAGATAGATAGATAGATAGATAGATATAGATATATATATAGCTATAGATATATCTATATCTATATCTATATCTATATAGATATATCTATATATATATATGAGGGGGTCTTCAAAAAGTTTCTGCATTTTTATATATATACAGTTGTGCTCATAAGTTTACATACCCTGGCAGAATTTATGATTTTTTGGCCATTTTTCAGAGAATATGAATGATGACACAAAAACTTTTCTTTCACTCATGGTTATTGTTTGGCTGAAGCCATTTATTATCAATCAACTGTGTTTACACTCTTTAAATCATAATCACAGCAGAAACTACCCAAATTACCCTGATCAAAAGTTTACATACCCCAGTTCTTAATACTGTGTATTGGGGCAATACACAGTATTAAGAACTGGGGTATGTAAACTTTTGATCCGGGTCATTTGGGTAGTTTCTGTTGTGATTAACATCAATGACAGCTTGAAGTCTTTTGTGGTATTTGTGGATGAGGCTCTTTATCTTCTCAGATGGTAAAGCTCCCCATTCCTCTTCGCAAAAAGCCTCCAGTTCCTGTCAATTCTTGGGCTGTCTTGCATGAACTGCACGTTTTGAGATCTCCCCAGAGTGGCTCAATGATATTGAGGTCAGGAGACTGAGATGGCCACTCCAGAACCTTCACTTTATTCTGCTGTAGCCAATGACAGGTCGACTTGGCCTTGTGTTTTGGATCATTGTCATGTTGGATTGTCCAAGTACGTCCCATGCGCAGCTTCCTGGCTGATGAATGCAAATGTTCCTCCGGTATTTTTTGATAACATACTGCATTCATCTTGCCATCAATTTTGACAAAATTACCTATGCCTTTGTAGCTCACACATCCCCAAAACCTCAGTGTTTCACAGTAGGAATGGTGTACCTTTCATCATAGGCCTTGTTGACTCCTCTCCAAATGAAGCGTTTATGGTTGTGGCCAAAAAGCTCAATTTTGGTCTCATCACTCCAAATTACTTTATGGCAGAAAGTTTGAGGCTTGTCTCTGTGTTGTTTGGCGTATTGTAAGAGGGATATTTTGTGGCATTTGCATAGTAATGGCCTTCTTCTGGCGACTCGACCATGCAGCCCATCTTTTTTTCAAGTGCCTCCTTATTGTGCATCTTGAAACAGACACACCACATGTTTTCAGAGAGTCCTGTATTTCACAAGTTATTTGTGGGTTTTTGCTTTGCATCCCAAACAATTTTGCTGGCAGTTGTGGCTGAAATTATTATTTTTTGAATTGTTTATTTATAGAATTTTTGCAGAGTTTACAGAAGGATATAGAAAATAACACTTTTCAGGTATTTCAAATATACACTGTCATATAAACATGAAAACGATGAGTAGTAAAGCTATGGCATGAACCAACATTGATTTATATATGTATGAATGTGAGTTAGGGACCTTAGATTGTAAGCTCCTTGAGGGTGTAGGGACTGATGTGAATGTACAATGTATATGTAAAGCGCTGCGTAAATTGACGGCACTATATAAGTACCTGAAATAAATAATAAATAAATAAATCTTGACTTGGATTCAGTTATGCGAATATATCACACCATACAATCATGTAGAAAAAAGGAAAAGGGTTTGCACCAAAGACTATAATATATACAACTTTCATCATCACTAGAGCCAAAAAAATAAAAAATAAGAATTGCATGAAGTCTATTTACCTACAGTATCGAGCTATTTGCCTCAGAGCAATATTCAGATTCATCCCACACCTGCCATATTTTAGAAAATTTTTGTTGTGAGCCATCTATTAATGCAGTCAGATGTTCCATCCTATGTATATCTGCCAAGGTGGCTAACAATTGTGAAAACGTTGGGGGTGAGATAGATAACCAAAGTCTGGGTATAATCTGTTTAGCCGCCAGCAATATAAAGGACATCAACCTCCCTTCAACCCTAGAGATACCTAAGAAAGGGAAACTCAGCAAGTAATGTATAGGGTTCAAAGGAATGGAAGTCTCCAACAGTTTTTGCAGAAGGTTTTGAATCTGAGCCCAAAATTGGCTAATAGAGGGGCACTCTCAGAGGGGCACTCTCAGAAAATATGGTAATGGGAACCTACAGCGTCATTGCATCTCCAGCATCGAAGCTGCTGGGTTACGGGCGTGTAAGATATCTGGGGTCCTATATCAGTATAAAAGAATCTTAGACGCGGTTTCTTTTTGGGTCACACATCAGGAGATTTTGGATGTGGACTCCCAATCCGCCAAGGAAATAGTTTGCTGTAGGACCCAAGACCATTTCTTCATATAGTTGTGACTACACTCAGTTAAGGGAATGGCTTCATTTAGAATTTTATAAATAGTAAAAATGAATTGGGGTTCATATGGGCCTCTGGCACATAACATTTCAAAATCAGTTGGTTTCTCTAATGATAGGGATGGAGATTTGATAGAAAAAAATGTTTAAATTGCAGATAGGAATAGAAAATTGTTTTGGGAATCTGATGTTTCTTTTGCAGGTCAATAAAGGTCATAAAATTATGCGTCACTGGATTTATAAGTTGTCGCAACTGGAAAATTCCTGCTTGAGTCCCGGGTAGTATTCGATCATAGGACAGACATCTAGCATGTTTGAATTGAAAAGCACGTTTAGAAGTGGAGGGCATGAGGAAGAGAGAGAGCATCCTCTCCATATTGATAAAGTAAATAACATCAGAGCTAAATATATGCTCCTTAATTGAAGCATATGTTTGCTAGAGGATGGCCATAGCATATAACAAGGATGTACCGAAGTGAAGTGACACTGATCTTAATCTCAGACGATTCAGAGCCTTCCTGGACGTCCAGGAGGTCAATAAATGTGAGGCGTAATAATATTTTATAAAGTCTGGGGCACCTAGACCTATTTCTCAGGTCCAGGACCAGTGATCCTGCAATCTGGTGGGAACCATTATTCAATATAAAATGGAGACATCACCTCTGAAGAGCTTTCAGTAGTGACAGAGGAATCGATACTGGGAGCGTCTCAAATAAATAAAGTAATTTGGGGAGTATTGACATTTTAAGAACATTGATTCTTCCAAGAAGAGAAAGAGGGAGGGTGGTCCAATGGGTCAATAGACGATCAATTTCCGTTAACAGAGGGGGAAAGTTAGCCTGATACAGAGTAGAATAAGAAGATGTGAGTTGAACTCTTAGATATTTAAGTGTGTGGGGACACCAGTGGTAGTCAAAGTTTTGTTGAAGAGTTGTAAGTTGCGTTGGGGGGATATTAATAGGTAAAGCTTCTGTTTTGGCAGAGTTGATTTTGAATCCCGGAATAGAACTAAAAGAGGTTAAAATGTTGTGTAAAGAGGGAAGTGATGTGTGTGGATGTGTAAGCATCATTAGAAAGTCATCAGCCAAGAGGGACAGTTTATACTCCCGCTGTCGCAAATGCACCCCATGAATATCAGGGCTGCACCTAATGACCGCGTCAAGGGACTCTAAACTGAGAATGAAAAGTAAAGGTGACAAAGGGCTACCCTGTTTAGTACCGTTACTAAGGGGGAACGAACATGAAAGATGGGAGGAGAGTTGTACCTGAGAGGTAGGTTTTGAATATAATGCCTGTAGAGCCTGGATAAAAGACCCCATATTGGGACAAGATTGCAAATATAAACGGCCAACTCAGGCGGTCAAAGGCTTTTTGAGTGTCTAAGCTTAGTACTAAAGCAGGGCGTTTAGTTTTAGTCAGAAGATCTATAAGATCTATTGTACGTCTCGTGTTATCGCCTGCATGTCTTGTGGGAACAAAACCTACCTGATCCCTGTGTATCAGTGACGGCAATAACAATGAGAGTCTATTCGCCAATATCTTTGTAAAAATTTTATAATCCGAGTTTAACAGGGCAATAGGACGGTAATTATTGGGTAGTGATAGATCCTTACCTGGCTTAGGATTGATGGTAATAAATGCATCTAGAAAGTGAGACTTTTAGCATGCGTGGGGCTAGGAGTGGAAGCAAGGTTTTGTAGTATGAGTAGGGAAGCCCATTAGGGCCCAAAGCTTTATGTGGCTGAAATTTTTGTTGGTCTACCTGACCGTGGTTTGGTTTCAACAGAATCCCTCACTCTCTACTTCTTGATTAGAGTTTGAACAATGCTGATTGGCATTCTCAATTCCTTGGATATCTTTTTATATACCTTTCCTGTTTTATACAGTTCAGCTACCTTTTCCCTTGACAATTCTTTTGCTTTCCCCATGACTCAGAATCCAGAAACGTCACTGCAGCACTGGATGAAAAGTGCAAGGGTCTGTCAGGAGTCCAGAAACTCATTGACCTTTTACACACACACACTAATTACAAGCAAACAGATCACAGGTGAGGATGTTTACCTTTAATAGCCATTCAAACCCATTTGTGTCAACTTGTGTGCATGTTATCAGGCCAAAATCACCAGCGTATGTAAACCTTTGATCGGGGTCATTTGGGTAGTTTCTGTTGTGATTATGATTTAAAAAGAGTAAACACAGTTGATTGATAATAAATGGCTTCAGCCAAACACTAACCATGAGTGAAAGAAAATTTTTTGTGTTATCATTCATATTCTCTGAAAATGGCCAAGAAATCCTAAATTCTGCCAGGGTATGTAAACTAGGGTGCACTATGGGAAGAAGGCAAGCCGGTGGAGGCAGTGTGATGTTCTGGGCAATGTTCTTCTGGGAAACCTTGGGTCCTGCCATTCATGTGAATGTTACTTTGACATTTACCTAAACATTGTTGCTGACCAAATATACCTCTTCAAGGAATTGGCATTCCCTAATGGCAGTGGCCTCTTTCAGCAGGATAATGTGCCCTGCTACAGTGCAAAAATGGTTTAGGAATGGTTTGAGGTTTGGCTTGGCCTCAAAATTCTTCAGATCTCAATCCATCAAGTATCTGTGGGATGTGCTTAAAAAAACAAGTTTGATCCATGGTGGCCTCACACTGCAATTAACAAGGATCTGCTACTGACTAATTTGTTGGCAAATGGGGACATACTCAATATTAGGTGTATATATATATATATATATATATATATATATATATAGATATATATCTTAGTAGAATAAAATAGAACATATCATATAGGTAAACCCCCATGCAACACCTGCTATTTCTGGAATAGAGGATTAGTATGCAGGTGGAAATAACAGCAAATGTCACTGAGCACACCATATATTAAAACCGCTAGGACTCATTAGGAATGATGTATGCATCATAAATACATCAGTCCCAAATGCAAACTTGGTCCCTCAGCAGTATACATTAGTGACGAGATATCCCCAGTTTCTGGGGACAATCTCTGATTTGAGTTCAGGTATCTGTCAAGAAAGGTACCTGCTCCCATGAAAAAACAAACAAAATAATGTTAGTGTTAGGGGCAGGGGTGAGGAGGTAGAACTGCGCACTACTTTAATTTTTAGGTGAAGGATCACTTTAATGACAGTTTGGTAGAAAATGTCCAGGTAAAGGACAGTTTAGCATCAGCAAGAACAGGAACAGTCACAGCAAACTACTGGCCAATTTCTATCCGCTGGTCAAAGTGGGCCCATTACAGTTTGATAAAAAAGCATGTGTTGCTGCTAAAGCTACCTGAAAAAGTGCCATTTTTTTAAACTGATGTGCTGCCAGTATAAGCTGTTGCTGATATTGTCTTTAAAAATTTTACTGTTCCATAACACCAGCTTTAAGGCATTCTCAGGCATGATCTTTAAAGGATTTGTGTATTTTCAATGTTCTGTTTGAAGCCACAGGAATAGATCCTCTGCCTGCTGTACCGAATAAAAAAAATATATATATATATATATATATATATCGATATATGTCCCCTATGGCAGTGTCTTATTTCTCATGCCTTTATTTATTTTTTATTTTTTGCAGATGTTTGCCTATTAGCCTTAAAAATGAGCATAATTTAACTATAAAATTCACCTACTATAAACTTTGTTTTTTTGGTTTTTTTTTGCAAATTTCTTTTTATTAATATTTTGCATAGTACAAAAAACACAAAAAAGAGAAAAAAATAAACAACCTACGGTAGGGCAGGAAACATTAAAACAAAAGAAACATCCCCACCAATCCAGGTTTACCACCCTGTGGACAATCCACCCTCCAAATCCCCTAAAACAAAAGGGGTAAATATACCAACATCATAATATAGACATCAATATAACAACTTCACATTGCACCAGGTAATAAGGCCAGCAATCATTCCTATATACAGCTATTGAAGCAGCAGTCAGTCCCAAGAATACTAGCAATAGTAGTTCAGGAATTACAAAGCCATATACTCTCATATCCATTACCCTGCAGATAACCTCCTCCATCTTAGAAGAATCTATATAGTCATTAGGCTACCAAAAGATCTAACCAAATCTTCCAAACTTTGTCAAATTTCTTTGGACACCCTCTGCTCAGGTATGTTGCCTTATAGAACGGAATTACTCTATTTACTAGCCCCTTCCAGTATAACAATGAGGGGGTCATGGGTTTCTTCCAATTGAGGATCAGTGCCTTGCCCGCATAAAACAATAACAAGCTAAGCAAGGTACGCTAAGCCCTAGTAGATGTCAAGCCCTCCACCAAACCAAGCAAGTAGGTTGCCACCGTTAAGGGCACAGGCACAGAAGTAATCTCAGTTATACGATGCCCAACAGCAGACCAGAACTCCCCGGCCACCCGGCAGTGACAAAATATGTGGCTAAAAGTAGCTGGAGAATCTGAGCAACATCAACATTATGCCAATGTAGATAGGTAGATCTTAGATAGCTTAGCCAGGGTGTAATATATCCTGTGCAGAAATTTAAATTGGATCAAGTGATCTCTAGCGGACATTAAGTGAGTGAAAGGAACATATTGTCCCACTCTTCTCCACCCAAATCCGGGCCCTCCACCACCCACTGCGCCCTACATTTGGCCAGTGGGCCACCAAAGGAGGCGCGACAGGGAACAGCTCTATATAATCCAGATAATTTTTTTTTCATGGAGTCATCCAATAGAATATCCTCCAAATATCCTCCAAACATGTGGGCCTGAGAGCCAGCTTACTGTAACCAAATTGGGACACGAAAGTGTGGCACAATTGGAGGTTAATGAAAGAGATAGGGGTTTGGAAGGGGTTTGGAAGGTCAAACTTCTGTTTAAGATCTGAAAACTGTAGTTTTAATTCCTCGGGATACCCATATAATCAAATCTCGTATAGTGAGCAGATTGGGAAAACGGGGATTTCTCCACAACGTTGAGGCCGAAGATATGGCGGTAGGGGCAGGTGCCATCAACCTCTGAACACAATCCCAAGCCTTAACAATGGCTCACATTGTGCCCATCAGAGGAAACTGAGCTCCAGAGCCCCTGTATACAAGGAGACACAGGCTCTCATAAGAACCCAGCATCTGCCTCTAAAATCCCCTACTATAAACTTCAAGTGTGTTCAGGTTTTGAACAAGATTCATTGAACCCTTAGGGAATCAAACCCAGGCAGATCTGGCCATAACTACTAAAGAGATGTATTTGAACAGATTCTGCTAATTAGCATATAGATAATATAAAAAGTAGATAAAGCAACAAATATTTGCAGGAGGTATGCACACACGCAGTGTAATGCCCTATACACACAATAGGATTTTCCGTCAACAAATGTTCGATGGGAGCCTGTTGTTGGAAATTCGGACCGTGTGTAGGCTCCATCGGACATTTTTTCGTCGGAATTTCCGACAAACAAAATTTGAGATCTGGATCTCAAATTTTCCGACAACAAAATCCGTTGTTGGAAATTCCGATCATGTGTACACAATTCTGACGCACAAAATTCCACGCATGCTCGGAATCAAGCAGAAGAGCCGCACTGGCTATTAACGTACGGAATTTCCGACATTTGTGTGACCGTGTGTATGCGAGACAAGTTTGAGCCAATATCCGTCGGAAATAAATCCAGGATTTTGTTGTGGGAAAATCCGATCGAGTGTACAGGGCATTAGAGTTTCTGCATTAAAAAATATACTTTAGTCCTGCTTTAAAGGATAACTAGAGTCTTTTAAAGAATCTAGAGCCCCCCTTACATCAGGATTCCCATCAGGGTTCCCCCTTACATCATGTTCACCATTATAGTTCCCCTTATATCAGGGTCCCCATCAGAGCCCCCTTTACATCAAGGTCCTCATCAGAACCCCCCTTACATCACGGTCCACTTTAGAGTCTCCCTTGCTTTAGGGTCCCCATCAAATTCCTACTTGCATCACGGTTCCTATCAGAGCCCCCTTACATCAGAGTCCCCCATTATATGGGGTGGGTCTGAAGCAGAGATCATAGGCAGCCACTGCTGACCTTAATGTTTAGTCATGTGCACATTAAGAACAAACGACTGACCCTAGCTGCAGGCCAGATAAAATCTTGTAGCAGGTCAGATGTGGTACTGGGGCCATCATTTGAAGGCCCCCTACTATAGACAACAGAAAATGAGAAGAATTCAGATGTGAACTTAATTCCTATAGCTGCCATTGGAACAGGTGTCCTCATTGGAAGAATTTCCCTCACTTCTTGCTTGGGTGACAACAAACAAACAATTTTTTTCTATCAGTGACAATAGCTACCAGAACAAGTAGAAAGGGTGAATCCCCTCAGCAGGAACACAGACAGCAAAAAAAAAAAAGAAAACTGCCAGAGGGTCTAAGTCTTCTCATTCCAACCGATGTTGAAGTAGGAACTGTCTGTTGTATAAAAAATAAGAAGATGCCCATACTACGTACTCGGTATGAGAACACATACATGCCAGATGGGGGCAAGAAGGTTCTCTGGTTTATTCCGCAGCTTACAAAAGATTTTGTACTGTTAAGAGATAAGGTTAGATCAGGTTTAAACTGGCTGAGACAAAGTACAACTGTATGCCTAACAACAAAGATCACTCCTGGCCGTACACTTGGATATTAAATGTTATCTATGTTCCCACGGGACTGTCTATTGAAGCAAAGAAAACTTCAAGGGAGACCTCTATGTGTAATACAAACATAAAACAGGGGTTGTCAACCAGGGTTTCATGGAACCCTAGGGTTCATCCAGAGCTTGCTAGGGGTTCCTTGAGCAATGAGCAATTTCTGCCTCTAAGATAAGTTCCCACTGACACCATTGATCTTTTTAGTGATCTGTAAGGGGGTAAGTCTTCCCAGTGTCCACAAATATAATAAGATTTCTTCCCACTGACCATCACACTAATGTGCACTAATACCTTGGAAGATGTGACCTTTGATGAAACCTGTAGGGTTAAGCCTCATCCTGACATCATTGCGCTACAGGAAGCAGACCATTTTGCCGGCTGTGATTCCATTTATTGCGCAATGTGTACGTTCTGAATGTACTATAAGTGCATTTTAAAGTTTTAATAAAAGTTTTAGATGGGGTTTCACATTATGTGGAGCGTATCCTTCCTTTTCTTTACTTTGAGTGTGCTGAGAGATGTGGAGACTGCAGGAGGATACATAGTGGTATTGATATCTTGGGCCAATTAGCATACCTTGAAAATTATGTTGAAGATCCAGTCAATATATGACTATTGATAAAGCACTGCGCAAACTGTTGGTTATATATATATCCTGTTTAATAATATTAATACCCAATGCCTTCTACTGTATGAAGTCTCTTTAATAAGAGAGTCATAGGTTTCTGGTAAGCCTCCATTTGTGTCTTCTTGGTGGTGAAGATCTCCTGTGGTGCCGGTCTACTATTTGAAGTTTACATGGTTTGGGCTTACCAGTTTGAGTCTTTTGGACACAAATTTTTATTTGTATATATGGTGCACTAAAATGGACTCCACACAAGTGGACTTTACATAATTTATATTTATGATTTAGGTGATTTTCATGTATTAGCACAGCACTTTTTATTAATATCACACTAAGGCAGCCTTTCTCAACCTTTTCAACGCAGAGGAACTGTGGAGGCTGGTGCTCAAATTTTTTTGGGGGGGCACAAACAAACTGAAAAATACTGACCCCCAGTGGTGTCTCCAGCTTTCATATTTAGGGGGGGCACATGGGGGGACAGGGACAAAAGTAGGGGGGCAACTATAAAATGCATATATATATCGATATAGATATATATATCTATATCGATATATAGATATATAGATATATATAGATATATAAATATATACTGGGGCCCTTTACTACGACCCCACAACGGCCCTTTCACATGTTCTGCAGTGAGCTCCCTTCCTACTGTATTGGGGTCCCCCAGGGTGGCAGAAAACAAGATATATATGTCACCAGCATACCAAGAAAATATAAGGATCCAAAGCAGTGGGAGAACTATCAGGGTTGCAAAGGTTGTTTTGCCTCTGAACCCTGGTGTTCTGCCACTGTGGGGGTTCCCCAGCCTCCTCTTGCTGTCCTGCCCCTGCTATTGACAGTGCTGGTCTGGCATCTCTTGAAATTTACAGGCTGGTTCTCCTGTCCTAATAACAGGAGAAATCAGTCTGTTTTTTCAGTAACTGAGAGTCCTGCTGCAGTCCTTCCTGCAACTCGCTCTTCTCCCTGCCAATGAGGATGCAGGGGAAGGAGCAGATCGGGCGGCCGTGGTTGTGTGAGCGCTCGCATTATGCAGTGTTAGCAAGCAGAGGGAGGGGGGAGGAATCACCCACAGGAGCTGACTCGGGACTCTCTCCCTCTTAGACATTGATTTTTTGTAAAAAAAAAACAACAAAACTTTTTTTTTTAATTGGGGGGGTCACATGGTGGGGCACAGCATAATGTTGGGTGGGTCAGGGCCCCCTCTGGCCCCCCCTAGGGATGCCATTGCTGAACCCCCCCCCATCAATTGCAGTCTCACTGTGCCAATCAAATGCAGCCATTGTGCCAGTCATATGCAACCACTGTGCCATTAATTGCAGCCATTGTGGCCATCAAATGCAGCCACTGTGCCCATCATATGCAGCCACTGTGCCCTTCATATGCAGCCACTTGTGCCCATCAAATGCAGCCACTGTGCCATCAATTGCAGCCACTGTGCCCCATCAAATGCAGCCACTGTGCCTATCATATGCAGCCACTGTGCCCATCATATACAGCCACTTGTGCTCATCATTTGCAGCCATTTGTGCCCATCAAATGCAGCCACTTGTGCCCATTATATGCAGCCATTTGTGCCCATCAAATGCAGCCACTTGTGCCTGTCATATGCAGCCACTGTGCCCATCATATGCAGCCACTGTGCCCATCATATGCAGCCACTGTGCCCATCATATGCAGCCACTCTCCCCATCAAACGCAGCCACTTGTGCCCATCAAATGCAGCCACTTGTGCCCGTCAAATGCAGCCACTTGTGCCTATCAAATGCAGCCACTCATGCCCATCATATGCAACCACTTGTGCCCATCAAATGCCGGCAGTTGTGCCCATCATATGCAGCCACTTGTGCCCGTCATATGCAGCTACTTGTGCCCATCAAATTAAGCCACTTTTGCCCATCATATGCAGCCACTGTGCCCATCATACGCAGCCACTGTGCCCATCATATGCAGCCACTGTGCCCATCATATGCAGCCACTTGTGCCCATCATATACAGCCACTCTCCAAATCAAATGCAGCCACTTGTGGCCCCCCATATGCAACCACTTGTGCCTGTCAAATGCAGCCACTTTTGCCTATCAAATGCATAAAAATTGCCCCCCATCATAATGCCACCATCAAAACTGCCCCAGCATATTCCCCCATCAAATTGCCCCTATCATATTACTACCATCAAAACTGCCCCATCAAATTGCCCCATCATATTGTCCCCATCAAAACTGCCCCCATCAAATTGCCCCATTAAAACTTCCCCCATCAAAACTTCTTCCATAAAACTGCCTCCATCATACTGCCCCCATCATATTGCCCCGATCATATTTCCCCCACCATACTGCCACCATCAAAATGCTCCATATATCCCTCTATTATGAATCATTAATAGATGGTGTGGCTGTGATTTCCCCCGGGTTCTGTAATCAGAGCTGAGATGCTCCAGCCGCCTCCCTCACCGCCCATCACTGTGTATAAGAAGCTTTGGTAACCATGGCAACAAAAGCCTGGTTACCCTTTTTAAAAATGGTGCTGGCCACCGCCTTGCATGGCGTCATTTCCGGTTTGCAAATAACGCGATGCCACAGCCCAGTGATGCCTATTACCTCCTGGGATTGATGACACACATCTCCCAGGAGGCATTGCAAACCAGAAATGACGCGCGGGGCCGCGGCCAGGGAGGAGGAAGTGAAAAATGAATACAGCATATATACAGTAGGTGCTGAGGAAAAAAAAAGTATATATCCAATTCGTTTCTAGTGCGCAGATTAGTGAGGGATGCTGAGGAGTAGTAAAAGTGGGTGGAACTCCGCTTTAAGTTTTGCTGAAAACTTTCCAACAAATGCATTTTCTCTGGACCGTTCCCAATGTGTATACATGCTTCTATTTCGATAAGCAAAATTGAATTTATCAGCATCAGGGCAGACACTGGAACACTATCCTTCTCTGAGTCATTCTGTTTTTTTTTTTTTGTTGTTCTTTTTGTTACTAATTAACAAACTTTTTCTGTGCTACCATTTTAAATCCACATCTTGTTTTAATAAAGAGATATTTAGGATGAGGTTAACGAATGCAAGTTTTCATCACCAACCTGCACCGTATGGTCTGTGTGTCCTCGCGGACGTCATGCATGAAGTTTGAATAGCTGGTGTGTTAACGAGGATTAGGGAATGGAGATAATTAAATCTTCTGTCTTACATACATTTGGGCTTTGTATTAATAACAACTCACAATGAGAAAAGTCTCCAATAACATGTGTTATCTTTGTGATAGTGTGCTCTCCCCGCTTTTAATTACCTTGCGCTATAACTCCTCGTGTTTTTTTTATTTTTTGCAATTTTAATAGGTGACATTCATTTCCATATGCAAACTGATTATTATTGTGGTAATGTCGTCTGATCGCTACATTGATGTTTTGCCTGTTCAGTGGTTGGTATTGTTTTGTTTTTGGTGTGACATTGTTCTTGGAAACACAAGGAGATTATTAAAAGATAAGTATTGTACCGATGGCAAAGTAAAAAAAAATGTGTTTTAGTTATTCTACCTTTAATACAAATTTAGTACAAAAAACTCCCCTCTGGGATTTGCTGAAAGGTGACTAGAGAACAGAGCAAGGCTTTTTTTTTTTTTTAATAAATTGTGTCTATTCTCACTTCCTAGTATCTACCTTTGCTGCGTAGTCACTGCGCATACTCTAATTAAGGGCACTGTCACTGCTGAAAATTTTCAAAATTAAACCAAGAGGTACACTATATTGCAGGCATGTTCAAAGTTTTATACTGCCCCACTGGTAATTTGTATAAATATATCTTTTGTGGCCCCCAATGAATCGGCGCTCAGGGGTTTGTTGGGGGCCCACAAAAGATATATACCGTATTTATCGTTCCTCAGAGGGGGGCGGGATGAGTGCCATCAGATTACATACAGGAGAATCTCCTGTTTACTCGGCACCCTCTGTAATAGGAAGTCCCGTCTCCTGGGCTGGCATTGGACGACTGTTCTGTCTATTATAGGAGGCGGGAATTTGTATTAAAGAGGCCGCAGAGTAAACCGGAGATTCTCCTGTATGTAATCTGTTAGAGCTCGTCCTGCCCCCTCCAAGGCTGCAGATGGGCATGGATCAGGCTGCACTGATGGCAATGATGAAGCTGCATTCATGCCAATGGTGAGGCTGTGTTCAGAGGCTGCATTCATGGCAATGGTGAGGCTGCATTCATGGCAATGGTGAGGTTGCATTCATGGCACTTGTGAGGTTGCATTCATGGCAATGGTGAGGCTGCATTCATGGCAATGGTGAGGCTGCATTTTTATCAGTGGTGAGGCTGCATTCGTGTCAATGTTGAGGTTGCATTCATGGCAATTGTGAGGCTGCATTCATGGCACTTCTGAGGCTGCATTCATGGCAATGGTGAGGCTGTATTCATGGCAATGGTGAGGCTGCATTCATGAAAATGGTGAGGCTGCATTCATGACAATGGTGAGGCTGCATTTATATCTCTGGTGAGGCTGCATTTATGTTAATGGTGAGGCTGCATTCATGGAAATGGTGAGGCTGCAGATGGGCACTGATTAGGCTGCATTGATGGGCACTGACCCTTATTTTGCTTCACAGTTCTTCATTTAAAATTAAATTTTTTGTCCTGGAACTTCCCTCTTAAAGTGAAGGTGCGTGTTATATGCCCATAAATATGGTCTATCCAAATAACACGCCGGAGCTCATCCTTAGACTCTTCACCACACACAGCCACAAAGGCAAGAGAACTCTTGTTGGGCAGTGTATTAGTTAATTTGCATTTAATTTTAATGGTTCAAAGAATGTCAGGCAAAATAGTTGGCCCTCATGCATATTCACTTCATCAAATCTGTCCCTCTTTGAAAAAAGTTTGGACGCCTCTGCTATATTGTCAAAAGTATTGGGATGTCTGCCTTTACACGCACATGAATTTTAATGGCATCTCAGTCTTGATCCGTAGGGTTAAAGATTGCGTTGGCCCACCCTTTTCAGCTATAACAAGCTTCAACTCATGGAACACAAAGACATCGCTGAGCGAGTTTAGGGTGGAGAAAATTGACTGGCCTGCACAGAGTCCTGACCTCAACCAGTCAGAACACCTTTGGGATGAATTAGAGCACAGACTGCAAGCCAGGTCTTCTCATCCAACATCAGTGCCTGACCTCACAAATGCGCTTCTGGAAGAATTGTCAAACATTCCCATAGACACTCTCCTAAACCTTGTGGACAGCCTTCCCAGAAGAGTTGAAGCTGTTATAGCTGCAAAGGGTGGGCCAACTCAATATTGAACCCAACGGACTAAGAGTGGGAAGCCATGAAAGCTCATGGACGTGTAAAGGCAGGCGTCCCAATACTTTTGACAATATAGTGTAGATTCTGAAAATGCTGATGCTAAGCCACCTGCCTGTCATCTGCAAGGATCTCACACTCTTTCAATGAAACTAAATGTATAAGACAATTAACGTATACCTAAAGACAAAACTTTTTTTGTTTTGGATAGAGTGGAGAGGTTTTATTACTGTCTGTTTCTCTGTTTATGAGATTCACCCTCTTTATTTGTCCTGTTTACCATTATCACTGAAAGTAAAAGTGAAAGAAGATCCCCAATTTTGGGTTATCCCCAAAACAGGAATAGAGGGGAAATCTTCCAATGGGGATGCTAGTTTTGGTGGCAACCAGAAATTGCCTTTCTTTAGAGGGATTTCCTCTCACATCCTGTTTTGGCTATGGGACAGGAAATGAAGGGCTTCCTAATGATTAGCAGATGGCTCCCCACCCCCAAAATTTAAAAGTTACTATTAGGGCACTTACCTGTCCAGGCATCCAACGGTGTCCTCACTCAAGCCAATTCTTGAATCAGCTCCTGGGTGCTGGCGCCTCCATCTTGGCTAGGGGAAACCCGCAGTGAAGCCTTCACAGCCGGTTTCCTACTGCGCATGCACAAATTGTGCTGCGCTTTGTGGATTGGCACGGCTACGGGGGGAAGGAGGAAGGAGGAGGGGGCCAAACTAGAAGTGGGAACGGGTATCTGTCAAAACCAGGTACCCTCTCCGCTTCCCCCACCCCCCCAAAAAGTGCCAAATGTGGCAGCAGAAGGGGGGGGCAGACAAGTGAAGCTTCTCCTTTTGGGTGTAGATCTGCTTTATTTTCCGGGGGGAATACATTTATTTACAGTTCTGAGATGTTCTGCACAGTTCTAAAAGGATACCTGGGATGCCATACGTCACACAACAAGCCGCAACTTCCAGCAGTCTTTGTTATGTAACCAATAAAATAATGTCAATTTTTCAAAATGAGTCTCAAAGCTGTACTAGCTCTTTCTCATGAAATAAGACTTTCTAAGTGTACTTCTAAGTGTACTTTTCACCCATAAAAAAAAAAAGGAAACAAGGCTTGATTATTTATTAAGGCCCTGATCCCTCCCGCCAATATCAAAACTCTCCAGCAAAATGAAAATAAAAGCCCATGGGAAATATAAATGGAACTTTATAAACTAACTTTGCCCCATTTTTTATTTAAATGAGGATTCTGGAAAATCATAACTTTAAAAAATAACTTATATGGCAAATATATAAGCATCATATTTATGTAAACATGTTTTTCTCTGCAAAATCGTAGCTTGGCACCAACTCCTTTGCTTTTCTTTTGAACTTTCATGTGATGGAAGACCTCATCCACTAATAAGGAAGCTTGGGAGATGGGGAGCGATGGCCTAAAGCTCTTTTTTTTACACGCACTTCATAACTACAGGCTCAATCACACCACAACACATGCTAATGTGTATTACCCTGATTTATGAGTTCACATGAGTTTTAGTGGTGTTTCTGAAAGACTTGACTTGAATTCAATTGAGCTACAAACTACAGATCCACGCATCCAAAATACACCCTGAAGGACTCTTTCCAATGCACTGTGGAGTGGGAAGAAACTCTTTTAAAAGCAATGCATTTTCTTATGTATTTTGTCTGCAGGAAAATGACTGATAAAACCATATTACCACAAATTTTCCTTGTAATCTTCCCCTTTCTATATACTCATACATGTTTTCTTTTTATTTTGTATATCTTCTATTTTTGCTACAGAACTTCTGTCAAACCAAACATCTGAAAAAGTTGCAATAAGTCATGAAACACATTTTATGGTTTTTAATAAACAGCAAACTTTATGAAGTCGATGACCTGCTGAGATTTTTTTCCTTGGATGCCTCTGCCACCAGGTTTTCTTCCAGTTTCTTTCATCTGACCGTAACACAACTTGATTGAACAGTATACACATTTATATATGTAGCAAACACTAATTTTACCCCCAAAGGAGCTGCTAATAATTTTCTTCTGGCTTACCCTTACCATCTTCACAGTGTTCATCATAGGGGTACTTGTCATTTGCTCAATTGAAACACTGGCTCCAACACTTAGTCCTTTTTCCAAGTTTTATTGAGAAAACAAAATAATGCAATAGCAGGACAAAGGGATGAACGGAATTTAGGTACTTTGAATCTTGCGGTTTAAATTTATTTCTTATATCCAGTGAGCAGCAGCTTCAGCTGGATTTAGCAATCATCGAATAGATTTCTCTCACCAATCTAGCAGCCGATGCAATGCTCAGATACGGTCTCTGCCACAGACCTGACAACCTTGGATGAATTGCTTACTGTACTTGATACGGTCTCTGCCACAGACCTGACAACCTTGGATGAATTATAAAAAAGTAAAAAAAGTTGCGCTAATGGTGTGATACAAGCAGCAAATAAATACCTTAAGAACTTATACCGAAATATAAGTAAAAATGTAAACAATAATCAATATATACAATGAATGAGTGATAATCAATATTGTGAAACAGATTAAAAACGTAAATGATGTCCATAAAATCTGTGCACAATGAACAGTGATTGGTTACAGTCCATATATTGTGTAGGCCAAACGGAAAAAACAGAAAAAAGGACCAAAAAAGAAGAATGTCCCCAAGTGACAGGTGAAAAAATAATAATAGTAATAATCTTGCTGCAGTGAATGGGGTGCGTAGATGAAACCTCCACCTTCAAAAAACTGCTGCCTCTTACCAGAGAGCATTGGTCCCTTAATTATAGGAGACCTCACTAGGCAGGCGGCTGTAACCCCAGCCAGGGATCTCAGAGACAGGCACTGGGTGTCATCCGGTCCACAGGAACCCTCTCCACAGACCGCAGCAGGATGGATTGGATGTGTCAGCGTGAAAGAGATAAATAGCTCCACATGGCATAAAATCCTCACATTTATTGAGTAAATAAAGCAATAAAATACACTTACAAACAGCGGTTGTAAGAAAGCATATAGAGAAAGCTGGCCGGCTCCAAAACAGCCCGTAACTTCCGGGTACTAGAATAGCGGTGTCGTCAGGACGTAGCTCCTCCTCCCTTCGTCGTTTCGTCACTACAGGACGTGGTCACGGGACCTTCCCTGGCTGGGGTTACAGCCGCCTGCCTAGTGAGGTCTCCTATAATTAAGGGACCAACGCTCTATGGTAAAAGACGACACCGCTATTCTAGTACCCGGAAGTTACGGGCTGTTTTGGAGCCGGCCAGCTTTCTCTATATGCTTTCTTACAACCGCTGTTTGTAAGTGTATTTTATTGCTTTATTTACTCAATAAATGTGAGGATTTTATGCCATGTGGAGCTATTTATCTCTTTCACGCTGACACATCCAATCCATCCTGCTGCGGTCTGTGGAGAGGGTTCCTGTGGACCGGATGACACCCAGTGCCTGTCTCTGAGATCCCTGGCTGGGGTTACAGCCGCCTGCCTAGTGAGGTCTCCTATAATTAAGGGACCAACGCTCTCTGATAAGAGGCAGCAGTTTTTTGAAGGTGGAGGTTTCATCTACGCACCCCATTCACTGCAGCAAGCTTATTACTATTATTATTTTTTCACCTGTCACTTGGGGACATTCTTCTTTTTGGTCCTTTTTTCTGTTTTTTCCGTTTGGCCTACACAATATATGGACTGTAACCAATCACTGTTCATTGTGCACAGATTTTATGGACATCATTTACATTTTTAATCTGTTTCACAATATTGATTATCACCCATTCATTTTATATATTGATTATTGTTTACATTTTTACTTATATAGTAGGTGAGGTTGAAAAAAGACACAAGTACATCAAGTCCAACCTATGTGTGTGATTATGTGTCAGTATTACATTACATATCCCTTTATGTTGCAGTCATTCAGGTGATTATCTAATAGTTTCTTGAAGCTATCAATGCTCCCCGCTGAGACCACCGCCTGATGGAAGGGAATTCCACATCCTTGCCGCTCTTACAGTAAAGAACCCTCTACGTAATTTAAGGTTAAACCTCTTTTCTTCTAATTGTAATGAGTGGCCACGAGTCTTATTAAACTCTCTTCTGCGAAAAAGTTTTATCCCTATTGTGGGGTCACCAGTACAGTATTTGTAAATTTCGGTATAAGTTCTTAAGGCATTTATTTGCTGCTTGTATCACACCATTAGCGCAACTTCTTTTACTTTTTTATATTTGATTGTGCTGTATAACACTTTAGTCGCAGCTCACACATTTTTATGATTGTTAGCGCAGTATTTTATTTTTTCCAACCTTGGATGAATTGCTTACTGTACTTGATCTTGGATGCGTCTCCGACTGAGTTCCCAGGCTCTTCTCAAGATGCCAGCCTTATGCTCGGTCCTCTCCCGAAGAGCCCTCCCCTGGTTGCTACAGTCCCTTGCTTCTTCCCGCAGGCCAGACAGCAAAAAGACCATCCTATGGACCAATAGGCCACTAAGACTTTGGGCTTTCTTCTAGTAACAGAGCATTGGGTCCGCCGACCCCAAGGTAGAATTTTAGGCAGCAGCAATTCCCCCAGGCCAGGAGGGCCATGAGGTCAGAAAGCGCAAACCCCCCTCAGGCCAGGAGGGCCATGAGGTCAGGTAGCGCGAAAAACCCCCCAAAGATGGTGTCTGTCCCTTGAATACCCCTACCCAGAATGCACGGTGAATGAACCACTTCCACCGAACCTGTTTCTGAGCAAAGAGCATTCAATATGTCCAAGCAGACTGTATTTACAACATCCACCAATAGTGACAGCACCACCCATGGTCAGATGGAAAACTGCACAGTCCAGCTAAACTGGTACAGAAACCATTAAATTTAGATAATAATAAGCTGAGCCAAACTGTAGCTTCAGCCAACTTAAATTTCAAAACAATAGCGTCTGCTCTTCAGGAGTAGGGTGCTATATACTCCCCCCACTGCAATAGACGATGTCCCCATCGTCTGGAAGAGAAAAAAAAAACAATTGACTCTCAATCCTGAGAATCAAGTACTTGAATCCCAGCATTTGAATAGGAAAGAGCAGAAGGATAAAGTAACAACACCTTAAAATGGTTAACAGCATAACACATGAATTATAGAATACAGCAACACATTCCCGTGACCTATCTAGCTATCTATGCCACCTATGGTCCAGTTGCTTGCCAGAAGATCCGGTTGAATCTGAAACAAAACACACAGAAAACAAACAGAAATACACAAGTCAGTACCTTTCTTGCAAGAAGCAAAACCCCATTTCCTGAAAAATGAAATTTTCTTTCTCGCCATGATTTACTATTATTTTTTTTTTTTTTTTTTATGAGAAATAACTAAGTGCAAAAAGTTCAACCTTGATGGGCAGACTGCTACCACCTAGTGGCAGAAGTCATTGCAATGCAAATCTTTTTAAACAAATGTTGAAAGAGTTTGAAAACCTTGACACGCAGTTTCTCTATCAACTGGCACTAACTAACTATTCCCCATAGTCTTTGCATTGAAGAAAGAAAAAGAAAATAGAAGTTTTCTTCTTAGGCTGACACCAACAGAAACAGTTACCATAATCGATCACCAATAAAACCGGGGATCAGGCAAAGTCACGGCTATCCCTTGTGCATCTACTGTGGTGATGAAGTATACGATGTTGTGTTTTCCCGGCCGACAGATAACTACTTTGGCCGCATATATATGCCTCCCATAACTCCAATGCAACAGACATCCGGCAGACCGATCATCCATCACCGAAGAACATCCTGGCTTCCTAAAGGGCTTTGGTACTTTCAAATAGTCCCAAATGTCCTCACTATACCAGCTCTCTGGTTTCCCTCGATCTCTTGCATAATATCCCTGGGAACGTACAGGAATTCAAGTCCATATTCCGTGGCCACTCGCTTATTTAACAGCCGTTGAGATCGAGCAAGCCTTGGCAAAGAACGGAAACTTCCCAAACCAGAAGGCACACATGAAACCGGGGATTTGTGTACCATGGCAAAGAGAGATGATTTGTTTGGCAGGACGGACCGGTATTTTTAGACAAAGTCCCGCTAGTAATTGTAGGTGTTTCCACCCGAGGTGATGTGCTCCCCAAGTTCACTGCTGCCCAGTCAGACAAATTAAATGTTGCAGCAACATCTTCACTATTCGCCCACAGCATTTCTTGGGACATAGTTTCAAAGAGATCATCATCTCCTGAAAGGTCTGAGAGAGAGTCTATTTCCGAGTCCCGCAACTCCTCCGCAGGCGTATATCAGCAAACAGTCCCCCCATGCATAATGTCACCTGAGATCTCACCTGTTCCTGACGTGAACTCCTTCTGTGGATCCAGTTCAGGCAATCTCTGAGGTAAACCTCGACCACAGCCGCGGGAGGCTTTCACATACCCAACCTTCTTTTGCGTAGGAACAGCAAGGTTGGTAATGGTAGAAGTGATGGCAGTAGCAATATCCACTGTTGGTTCCTTAATGGTAGCACCATCTCTCTCAGGAACACTCGGCGTAGTAGACTTTGAGAGCGTAGGCCTGATTGCAGGATTGAATACATCAGTCTCTTCAGTGGTGATGCCTGTGGCCCAATCCATCCGGTAGGCCCGGGGCGACACGGTGGGTTGTTCCACAGTGCATAGATACTCCCCGCAGTGTAAGCATTGAACAAACGGTCGAGGACTTGCAACCAGCCCCTTGCATCCATTACACAGCATACCCAAAGCCTCTGAGTCTCCCGTTGTATACAGGATGAAACGCCCATGCGGTTTCAGGCGAATCCCCGTGTCTGTCAATAATGTTCCAGGCAGTCTGATACTCGTAGTGGTGCCTCCAGAGAACATTCTGGGCCCCATAGCAGACTGCATCCCTGGCATTCGGGACATGGAGACAGCTCAGCAGGACCTTCCTTCTCCGTGTTTAGTCAGACCACGCGGTGAATCACTCAGCACGTAGTATAGACAACTCATCCCATTGGCTCCTCTGGTCACACAACTCCTGGGCTTTCTTGACTCCGCCCACCGCAAGTACCTTGGACCGCAACCAATCACTTTGTTGAGCACAAACAGACAAAAAAAATGGCAAAGTCCAAAACCCTCTATTGCATTATTTTCTTGGCAAAAAAGGTTCTTTTACTCGCTATAGGTAACCGTAAATCTCGGACTCAAGCCCCCACATGTAGAAAACACTAATTTTCCCCCGAAAGAGCTGCTAATAATTTTCTTCGGGCTTACCCTTACCATCTTCACAGTGTTCATCATAGGGGTACTTGTCATTTGCTCAATTGAAACACTGGTTCCAACACTTAGTCCTTTTTCCAAGTTTTATTGAGAAAACAAAATAATGTAATAGCAGGACAAAGGGATGAACGGAATTCAGGTATTTTGAATCTTGCGGTTTAAAGGTATTTCTTATATCCAGCGAGCAGGAGCTTCAGCTGGATTTAGCAATCATCGGATAGATTTCTCTCACCAATCTAGCAGCCGATGCGATGCTTGGATACAGTCTCTGCCACAGACCTGACAACCTTGGATGAATTGCTTACTGTACTTGATACGGTCTCTGCCACAGACCTGACAACCTTGGATGAATTGCTTACTGTACTTGATCTCAGATGCGTCTCTTAACAGAGCCTTGGGTCCGCCGACCCCAAGGTAGAATTTTAGGCAGCAGCAATTCCCCCAGGCCAGGAGGGCCATGAGGTCAGGAAGCGCGAACCCCCCTCAGGCCAGGAGGGCCATGAGGTCAAGAAATGCGAAAAAACCCCCAAAGATGGTGTCTGTCCCTTAAATACCTCTCCCCAGAATGCACGGTGAATGAACCACTCCCACCGAACCTGTTTCTGAGCAAAGAGCATTCAATATGTCCAAGCAGACTGTATTTACAACATCCACCAATGGTGACAGCACCACCCATGGTCAGATGGAAAACTGCACAGTCCAGCTAAACTGGTACAGAAATCATTACATTTAGATAATAATAAGCTGAGCCAAACTGTAGCCAACTTAAATTTCAAAAGAATAGCATCTGCTCTTCAGGAGCAGGGCGCTACATATATAGTATAGTATATAGAATGGGAATGACCATTATAAATGTCTTATGCAATTATGGAAGCTGGACTGCCTTTGGTAAAACAATGTGACAGTAGAAGAATGTTGTACCATGTTGGCCATTGACAAAGTAGAAGTTTGGACCTAGAGTGATACTGTTTATTGGCTAAGTAAATAGATTGTTTTCGATACAGATGGGCCTTTTGCTTGAAGAAGAGACCTGTGTGCTTTGAAAGCTTGCACTACAATCTATTTAGTTAGCCAATAAAGCAGGGAGACCTATGCATGGGTGTAGATAAAGGGGGGCATGGGGGTTCAACCCCTTCCCCCAAGAGCAAGAGAGGACTTCCTTTACTCTAAACTGGCCTGATCTGGTAGGTATGTTTAACCACTTCCCGCCCGGCCTATAGCAGAATGACGACCGGGAAGTGGTTCAGTTATCCTGGCTGGGCGCCATATAACGTCCAGTAGGATAACAAGCCAGCACGCGCCTGCAGAAGTGTGCAGTGCGGCGATCGGTGGTGTGGTGTGTCAATCTGACACACCGCAACTCTGATGTAGGTAAAGAGACTCTGACAGCTCGAGTAGACAGATGCGAGTAGAGGAGAGCCGATTGGCTGCTCTCCTGACATGGGGGGGTCTGCACTGATTTATTATCAGTGCAACCCCCCTGAGGATGCCCACCCAGGACCACCAGGGATGCCACCCAGGACCACCAGGGATGCCCATCAATGATGCCCACCCATGACCACTAGACATGCCCACCCATGACCACCAGAGATGCCAATCAGTGCCCATAAATAATGCCAATCAGTGCCCATCAGTAATACCTGCCAGTGCCTCCTCATCAGTGATGCCTATCAGTGCCACCCATTAGTGTCTATCAGTGCCCATCAGTGCCACCTATCAGTGCCCATCAGTGTCACCCTTAAGTACCCATCACTGCAGCCTTTCAGTGCCCATCAGTGGCACCTATGAGTGCCCATCAGTGCCCCCTATCAATGCCCATCAGTGCTGTATATCAGTGCACATCAGTGCTGCATATTAGTGCCCATCATCAGTGCCCATCGGTGCCACCTCATCAATGCCACCTCATCAGTGCCCATCAGTGCCGCCTTATCAGTGCCCGTCAGTGCAGCCTCATCAGTGCCCATCAGTGAAGGAGAAAACTTACTTATTTACAAAATTTCATAACAGAAACAAAGAATACGTTTTTTTTCAAAATTTTCAGTCTTTTTTTATTTGTTTAGTAAAAAATAAAAACCCCAGTGGTGATCAAATAGCACCAAAATAAAGCTCTATTTGTGGGAACAAAATGCTAAAAATGTTGTTTGGGTACAGTGTTGCATGACCGCGCAATTGTCATTCAAACTGCTACAGCACTGAAAGCTTAAAATTGGTCTGGGCAGGAAGGTGTATAAGTGCCCTGTATTGAAGTGGTTAATGGATGGGGGAGCGCTGTATTGATGGGGGAAAGCTGTACTTAAAAGGAGGAGCTGTACTTAGGCTAGGTTTACATCTATGATTATAAAATTAAGCACTCACACAAAGAAATGCACTGCCATTAAACAGACACATGGCAGTGCCGTGAGTCAGGGCTTCTTTCCCATGTTTCTCGTGCCTAGGGCATCCCATTGCAATCACTGAGCTGTCCAACACGGGACACGTTGGGACGTGCTGAAAACGCACGTATGCTCAGACGCACCTGTAGGTGAGAACCAAGTCTGGGGGGAGCTGTACTGAGGATGTAGAAATGTACTGAGAGGGCGGAGCTGTACTGGACAAGAGTAGAGCTGTACTGGAAGGGAGAGCTATACAAAGGGAGGAGAGCTGTACTAACAGGGTAGAAATATACTTAGGGGGCAGAGATGTACTGGGGGAGCTGTACTGCGAGAGGGAGATCTGTACTGAGGGGATAGAGCTGTACCGGGGAAAGGGAAGAGCTGTACTAGGAGGGATTGAGTAGAGAGCTGTACCAAGGGGGTAGAAATGTATACAGGGGGCAGAGCTGTGCCAGGGTGGAGTACTGGCGAAAGAGAAGAGCTGTACTGGCAAAAGAGGGGAGCTGTACTGTGAGAGGGAGCTGTACTGAAAAGAGTAAAACTGTACTGGGGGAAGAGAAGAGTTGTATTGGGAGGGAGAGAGAGGGGGCAGAAATGTACTGAAGGGAAGCTATACTGGGGGAAGGGAAAAGCTGTACTGGGAGGGAGGGTTGTATTGAGGAGAGCTGTACTGCACACTCTGTGCAATACCTACTGCTGCCCCCTGTACTCTGTACGCTACTTACTTCTGACCCCTGCTCTCTGTGTGTTACACACCCTTGTTCCCTGCATTCTGTGTACTTACGTACTTCTGACCCCTGTGATCTGTGCGATATGCACTAAGGTTTTAGGCCCCTCCTACTGTTAGCGCAAGTTTGCAACCTGCGCAGTTTGCTTCCCTAAGGCTGACTCCTCCCAGGAAAAAAAAAAATATATATATATATATATATATATATATATATATATATATATATATATATATATATATATATATAGTTCTAGAATTTTGTTAAGTACTTATCAAGAGTGCCGACTATACCCACCCTTTCTGGCCCCTCTGCCACTCATAGAAGCGGTACTATAGCTTCCTTGAATGAAAAATGATCTCTAAATAGGGAAGGGGGATCTTTCATTCATCCACCTGTCCTCCATTCATAGATTGCTTTTCATTGAAACTCATTGAAATCCACAGATTTTTGCAGTTTGGGTAAAGGAAAACTCTTGATTTTTGTTCATCCCTGGTCTGCATCTATAGAAGTTACCAGTTACTAATTACCAGTAAAATCTTGGATTGCAAGCATAATTCGTTCCAGAAACATGCTTGTTATCCAAAGCACTTGTATAGCAAAGCAAATTTCCCCATAAGAAATAATGCAAAATCAGATGATTCGTTCCACAACCATTTATTCATAAGTCCTTCAGTTTATAGTCCATATAAAAAGGGTATAGCAATGTGACCAGCTTGTGTAACCATAAAATGTCCATCCACAAATGGAAACCTCCACAAGGGGATTAGAAGCAAAATCCAGCAGGAGCTACAGAGTATAAAAGAGAAGAGAGGCGCCTCTAAGTGTATATGTTGCTAAATGTTGTACCTTCGTTAAATGTAACCATATTGCTACACTTAGCGGCGCCTCTCTTCTCTCTTATACTCAGTTATGACATGACACTACTTGTATATAAAGACATCGCTTTTATATCAAGTCAAAATTTCTAAAAAAAAATTAGCTTGTCTCTCAAACCAAGTTACTCTCAAACCAAGGTTTTGCTGTATCGCCCTTATGCATATCCTCATAGGGTCACTTTATTGACCATTTACTATGCCTTATTTGTACTAGAGTTTAGAATTTGACAGCATAGGACAGACTCAGACAAACATACCGCATATTTTGATCTGCATAATGAATGAACATAAAACCAATAATATACAGTGCCTTGCACTGTATATTTTTTGTGTTTTGTTGCCTCCCAACCTGGAATTAACATGAATTGTTTGAGGATTTTCATCATTTAATTTACAGAACATGCCCACAACTTTGATGATGTTTTTTTTTATTGTGAAGCAAACAACAAATAGGACAAAATAACAGAAAAAGTCAATGTGCATAACTATTCTTACTTTGTAGAGCCACCTTTTGCGGCTATCACAGCTCCAAGTCGCTTTGGATAAGTCTCTATGAGCTTGTCACATCTTACCACTGGGATTTTTGCCCATTCCTCCTTGCAAAACTGTTCCAGCTCCTTTAAGTTGGATGGTTTGTGCTTGTGAACAGCAATCTTTAAGTCTGACCACTGATTTTCTATTCTAAGGTCTGGGCTTTGACTAGGCCATTCCAACACATTTACATGTTTCCCCTTAAACCACTCAAGTGTTGCTTTAGCAGTGTGTTTGGGGTCATTGTCCTGCTGGAAGGTGAACCTCTGTCCTAGCCTCAAATCACACACAGAGTGGTACAGGTTTTGCTCAAGAATATCCCTGTATTTAGCACCATTCATCTTTCCCTCAACTCTGACCAGTTTTCCAATCTTGACTGCTGAAAAACATCCCCACAGCATGATCCTGCCTCCTCCATGTTTCACAGTGGGGATGGTGTTCTTTGGGTGATGTGATGTTTTGGGTTTGCGCCAGACATAGCGTTTTCTTTGGTGGCCAAAAAGTTCAATTTTAGTTTCATCAGACCAGAGCACCTTCCTCCATACATTTTGGGAGTCTCCCACATGCCTTTTCGCAAACTCAAAACGTGCCATTTTGTTTTTTGCTGAAAGTAATGGCTTTCTTCTGGCCACTCTGCCATAAAGCCCAACTGTATGGAGCATATGGCTTATTGTCGTCCTATGTACTCCAGTCTCTCCTGTGGAACGCTGCAGCTCCTCCAGGGTTACCTTAGGTCTCTGTGCTGCCTCTCTGATTAATGCCCTCCTTGCCCGGTCTGTGAGTTTTGGTGTGCGGCCGTCTCTCTTGGCAGGTTTGCTGTTGTGCCATGTTCTTTCCATTTGGTTATGACAGATTTGATGGTGCTCCTAGGGATCATCAAAGATTTGGATATTTTTTTATAACCTAACCCTGACTTGTACTTCTCAACAACATTGACCAACTTAGACTATAATGTTCTGATCCATCACATATAATTCAGATTAAAAAAACATTGAACATTGAAAGGCTGTAATGTAACAAAATAGGTGAAATGCCAAGGGGGGTGAATACTTTTGCAAGGCTCTGTAAATGCAACATTTATTGATATGTTATAGATATGACAATCAGTGATTATAAGCTTGCAGTTTAAGTGAAGGTCAGTTGAATGAGAGATGCTGGTAATTGAAGAGAAAAGAATTCCTAATTATTCGTATTGTCAGCGTGTTAAGATCTTATCAGAATGTTTAATTCTCACTCTCCCAACTGCCTGTGGAGTTTCTATCTATCAGGGCTTTATATAGTACCTAATTACCAGGACAACCTTTATTGTCTTCCTATAGACAGAACTTATGGGGCAAGAAACGGCGTAGCAGGTAACATTGTAGGGAATAAAAATGTAAACACTTTTTCGCAGTTAAGATAACTACGTATTTATCTCTTGCTGGCAGGACTCCGAATTTCATTAAAAAAAAGGCCAGTCAATCCTTATACTGATTTTGATTCCAATAACACAAATTGTAACCGCCAAGCTGTGAAACCGCTCCACAACCAGGATAATTTGCTTTATATCGTGTTAATTATGCTGTTACATTATTTCCAAATGAGCTACTATTATAGAGTAATTCTCCTAATCCCTCTTGATGGACGTATATACCATTTACATTGCAAGACTAAATTGCTTTATCAGCAGGATTTTTGGCAATCATTTTAAAAGGTACCTTTCACTGAAAGATAACATTTATAAAGGTTTTCCATACTGCCGATCTACTGCCACACAGCTACAGGTACTGACAGCAAGCTTCACAGAGGCTTTTGCACATCCAGTGAAATAAAGACCTTCAAAAATACATCTTATAGCAGTGATGGCGAATCCTGGCACCCCAGCTGTTTTGGAACTACATTTCCCATGTTGCTCATGAACTCTGAAATGTAGTTGAGCATCATGGGAAATGTAGTTCCAAAACATCTGGGGTGCCAAGGTTCACCATCTCTGAAAGCACAGCATGGAGCATTAAGCCACATGCATACAGACAGTTTGGCCCTTGCGCATCAAATACGCACATTTAGGACCATATGCAATCAGTAATGTACTGTATATGCGTGGGGCGGTCCTTAAGGGGTTAAAGCATGTTATACAGCAGAGTAATTTAGCCCCCTGTATCACCTAAAATACCTGGGTGGGGCATGGCCAAGCTGCCGATGTAAGAGGGTGCTAGCCGCGGACCAGCCGCCGACCATCTGCTTATAATCAGCTTCTTCTTCAGCCAAGACCTAACTTCTCGTCTGGCTGTGGGACTGGTGTACCCCCCCAGTCCACGTTGAATTCCCGCCTGGTCACCAGAAACATGACGAGGAAGAAAAAAGGAGAGGCCACGGCGCCGGGCAGAGCTGTCTAAGATGGCACCATTCTGCTCCCCCCCAGTGCACCATGGGACAGGAGCAGGGATGCAGCTGCACGGCTGAAGAAATTTGCTCATGTCCTGGCCGGAGAGCTGCAGGATCCGCTGCGAACTAATCTGGATGGGGCTGGTGGCTCATCTCAAGTGGGGCTGGTTCATGGTGAGTCGTCCACTGCTGCACACACAGTCACAGGGGGAGAGAAGGAGGATATGCAGCCAGCTGAACATGAGGGTGACTGGGCTGCTAACACTCCAGCTATATTGCAGGATTCTTCCCCTGAGCCTACCCTGAAAGATGTTTTACATGCTGTGCAATGTGGCAATTCAGCTCTGAATGCACTTACCGTTTCCCCGAAAATAAGACCTAGCGTGATTGTCGGTGATGGTTGCAATATAAGCCCTACCCCCAAATAAGCCCTAGTTAAAGTCCTTGTAGGTCTTATTTTCAGGGTAGAGCTTATTTTCGGGGAAACAGGGTAGGGCTTATTTGGGGGGTAGGGCTTATATTACAGCCATCACTGACAATCACGCTAGGTCTTATTTTCGGGGAAACAGGGTACCAACCAATTTCAACAGTTGCATGAGGAGGTGGTGCTCATTCGCCATGACATGCAGAAGATGCGGCAGTACACTATTGCATTGGAGGGACGTATGAGCTCACTTGAAGACAAGATTGCCCCTGCTAAATGCGACATTAAAGCTAATACTATTACTGTCCAAACCCATGCTGCGCATATTGACGACATTGAAAACCGCCTACGCAGGAATAATATTCGTATTCTGGGGCTGCCACAACGCACTGAAGGGAGAAAAACAGTCGCCTTTTTGGAAAAATGGCTGCTAGACACCTTTGATAAGCACAACTTCACGCCTTTCTTTGCTGTAGAAAGGGCGCACCGCATTCCGACTCATGCTCTTCCTCCCAGTAACTACCCTCATCCTTTCATCCTGAAACGTTTACACTACAAAGGCCATGACAACATTCTTACTATGGCTTGATCAAAAGGAACTGTTGAGATAAATGTCGTCAAAGTTTTTTTCTTCCCAGATTTTTCAGTGGAAGTGCAAAAATTACAGGCACAGTATGATGATATTAAAAGCAGGTTACAGGCCTTCCGCATTGCTTACGCAATGCTACACCCGGCCAAACTGTGTGTGGTGGCACAAGGAGAGACACACTTCTTTGTTACTCCCAAAATGGCACAACAGTGGCTGGATAGAAATGAGCGCCATCTTTCTCGCTCACGCACTCCAACCTTAAGTCGGTTTTGTTCACTCCTTGCTGCAATGATGCTCCACCTTTACCTGCAATAGGCAGCACCTACATGCAAAGGTTTTCCTCATAAAGAAGTTTGGTCCACTTGAGGCTACAAGTTCACCAGCTGACTCCCTTTTTGGCCTTGGTGGTATATATACTTCCCCCCCAATGGAAGTTCCTGCGAGAATAATTACTTCTTTTTCTTCTTTTTTTTGTTGGTTTGCTCTTGAAGTTTCTGTTCTTATTTTTTGTGCGGAGTTCCGCACCCTATGCCTGGGCCTACAACTTGAACTCCATATGTTCCTGTCTTTCTGTTTATCATTCATCCTTAACAGTCAGACTCTGGTGTGGATGTCAATCACACTTGATCTACATAAACCAAATAAGTTTCTTCCTCAAGCAAAGTAAAGGATACCCTACACTTGGAAATATTTGCACAGTTTTTTATTTTTTTTTTTCACTTATGGTGACTGGTTTGAACTTTTGTTTCCTGGAATATCCGAGGCCTTAAGGACTCCATGAAGAAAAAGGCTATGTTTACGTCACTATCCCTCTACAGTTCTCTGGTGGTCTTTCTGCAGGAGATGCACCTTACCACTGATACTACATGTCTGTTAAATAGTAGACTATTCCCATTGCAATATCATTCTGTGTTTTCCAATTATGCAAGGGGGGTTTGTATTTTAATATCATCTAAAGTGCATTTTACCTGCCGGCAGTTGTTTATAGACTCTGCGGGCAGGTATATCTTTCTCTTATGTGATGTTGATAATTTGTTCTGCTTTTTGGGTAATGTGTATATACCTTCCCCATATAACAGCAAGGTGCTCAGGGCTGTGGCTTGTTTATTGGCTGATCACCCTGGGGTTCCTTTCCTGATGATGGAGGACTTTAATTCGGTGGGGGATCCTGCTGTGGAACATTACCCGGCAGGAGCACAATCTGCTACACCCTTTTGCATTCAAATTCAGGAACTGGGCTTAAGGGACATTTGGAGAATATGCAACCCCCCCCCCCCCCCGCTCTCCTTCGCTCTTGCTGCTCTAGCACATATAATACCCTATCTCAGATTGATATGCCGCTATGTCAGACCACTCCCCGTTAGCACTGATTCTGCTAACTTCTTCTACCCCTAGAAGATTCCACTGGAGAGTCAATCCATTCTGGCTAAAAGTGCTCCTGCGGGGTATTTCCGTGGGGGTTTCCCGCTCTGAATTCTTTTTATTAATTATCCACTCTGCCTCGCCCATGATGGTGTGGGATACCATGAAAGCTGCGTGGCCTCTTGGTTAAGGAGATTAGTGCATATAAAAAGTCCACGACCGAATGGGAGAGCTGTCTCTCTCGGCTGAGGTTCATAGAACAGAGACACAGTACATATCCTCCCCTACAAAACAAAATTGAGCATCTTGGAAAGATGCTCAAATGGTTTACAGGCAAAAAGCATTAGAAAGTGCTGAGAATAAAAACTTTTTTACACACTGTTAGTATTATTCTGACGGCGAAAACACGGGACAACTCCTTGCTGTAATTGCGAGTTCCCAAAACCCCCCACAGTACATCTCCTCTATTGCTACTGCCTTGGGAGAATCTACTCTCGACTCCCAAGCTATTTTGAAAGTGTTTTACGAATTCTATAGGGAACTCTAAAGTAGCAAAGTACATTACCCCCCCTCTCAATGTTGGGAGTTTTTATACTCAGTAACCTTGCCTGGCCTCACTTCATTGGACAGGAAGCTTTTAAATTTCCTGCTAACTATTGAAGAGCTTATCACAGCTGTAGCACAGACACCTAATAGCCAAGCGCCAGGGCAGGGATGGATGGCCTTCCGGACGAAATATATAAGGTATACGGAAACGTGTTGCTCCACAAGTTATTAAAAGTGATAAAGGAGGCTTATACATCCCACCAATTACCTAGATTCCATGAACGTGGCCAGCATTATGGTTCTTTTGAAACCTGGAAAGGATAGGCTTTACCCGGAATCATATAGTCCGATCTCGCTATTGAATTCGGACGTTAAGATTCTGGCCAAGGTTCTTGCAAATAGCCTCAGTAAGGTTCTGCAGCAATTAGTTCATCCAGATCAATCAGGCTTTATTCCCACCAAATTGACAGCAAATAATATAAGAAGATTGTACCTTAACCAACAACTTCCCTCGGACAATGTTGGAGATAGGACCATACTCTCTCTGGATGCGGCCAAAGCGTTTGACAGCATGGAATGGCCCTATCTATGGGAAGTATTAAATCTCTTTGGTCTGGGTAAACTCTTTATCGGCTGGGTTAAATTGCTATATTCTGCCCCAAAGGCCACTATGCAAGTCAATGGCTCATATTCAGATGTCTTTTCCCTTCATAGAGGTACGCGCCAGGGGTGCCCCCTCTACCCCCTCCTTTTCGCCCTGTTGATCAAGCTGCTTGCGGTTGGCATTATATAACACTGAATTAGTGTTATACCATGTATTAGGTATTCTGATCTGTTTTTTTTTTTTTGCTGTATCTTATGTTAAAATTTCACAAAGTGCACCACGCTGCATAGTGCAGGGAGATCTGGGTGGAGAAATAGACATACTTTGTCTTTGTAGCGACTGCTTTTGTTTTATTACTCATATGCGCTAACAGGATTTGTATCCCAGACTTGCTCAGGTTTATGATGCTGCTGTCCATTTTTTGGCATATTCATTTTTTTTTTTTTTTTTTTTTCTTGCCTGTATGTTTGTTTTTTGTAAAATGTACAAACCTCTAAATAAAAACTATTTGATCAGAAAAAAAAAAAAAATACCTGGCTGATTCTGCCTGGTTCTCCCTCCCCCCTGTAAACTGACCACAGCTTATCATGGCTGCTGTGCTCTGACACCTTGGTCAGTTTACATGCCTCTGTCATCCGCTGTCTTTCATTGCTGCCTCTTTCCTCTGCTCCCTGTCTGCCTGTCAACTGTGTCATGGCTGATCGCTTCTCGCCTGCTGCAAAAAACATTGTTTTCTTCCTACAATCCCCAGTGTTATATTACAGTACATGTTATTTATAAAAAAATTGCTGCTTCATACCTAATTTCAGAGTTCTGCTTGGTGCTCACGTGACCACCCGCAGCTCCCCTCCCCTCCTCCCGGCTGACGTCAGCCAGGTATTCTCAGCCCTGCCCGCTGTAGCTGTCGGATCAGGGGAGACGGGTGGTCACGTGAGTGGCGCTCTGAAATTAGGTGTAAAGCATCATTTTTTTATTAATAACATGCACTGGGGCACATACTGTAATATAACAGTGGGGATTGTAGGAAGAAGAAAAGTAGCTTTACAACCACTTTAATCACTTACCAGATTCTTATAACACTGGGCCATCTCAGAGGAAAAATCTCTGCAAAATACTAACCTCCCCCTCTTAGTTCAGCCTAGTTTGTCTTGAAGTTGAGCTATGTGGTCATGAAGCTCAGGACAGAATTCCAGCAAGCATGACAACTTTGCTGGCTATCAAATCAAGCAGAGAAATAGAAGAAGGCCTTAATCAGAATTCCCAAGAGAAACTTTTTCTATCAAAATCCCCCCCGTGTTATAAGAAGCTGGTGTCCTCTCAAATCTGAAATATCAGTTTTAGACCTATATTTAACAAGCTAGTATATTATCAAATTCCCTGAGTAAATATAGTGCAGGCCACTATACCTGCTGATAGTGGGTTGCACTATACAGTGCCTTGAAAAAGTAGTCATACCCCTTGAGATTTTACACATTTTGTCATGTTACAACCAAAAACATAAATATATTTTATTGGGCTTTTATGTGATAGACCAACACTAATGGCACATAATTGAAGTGGAAGGAAAATGATAAATGGTTTTAAACATTTTTTACAGATAAATATGTGAAAAGTGTGGCGTGCATTTGTATTCAGCTCCCCTGAGTCAATACTTTGTAGAACCGTCTTTCGCTGCAATTACAGCTGCAAGTCCTTTTGGGGATGTCTCTACCAGTTTTGCACATCTAGAGAGTGAAATTTTTGCCTATTCATCTTTACAAAATAGCTCAAGCTCTGTCAGATTGCATGGAGAGCGTCTGGGAACAGCAATTTTCAAGTCTTGTCACAGATTCTCTATTGGATTTAGGTATGAACATTGACTGGGCCATTCTAACACATGAATATGCCTTGATCTAAACCATTCCATTGTAGCTCTGTCTGTATGTTTAGGGGTGTTGTCCTGCTTGAAGGTGAACCTCTGCCCCAGTCTCAAGTCTTTTGCAGACTCTAACAGGTTTTCTTCTATGATTGCCCTGTATTTGGCTCCATCCATCTTCTCATCAACTCTGACCAGCTTCCCTGTCCCTGCTGAAGAAAAACATCCCCACAACATGATGCTGCCACCACCATGTTTTGGAGTGGGGATGGTGTATTCAGGGTGATGTGCAGTGTTCATTTTTCACTACACATAGCGTTTTGCTTTTAGGCCAAAAAGTTTGATTTTGGTCTCATCTGACCAGAGCACCTTCTTCCACATGTTTGCTGTGTCCCCCACACGCTTCTCCCAAACCACAAATAAGACTTCTTATGGCTTTTTTTCAACAATGGCTTTATTCTTGCCACTCTTGCATAAAGGCCAGATTTGTGGAGTGCGTGACTAATAGTTGTCCTGTGGACAGATTCCACCTGGGCTGTGGATGTCTGCTGCTCCTCCAGAGTTACCATGGGCCTCTTGGCTGCTTCTCTGATTAATGCTTTCCTTGCCTGGCCTGTCAGTTTAAGTGGACGACCATGTCTTGGTAGGTTTGCGGTTGTGCCATGCTCTTTCCATTTTCGGGATGGTGGATTGAGCACAGCTTCGTGAGATGTTCAAAGCTTGGGATATTTTTTATGACCAAACCCTGCTTTAAACTTCTCCACAACTTTAACACTGACCTGCCTGGTGTGTTTCTTGGCCTTCATGATGCTGTTGGTTTACTAAGGTTCTCTAACAAACCTCTGAGGGCTTCACAGAACAACTGTATTTATACTGAAATTAAATTACACACAGGTGGGCTCTATTTACTAATTTGGTGACTTCTGAAGGCAATTAGTTCCAATAGATTTTAGTTAGGGGTATCAGAGTAAAGGGGGCTGAATACAAATGCACGCCACACTTTTCACATATTTATTTGTAAAAAAAATCGAAATTTATAATTTTCCTTCCACTTCACAATTATGTGCCACTTTGCGTTGGTCTATCACAGAGGTCGCCAAACGTTCTAAACAAAGGGCCAGTTTACTGTCCTTCAGACTTTAGGGTGGCCGGACTGTGGCCATCATGAGTAGAAATTGACCCAGCATCAGTTGGAGTAAACAATGCCCAATTTTTGGTGTCAGTGAGAGCAATAGTGCCCCATTGTTAAGGTCATTGGGGGGAACTGTGCCCCATCATTGGTGTCATTGGGAGGAATAGTGCCCAATCTTTGGTGTCATTGAGAGGAACTGTGCACCATCATTGGCGTCATTGGGAGGAATGGTCCCCCATCATTGGTGTCACTGGGCTTCATTGTTGGTGTCATTGGAAGGAATGGTCCCCATCATTGGTATTATTGGGCCCATTGCTGGTGTCATTGGGATAAACTGTCCCCCTTCGCTGGTGTCAGGGAATAAAATACTGCCCCAAGGGCCGGATAAAAGCAAGCAAAGGGCCGCATTCGGCCCCCCAGGACGCAGTTTGGAGACCACTGGTCTATGACATAAAATTCCAATAAAATACATTTACGTTTTTGGTTGTAACATGATAAAATGAGGAAAATTTCAAGAGGTATGAATACTTTTTCAAGGCACTGTACATAGATCTATACACAGATATAAAAAGGTAACAAAAAATAAATACAAAAACATGTATAAATAAAAAAAAAGAAAAAAAAAGAAAATGCAGACTCTGCTGTTACTTTTCTATGTTTCTATGAAAACTTTAACTATTTCTGCAATCAAAACCTGACTGAAAGTGTTGAAAATTACCCAAAGACTGCCAAGAGTGTAGCTAGGATTAGACTCCTGAAGTTTCTTTCAAAAGAAAACAATTACCATGCAGCATGCTATGGTGTTGAACAGTTTTGATTTTTATCATCGCATTTTGCAATTGCTCTTTATAACTCAGGTTCATCTACTAAAACAAAGCAGACATTTCCAATAGTGAATGCTTTTCTCTGTAAATAGAATCTCTGGTGTCCTTGAAAATAAATGTCAAGAACAAGCTTTTCGCTGATATTCCTGGCAATTATTGCTCACTTTAAAATGTCTTACTGTATATTTGTATACTGATACTTTAACGTTTAGGGCACATAATTCCGGGAAATTCTCCCCATTCAAGTCAGAAAATAATCTTGGTATATTGGAAATAATTATTGCTAACTTTTTTCAGAAGATGTGACATTTTACAAACAGCCACAGCACTAACAAATGTCACTGGGATTCTCAGAGGCTCAAAACAGCAACGGCATTTAATAAAGGGACAAAATAAATGTGAATGAAGCTTGCCATATAACCCTTTAGCAGTTGTGAGAAGCTGTCACAAGATACCACCCGTACAGGATCGAATTAAAAGGGAACGGAATACAAAAGGTTATAATACCTGAACAAGTGTGTCTCCTATTGCCCAATTTTTTGGTTAAATGTTCATACCAAGCAGGGGCGGACTGACCATTGAGCCACTCGGGCACTGCCCGAGGGCCCTGGGCCACTAGGGGGCCCCATCAGGGTTGCCGCCTCAGTAAAACCAGGGACAGTATGTATAAATCTGTGTTTTTTTTACATCTGTCTGTGTATACTGTGTGTACATGTATGTGTTTACTGTGTGATTGTATACTGTGTGTGTGTGTGTGTATACTGTGTGGCCCCATAATCTCTGATTGCCTGGGGGCCCCATAATCTCCTATTGCCCGGGGGCCCCATGAGTTATCAGTCCGCCCCTGATACCAAGATTTTTAGAAAAAATACTGGCTAAACAGCTTTCCTTAGTCCTGGACAGCTTGATTCACATAGACCAGATGGGTTTTATGCCTGGCAAGGGCACCAACATTAATCTCAGGCAATTCAATTTTAAATCTAAAAATCCCTCATGCTAAGGGGGCAAGGAGTTATTGCCCCACTAAATTTTGAAAAGTAATTTGACTGCGTAGATATGGTTTTGGGTCTAAATTCGTGCATTGGTTGCATATGCTATAAACACCTAGAGCCCTACAGTGCATATCAACATAATTATATTTGACCCTTTCATGTTACAGAGACGTATTGATCAGGGTTGTTTTCTCTCATCCTGCCTTTTTACACTAACCCTGCAATCCCTCGTTATTCTATCTACATTGTTACAGGCAGGGGCATACCCATAGCTCCCAACTGTCCCTGGTTTCGAGGGACTGTCCCTGATTCAGAACAAAGTCCCTCTGTCCCTCTTTACTCCTCAATTGACCCTCATTTTGGTCTGATCTATAAAGTTGTATATAAAATGCAATATATAACTTTCAAAAAGTGTTTCCCAATGCTAACCCTTTCATCCAATTTCTAAATGACAGCATTTGTAATTTTCAGAAGCCACTATAAAGGAATAGTAGGGGTAAAAGCACTTGTGGGTTTAATATATCCTCTTTTTTTTTGTATAATCCTCTTTTAAGGGGGCGTGGTAGGGGGTGTGTCCTATGCGTTCATACTTTTGCTAATAGGTATCTCTCGTTCCAGTCTCAAAAAGTTGGGTGGTATGGCATCCGCGCCGGGTGCCACACTATGGGGGGATGTCGGTGGCATCGCTTTGGGGGCGACACCCACCAGAGGTGACACCATCCTGAGGGCAGCGAGAGCTCTGGCTGCTCCCTTTGGCAGCGCTAGCCTGGCCTGGTTTGTGTTTTCCTCCTCGCTCCTCCCACCACTGCTGTGCTGCAGAGTCAGGCCTGTCCCTATTCTCCACCTGGGTGGAGAGGCTGCGTCCTCCGGAGTCCGGACCTTCCTAGCTGCTGCCCATGTGTACCTGAAGGTAAGCCAACCGCCCTCCCTGGGGGGGGGGTTGCAGATTGCGATGGCAGTGTCCTCCACCACCCGAGGTGACCTTTTGGTAAGGGGGTGGGGGTTGGCATTGTGTCTGCCACCCAGTCACTTTAGCACCCTGAGCTGGTGTGAGAAGATGAAGGGGTGTTTGTGTTTGCCACCCTGAGCTGGTTTGCTAAGCCTGCACTGGTGAGCACTGATTGGGACTGGTGAGCCTGCACTGATTGGCACTGTTGAGCCTGCACTGATTGGCATTGGTGAAACTGCACTGATGGGCACTGATTAGCACTGGTGAGTCTGAAATAATGGGCACTGATTGGCACTGGTGAGCCTGCATGGGTGAGCACTGATTGGCATTGGTGAGCCTGTACTGATGGGCACTGATTGGCACTGGTGAGCCTGCACTGATGGGCACTGGTGAGGCTGCACTGATGGGCACTGATTGGCACTGGTGAGCCTGCGTGGATTGTCACTGGTGAGCCTGCACTGGTGAGCCTGCACTGATTGGCACTGGTGAGCCTGCACTGATTGGCACGGGTGAACCTGCACTGATTGGTACTGGTGAGCCTGCACTGATGGGCACTGGTGAGCCTGCACTGGTGAGCACTGATTGGCACTGGCGAGCACTAATGGGCACTGAATGGCACTGATGGCTGCACTGGTGAGCCTGCACTGGTGAGCCAGTACTGATTGGCCCTGGTGAGCCTGCACTGACTGGCACTAGTGAACAAGCACTGATTGGCACTGGTGAGCCTGCACTGATTGGCACTGGTGAGCCTCTACTGGTGAGCCGGCACTGATTGGCACTGGTGAGCCTGCACTGGTGAGCCGGCACTGATTGGCACTGGTGAGCCTGCACTGGTGAGCCGGCACTGATTGGCACTCTTGAGCCTGCACTGATTGGCACTAGTGAGCCTGCACTGATGGGCACTGGTGAGCCTGCACTGATTGGCACTGATGGGAACTGGTGAGGCTGCACTGATGAATTTGTGCAATAAATATTATTGAAAGCATTACAAATCTTTGGGTGTTTTTACATTTTAAAGTTGGGGGGGGTGCCACATATAGGATCCGCCCCGGTTGCCAAATGCTCTAGGTACACCCCTGGTTACAGTGACTTTGAGTAAGAGGCTTTATGCTAATGTAGCAATAACTCTCGATGGAGCTGCTGGTTTAAAGCGGGCTGTTACCATCACCTTCGTTACCTCAATTTCACCAGAACCGGGTCTAGGGTCCCGTTGAGTTTAATACCAGACAATGTAGGCACCAGACACTTGAGTATCTTTTCCAAAGCTTTAATAAACGTAACTGAAGGAAGTAGCAGGAAAGAGGTAGAAGAAGAGTTGCAGGGAAGTTCAAATACCTTTTCTTAGTGTAGTATTAGGAATTGGAATCTTATAGATGAATGTACTTTCCTCTTAGAGTTGAATCTTTGCCCGCCTGGATAGGTTTCTCTCACTAACCTAGCAGCCAGTACGCAGCATGAACAAAAGTCTTTGCCACAGACTTGAATGGAATAGAAACCCGTACGATCCTCTGCCACAGGATGTAATGGTTCACGATGGATAGCAAACACAGCACTAGAACCTTTAAGCCGACCCGGCAGTACTATGCGGTAGGTTAACTTTGGATGCGTCCTCCAACTGAGTCACCAGGCCCCTCTCCAGACCAGCACTCTGCATGATCCTTCCATGACAGGTCCTCCCCTGGGATCTTCTCAGTTGTCCAGCTTCTTCCCGTAGGACAGACAGCCCAGGACCATTCCCTCGCCGCTGTGGTAGGCCCCAGACAGGCTTCTGGGCCCACCCACCTGCTGCAGCAGGGTGGGCCTCCCGGTCGGAGTATATAAAATAAAGTGTAGCGCTAATGTGATGTCAAAATAACCAAGGCAGTAACTCCCCTAGGAGGAAAGGGGGTTACAGGTACGTGAAACTATCAGTGATCACGAAAAACAACACGGGTAGTGACCTACAATCTCACCCAAAAATTACAGTGTTAGTGTTAAATAAGCCAATATAACCTATCTTTGGGTTAGTGTTAAAAAGGCCAATACGGTAAAGTGAATAAGTGTGTGTAGGATCACATTTACAAAATAAACATAAAACTACCCCCTTATGTAGGTGAACATAAGTCAAATATACAAATCTGGCTGTGAAAAAAAGGTTGGTGAAGTGAACATATAAAAATGTATCAAGTGAAATCCTTACTGGCATCCAAAACATATATGGAAACCAGATATGGTCATTTAAATCTTCAAATGAAGTACTCCTAACACATACCTGTCGGCTAGGAGGGCCAGCAGGTGGAACGAAACAAACCCCAAAACATGGCATCTGTCCCATAAATACCCTCTCCCAGAATGCAACTCGGAGGACCACCTCCACCGAGTTATCTCTGGGACAGAGGTGCACTCATACACTTTAACGTGTTGCCTTTCCAGCACCGACCCATGGTGACAACGACACCCACAGGCACAGTGCGAAACTACATGCAACTCAGCCAAGCTGGAACAGAGGCAAATCTGACTATGTATGAACAGACAACCCACTAAATTTACCTATAAGCAGTAGATTGAAAATCTACCAGCGCTACACTAATGACACCCTCTATTAGATGGGGGTTATTCTATCCAGGCTGCCCTAGATTTAATTTATGCCTTTTGTACTTTTTCAGGCATAACTATTAATTGGCCTAAAGTGCTGCTTTTCACCCAGAGCCCGGGAGCTTTTTTTTGGGTAAAGGTGAACTAACCTTTTAAGGGAAAGCATTGCTTTTAGAACATTATAATATAGATGGCCAATACAGAAAACAAGTGAATTTTTCAAGGCATATACTAATCTAAGCAAGACTTGCAGTCATCAAGAAACTTAATCTGGTAGAGCAATTTCCTAAGAAGATAGAAAAGACATCAATAATTAAATCTGTAATCCAAAATTGCTAATTATAATTTGATCTGTGGGACAATGATTAAAGCCTAATGCAGCCAAAAAATATTTTCGGTTTTAGGATGTTATGACGTTATGATGATCAGATGTTTGTGGTCCTACAGGGAAATTTCCTCTCACTTTCTGTCCCACTCATAATATCCGAGGGATGAGCGTAGGATGGTAGTACAATCGTAATAAAAAATTCAGAGGACTAGAGGACTTTGTATCGCCTTGCTGGCAAGTATGGAAAGAATAACTCCAACTGACCCTGAGCTCCAACTTACCCTGGGCAAAGAACAAACTCATACCTTTGTTACAGAGATCCTCCATTAGTAGTAAATTCCAGAAAACAGGCTACAAAATCTTGACCAAATAATATTCAACAATTCTCCCCTCAGGCCCCCAATACTTTCTAGAGATGCAACAGAATAGAAGTAACAATATTGCATATATCCGGGGGCTGCCCTAGGTTCCAGGAATTTTGGGTTAGAGTCAAAGAGATCTTATGAAAATTCATAAACATGATCTTACCCTCTGAACCTTTCTTCTGCATACTAATGACTTCCCAATTAAGAAATATAAGAAATCAGAGAATACATTTTGCAGTTAGGGAAATATAACATCGGCCAACACTTATTAAATTGGTTCTTCTATATCTTGGGGTCTTGTTTCCAAATATTATTCACTTTTAGCCTCTTTTATTTACCCATTGGACTTTTGCCATTTATAAATTACATACTGGAAGACAGAATTTAACCACTCGAGCTCCAGAAGGTGCTATCTAGCACTGTGCTACTTTAACTGCTAATTGTGCAGTCATGCAACGCTGTACCCAAATGAAGTGTATGTAATTTCTGGTGATATTTCATCTGTGTTTTTTTATTTCTTATTATACAAACAAAAAAAGACTGAAAATTTTTAACAAAAAAAAAAAAACAATCTCCTCTGTGGGGCGGTCAGAAAGAAATGGACCGCCTGTCCATTTCCACCCAACTGTCATCTGATCCGATCTGCGGAACGGAGGGTGAATGGATCCACATCTATCTGTTTTTAGCAGACCAGATCGGATGCCAGCAGGTGTTAGCGGACACGTGTCCGCTGACGTCCGCCGCTCCATAGAGAACTATGGATGGTCTAATCGTGTCCGCCTGAAAAACTGAAAGGCAGACCCGATTGGTCCTAACACATCTAACCTGAAAACACAATTTAAGAGTGTAAACAGGCTCTTAGGTTTTTGCATCAACAGTCAATGACTGCTGCCAAAGGATCATTCATGCCCCCACCCCTCCTCTACCCCTTCATTCTCCTTTTCCTCCCCACCCTAAAATGTATCTAAACCCAAGAACAAATATGTAATATATTGTTGAAGTCTGGATGTGAAAGATGCATTTGTTTTCACTTTCAGGCTTTAATTTCTTTATTTTTACCTGGTTACCCTGTCTGGTACACCCTTCCTGCTTAGAGTGGCAAAGTTCACTGTACTGTATCTGTGGAGGAGCAGCATTGTCAACCTAGCACAGTGTGCTAGGACTACTTCCTGTGGGATTCTTTGATCATGAAGGCTTTGCCAAAGTATTTTAGCATACCACTCTGGAGACAATATGCAATACACTTTATGAAATTCCCTAGTGTCCACAGTTCTTTTAGGCCAGGTTCACATATTGCGCAGCCGCAGTTCCCAGCATGGGGTTCGGTACATCCCTATTCACTGGTTCAGGTGCGAATCAGGTCCGAATTTTTGCCTGAATTTACACCTGAACCGAACCCAAACACGCACAGGACCCTTTTGGAATGTTGACCGCGGCCGCCCCGGACATATGTGAACCAGCTCCATTGAGAGCCGATGACAATCGCATGTCATGCGAATTGGATGCAGGGAAACCACATCCAATTCGCCCATATGTGAACCCGGCCTTAGTCACTTTGCCATTTTCTCTGAACACTGACTCTAAGTGGCAGATAGTCAGTGTAGTCACTGCTTAGTGTAGTCTATGTTCTGGTATGCACATCTACAATGTTGTAATTCAGTATTATAATCATACTGCCACAGCAGGGATTGGTGAGCAGGAATGATGTATTAAAAGAAGTTCTTTCTCTCTGACAGTTTCCTTCTAAATGGAGTAGGAGGATCCGCTGACCAAGGAAGCATAAAAGGGTGAATTACATTATAGAATGCCCAAGCAATAGACGGATTTACTGCAGCCAGAAGCGCTGCTTCAGTGCGTCCCAACTAGTTAAATGTGAGTGGACCATATACTGTACGACACAATAGGCTTTGTTAAAATTCTCGGGTCTACATAGTTGTATTAGTCACTTTGCCACTGCTTCAATGTCTCACCACCAGTTTAATATGGTATGTTCACCATTAATATATCATTTTTTTCCAGAGTAAAAAATAAATGATCAAAAAAATATTTTTTATTTTGTACACAAGAATAAAAGAAATAAAAACCTCTAGAGATTAATCTCCCTTAAGACGCTGTCATCATGTGAATTCTTTGCTCACAGGACAAGTGAATCATAGCCCTGATGTTGCTCCCAATTCTTCTCTCCTGTGTAGCATAAAGATAGAATGCAAAACTGGGCTTTACTGCCAGAGGATTTAGTCACCTCCCTAATGATGCTGCCACCCAGGGCCGGGACAAGGACTGGGCAGAAAGGGCGCGCCACCCTGGGCACTGTGGTATCATCTGAGGTGTGGGGGGGTGTCACAAGGGAATGGGGGGGTTGGGTTGGAAGCGGGCATATGGGGGGCTGCAGGGCATAAGTATTGTTCTAGGAGAGGAAATTTGGGGAGTGCTAAGAGTGGTGATTTATGCTAGGTGGGGGAATTTGAGGATTTGAGGGGAATTTCTGCCTGGAGGGGAGGATTTGAAGTAAGGGAAGGGGGGGGGGGGATGTGTACTAGGAGGGGACATCATGATCCACAAAGGAAAGGGGAAATGGTGAGGAGCACCCGGGCTTTGTGGCACCCAGATATTTTTTAAATACGGTAGTCATACACAGCAATGTAAGTATAAAACAAACATTTATTGAAAAAGCTAAAATGTCACCTCTATCAGAGTAGAGGGCATCCCTGAACATTAAAAATACAATTAGCATTAAACATGTACAAGGTAATACAATACAGTGAATCCAAATAGGTCCTCTATTATGCGTTTTGCCAAGCGCCCCCGGCGCGTTTTGACCAGTGTGGGCTTCTTCAGGGGTTGCCCTTGGATAGCACAATGGAGGATTCTATAGCTGATAAAATGTACACACTGCAAATTAATTGGTGATGCCGAAGATCTTCCAGAGTAGAGGTGGAGCATAGGAAGATCGGAAGATGGAAGAGAAGCGCAAGATGGAACGAAAACATTAGCAGCCCATGTTTCCGAGACACAAGGGATAACAGCCAAAATGTAAAAGCAGTACATCTTCATGGAAACGTGGGGTGGTAATAATGTGACTCAGCAAACGGTAGTAGAGGGTGACAAAAAATTATTTCGGTCCTTTGTGGACCATGTTGTACACGAATTGGGGCTGACACCCACCATTGGTTATTGTTGGCTGTATATGGGGGGAATTTATGCTTGGGGGTAAGCATGCAGATTAGTGCTCAATGTTTTTGTAGGGAGATTTTTGCTGACACATAATACTCATACATCTTGGGGGGGGGGAGGGAGGGGGCACAGTTTGGCATGTTCGCCCTGGGTTGTAGATAACCTTGTCCCAGCACTTCTGCCACCTGACATATATGTCTCTGCCGTGAGCAGATGCCCACAGAACATATGAGTGTCAGCCATAACAAGTTGGTCACAACACAAACTCTGTCTCTCATGTTCACATTCCCACCAAACACATTGTTCTCCTACCATGGCTGTTGCCTTGTTACTGTTTCGGTGCTCCAGCTATTCTGCCATTCTACACTCGCCAGACTCCAAAATGCTGCCCTGTCTGCACTATGTTTTGAAATACTGTTCCCTACATATTTGCAGATTATGGGCAAATTAGCCAGGATCATTTTTTTTAAAACCACAATGCACTGCAGGGGGGGGCAAGTGGGGTCCTGGAGAGAGCACACAGGGGCCCAGGGCAGCAGGACAGGAATTAGGAGGCGGCGGGGGACGGAATGTAGAGCAACCAATGCCCTCCATTTCCTTCCTGTAGCTGCTGAATGTCTGCAGGAGGGAGAGGAGGAGAAAAGGGCATTCAGCAGCTGCATGGAGGGATCGGTTCCTCTACATTCTGTCACTGTCTCCCTATCCAGGTGTTCAGGCCTGGATCATGGGGCCGGGTCGCAATCCCAACCCCTGAGACCCCTGTACATACACCCCTGGGGGTGGGCACAGATCAGCTATAGTGCCAGTGAATTTGAAGATGTTGTAGGGAACGCTGATAAACTGCATAAAGAGAATAGGGTCAGTTAGGATATAGAAGTTTAATTTGAATTGCTAGCTGTTTGGGCAGTTAACCCGTTTGCTGCCGTTTTGTCTTTAATTCTATTTTATATTGTGGTGGATATGAGGTCAACTGTCTTTTAGCTGCTGTCCCCTTCCATTTTTTTTTTTTTTTTTTGGACAGGGCAACATTTTGGAGACTGGCGAGTCTAGAATGACAGAATAGCTGGAGCACCAAAACAGTAACAAGGTAACAGCCATGGTAGGAGAACAATGTGTTTGGTGGGAATGTGAACATGAGAGACAAAGAGTTTCTGTGTTGTGACCAACTTGTTACGGTTGACACTCATATGTTCTGTGGGCATCTGCTCACGGCAGAGACATATATGGCAGATGGCAGAAGTGCCGGGACAAGGTTATCTACAACCCAGGGAGAATATGCCAAACTGCGCCCCTTTCCCCCCCCAAAATGTATGAGTATTATGTGTCAGCAAAAATCTCCCCACAAAAACATTGAACGCTAATCTGCATGCTTACCCCCAAGCCAACAATAACCAATGGTGGTTATCAGCCCCAATTCATGTACAATATTGTCCACAAAGGACCGAAATAAATTTTTATCACCCTCTACTACCGTTTGCTGAGTCACATTATTACTACCCCACATTTCCATGAAGATGTACTGCTTTTACATTCTGGCTGTTATCCCTTGTGTCTGGGAAACATGGGCTGCTAATGTTTTCCTGCCATCTTGTGCTTCTCTTCAATCTTGTGATCTTCCTATGCTCCACCTCCACTCTGGAAGATCTTCGGCATCACCAATTAATTTGCAGTGTGTACATTTTATCAGCTATAGAATCCTCCATTGTGCTATCCAAGGGCAACCCCCTGAAGAAGACCACACTGGTCAAAACGCGTTAGAGCCACCTGGCAAATGCATAATAGAGGGCCTATTTGGTTTCACTGTATTGTATTACCTTGTACATGTTTAATGCTAATTGTATTTTTAATGTTCAGTGATGCCCTCTACTCAGATATAGGTGACATTTTAGCTTTTTCAATAAATGTTTGTTTTATATTTTCATTACTGTGTATGACTATTTAAAATATCTCTAGGTGCCACAAAGCCCAGGTGCTCCTCACCATTTCCCCTTTCCTTTGTGGACCATGATGTCCCCTCCTAGTACACATCTCCACCCCCCCCTTCCCCTACTTCAAATCTCATCCTCCAGGCACAAATTCCCCTCAAATCCTCAAATTCCCCCACCTAGCATAAATCACCACTCTTAGTACCCCCCAAATTTCCTCTCGTAGAAAAATACTTACGCCCTGAAGCCCCCCATATTCCCCCTTCCGACTCAACCCCCCCCCCCCCATTCCCTTGTGACACCCCCCCCACACCTCAGATGATACCACAGTACTCAGGGCAGCTGTCCCTTCTGCCCAGTCCTTGTCCCGGGCCCTGGGTGACAGCATCATTAGGGAGGTGACTAAATCCTCTGGCAGTGAAACACACAGGAGAAAAGAATTGGAGCGACATCAGGGCTATGATTCACTTGTCCTGTGAGCGAAGAATTCACATGATGACAGCATCTTAAGGGAGATTAATCTCTAGAGGTTTTTATTTCTTTTATTCTTGTGTACAAAATAAAAAATATATTTTTTGATCATTTATTTTTTACTCTGGAAAAAAATGATATATTAATGGTGAACATACCATATTAAACTGGTGGTGAGACATTGAAGCATTGGCAAAGTGACTAATACAACTATGTAGACCCGAGAATTTTAACAAAGCCTATTGTGTCGTACAGTATATGGTCCACTCATATTTAACTAGTTGGGACACACTGAAGCAGCGCTACTGGCTGCAGTAAATCCGTCTATTGCTTGGGCATTCTATAATGTAATTCACCCTTTTAAGCTTCCTTGGTCAGCGGATCCTCCTACTCCATTTAGAAGGAAACTGTCAGAGAGAAAGAACTTCTTTTGACAAGCACATACTTTTAATATATCATTCATGCTCACCAATCCCTGCTGTGGCAGTATGAGTATAATACTGTATTACAACATTGTAGATGTGCATACCAGAACACAGACTACACTAAGCAGTGACTACACTGACTATCTGCCAGTTAAAGTCGTGTTCAGAGAAAATGGCAAAGTGACTAAGGTACACATTCCACATATGTCCGGGGCGGCCGCGGTCCACATTCCAAAAGAGAACCGTGCGTGTTTGGGTTCGGTTCAGGTGTAAACTCAGGCAAAAATTCGGACCTGATTCGCACCTGAACCGGTGAATAGGGATGTACCAAACCCCATGCTGGGAACTGCGGCCGCAGCATATGTGAACCTGGCCTAATACAACTATGGACACTAGGGAATTTCATAAAGTTTGTTGCATATTGTCTCCGGAGTGGTATGCTGAAATACTCTTGCAAAGCCTTCATGATCAAAGAATCCCACAGGAAGTAGTCCTAGCGCACTGTTCCTCAGCCTCCTCCACAGATACAGTACAGTGAAACTTTGCCACTCTAAGCAGGAAGGGTGTACCAGACAGGATAATAAAAAAAGAAAAGCCTTGCGAGCCACAATGATGTAATGCCTCAAATGTGGAGAACACCTAGCTGCCTGCGTAGAACACGTTTCATATATACCGTGCATTACTATATATAAAAGATACGCTGCGCTAAGGTGTAAATATATGTCTAAACAATATTCAAAATTGTTAAAGAAAATAATATATATATATGGTCTGCTAAAGATACTATATAAATAGCCTTTCCAGCCTTAGTGCAAAATTATCCAATTATAGCAATAATTATTCAAAGGATAAGTCAATATAATAAAGTGCAACGTGTAAAATGGTATGACATCAGAGCAAAATATCAGGTAGTAATAGAGGTAAAAGTGCAACGTGCAAATTATATATCTCAATACATATGCCACACAATAAGTGTAACTATCTAATCCAAAAACAATATAACACGTGATCCAATATATTAATGTTATTAAATGTATACAAGGAGTCCATAAAAATTGTTAATAGAGAAAAAAATCCAACGTGCTTGCAATTTTCTTAGTGCTTAGTGCTCAGAAAACCATGCTCAAGTGTCATCCAGTGACCCCCCAGGACAGCCGCTCACCTCAGAGCGTGAGACACGCTTAGGAGCCATCCCACGGCTCAGTGATGGTATCCAGGTACATGGTCTTAGCAGCAGCACGTTGCACTTTATTATATTGACTTATCCGTTGAATATTTATTGCTATAATTGGATCATTTTGCACTAAGGCTGGAAAGGCTATTTATATAGTATCTTCAGCAAACCATATATATATTATTTTCTTTAACAATTTTGAATATTGTTTAGACATATATTTACACCTTAGCACAGCGTATCTTTTATATATACCAGACAGGATAACCAGGTGAAAATAAGGGAATTAAAGCCTGAAAGTGAAAACAAATGCACCTTTCACATCCAGACTTCAACAATATATTACATTTTTGTTCTTGGGTTTAGATACATTTTTAGGGTGGAGAGGAAAAGGAGAATGAAGGGGTAAAGGAGGGGTGGGGGCATGAAAGAGCCCGTTTAAACTCTTAAATTGTGTTTTCAGGTTAGATGTGTTAGGCCCCTTTCACAATGACGGACCAATCGGGTCTGCCTTTCAGTTTTTCAGGCGGACACAATCAGACCATCCATAGTTCTCTATGTAGCAGCGGACACATGTCCGCTAACACCCGCTGGCATCCGATCTGATCCGCTAAAAACAGACGGATGTGGATCCATTCACCATCCGTTCTGCAGATCGGATCAGATGACAGTTGGGTGGAAACAGACAGGCGGTCCATTTCCATCTGACCGCCCCACAATTTTTTGTTCAAAATGTTCAGTCTTTTTTTTCTTTGTATAATAAAAAATAAAAAAACACAGTGGTGATCAAATACCACCAGAAATTAAATAAATTGTATTTGGGTACAGCGTACCAGTTAAAGTAGCACAGTGCTAAATAGCAAAGAGAGTAAAACCTTCTGGAGCTCGAGTGGTTAAATTCTGTCTTCCAGTATGTAATTTATAAATGGCAAAAGTCCAATGGGTAAATAAAAGAGGCTAAAAGTGAATACTATTTGGAAACAAGACCCCAAGATATAGAAGAACTAATTTAAACATTTAATAAGTGTTGGCCGATGTTATATTTCCCTAACTGCAAAATGTATTCTCTGATTTCTTATAGTTCTTAATTGGGAAGTCATTAGTATGCAGAATAAAGGTTCAGAGGGTAAGACCATGTCTATGAATTTTCATAAGATCTTTGACTTTAACCCAAAATTCCTGGCCCCTAGGGCATATGCAATATTGTTACTTCTACTCTGTTGCATCTCTAGAAAGTATTGGGGGCCTGAGGGGAGAATTGTTGAATATTATTTGGTCAAAATTTTGTAGCCTGTTTTCTGGAATCTATTACTAATGGAGGATCTCTGTAACAAAGGTATGAGTTTGTTCTTTGCCCAGGGTAAGTTGGAGCTCAGGGTCAGTTGGAGTTATTCCTTCCATGCTTGCCAGCAAGGCGATACAAAGTCCTCTAGTCCTCTTAATTTTTTATTACGATTGTACTACCATCCCACACTCAACCCTCAGATATTATGAGTGGGACAGAAAGTGAGAGGAAATCTCCCTGTAGGACCATAAACATCTGATCATCATAACATCATAACATCCAATGATATACAAAACTGAAAATATTTTTTGGCTGCAATAGGCTTTAATCATTGCCCCCCAGATCAAATTATAATTAGTAATTTTGGATTAGAGATTTAATTATTGATGTCTTTTCTATTTTCTTAGGAAATTGCTCTGCCAATTTCTTGATGACAGCAAGTCTTGCTTGGAATAGTATATCCCTTGAAAAATTCACTAGTTTTCTGTATTGGCCATCTATATTATAATATTCTAAAAGCCATGCTTTTCCTTAAAGGGTTAGTTCACCTTTACCCCAAAAAATGGCTAATCTTAAGCTCCGGGGCTCTGGGTGAAAGGCAGCACTTTAGGCCAATTAATAGTTATGCCTGAAAAAGTACAAAAGGCATAAATTAAATCTAGGGCAGCCTGGATAGAATAACCCCCATCTAATAGATAGAGGGTGTAATTAGCATAAAGCCTCTCACTAAAAGTCCCTGTAACCAGGAGTGTATCTAGAGCATTTGGCAGCACCCGCGGCGGATCCTGTATCTGGCACCTACCCCCCCAACTTTAAAATGTAAAAACACACACAAAGATTTGTAATGCTTTCAATAATATTTATTGTACAAATTCATTAGTTTAAAATCAGTGCAGCCTCACCAGTTTCCATCAGTGCTGGCTCACCAGTGCCAATCAATGCAGGCTTACCAGTGCCAATCAGTGCAGGCTCACCAGTGCATGCTCATCAGTGCCAATAAGTGCAGGCTCACCAGTGCCAATCAATGCAGGCTCACCAGTGCCAATCAATGCAGGCTCACCAGTGCAGGCTCACCAGTGCCAATCAGTGCAGGCTCACCAGTGCCAATCAGTGCAGGCTCAACAGTGCAGGCTCACCAGCGCAATCAGTGCAGGCTCACCAGTGCCAATCAGTTCCGGCTCACCAGTGCAGGTTCACTAGTGCCAATTAGTGCAGGCTCACCAGTGCAGTCACCAGTGCCAATCAGTGCCCATCAGTGTAGGCTCACCAGTGCCAATCAGTGCTTACCAGTGCAGGGTCACCAGTGCCAATCAGTGCCCATGAGTGCAGGCTCACCAGTGCCAATCAGTGCCCATCAGTGCAGGCTCGCCAGTGCTAATCAGTGTATGCTCGCCAGTGCTAATCAGTGTAGGCTCACCAGTGCCAATCATTGCAGGCTCACCAGTGACAATCCATGCAGGCTCACCAGTGCCAAATTGATACCCAACATGTCACGCTTCAAAATTGCGCCTGCTCGTGGAATGGCGACAAAATTTTACCTTTAAAAATCTCCAACGCAACGTTTAAAAAATTCTACAGGCTGCATGTTTTGAGTTACAGAGGAGGTCTAGGGCTATAATTATTGCTCTCGCTCTCACATTCTTTGTGTGGTGTATGGGTGACCCCCCCTGATGCAACGCAGGATTCCCGTTGCATCATAGTGGGGGGTGGGGTCACCCGTACATGTCACTGGGAAACCCCAGCGTTTCCCTTTGTCAGAGGGGGATGGGGTCATGTGATGGGTGGCCCTGCCCTCAGCTACATAAGAGCTGTCAAGCTGGCGCCGTGTCATTGGCTGGGTTTCTCCGCTGGAGACAGAATTCTGTGCGTGTTCCTCCTGGAGTCGCTGGAGATCATCCATCGCTGGAGATCGAGAATTGGATTACATCTCTGGAGTAGGAGCATGGATTTATTGGATTACATCGCTGGAATCTCTTTTTTATTTCTTTATTTTTTTATTTTTAATAAAGGACTTGTCCCAAGCCTTCTCCTGTGTTTTTTTAACATTTTGACACTTTCTTTTTGTGAAATGGTAGGGGTACAATGTACCCCTTACCAATTCACATAGGGGGGGCAGGATCTGGGTGTTCCCTTTCGTTAAAGGGGGCTTCCAGATTCCGATAAGCCCCCCGCCCGCAGACCACCACAACCACCGGGCAAGGGTTGTGGGGATGAGGCCCTTGTCCCCATCAACATGGGGACATCCTCCCCATGTTGAGGGGATGTGGCCTGGTACGGTTCAGAAGGGGGGGCCTCTTTTCCTGCGGCCTGCCAGATTGCGTGCTCGGATAAGGGTCTGGTGTGAATTTTTGGGGGAACCCCGCGCCATTTTTTTAAATTTTGGCGCAGAGTTCCCCTTAAAATCCATACCAGACCCTTCAGGTATGGATTTTTGGGGGGAACCCCTCGCCATTTTTCAAAAAAATTTTGCCGCGGAGTTCCCCTTAATATCTATACCAGACCTGAAGGGCCTAGTAATGTAATTTTGGGGCACCCCCACGCATTTTTAAAAAATATTTTCAATGACTTTTATGTGCATTGTCGGGACCGACAATTCATTAATAGCCGGCACTAGCACTAGCACTTTTAAATGACTTTTTTTTCCTTTAGAAATGTCATTTTGCTCACGGATTGTTATAAACACGGAAACATGCGCTACTTTACAGGCATACTATAGACACCCCCCAGGTACGAAATTTAAAGGAATATTTCTCTTTTATTGTTTCACGTTAAGCATTATTAAAATCACTGCTCCCGAAAAAACGGCCATTTTTAAAACTTTTTTTGCATTGATACATGTCCCCTGGGGCAGAACCCAGGTCCCCAAACACTTTTTATGACAATAACTTGCATATTAACCTTTAAAATTAGCACTTTTGATTTTTCATGTTCGTGTCCCGTAGACTTTAACGGTGTTCGCGTGTTTGAACAAATTTTTTGCCTGTTCACATGTTCTGGAAGCGAACTGAACAGGGGGGTATTCAGCCCATCCCTACTGTTGACCTATTTTACACTGTGGTGTCATTTGTTGTTTGCTAATTCATGTAGTAAAATACCTGCCTGTACTCTAGTACATTTTAGGCAATTCTTTAATGAGAGCTTGATAGAAATTGACCTGAGGAAGAACAGTTATGCATCAGCAAGAAGGATGGCCACAGCAAATTACTGGGCAATTTCTATCCCCCAGTAAAAACTGGTCTGGTACTTCTTGATGAAAAAATATGTTTTTTTCAAGCTAAAACAAATCTGATTGGGGTGGTCTACTGTACAGTATGTAAGCCAAGCTACTCCTAAAGAAAAAATGTAACCCCAGAGCCAAACAGCCGAGACTGTCCATTGAAATCATACTTTTCTATAACATAACATACAGTCTTAAAGTGTAATTAAAGGCAAAACTTTTTTTTTTAGTTTTGGATAGAGTAGAGTGGATTAGAACACCTGCCAGGTTTTATTGCCATCTGTGCCCCCCGTTGAGGAGATTCACCCTTTCTATTTGTCCTGTTTACCATTAGCATTGAAAGTGAAAGTAAAACCCCCAAATTTTGGGTTGTCCCCAGAAAAGTAATAGAGGGGAAATCTTCCAAAGGGTACACAAGTTCTGGTGACCTGGGAGTCCCCAAATATTTCCCTTGATTTACAGAGATTTCCTCTCACTTCCTGTATGGCTATGGGACAGGAAGTAAGGGGAAGTCTCCGCAATGGGGCACAGATGGCAAAGAAAAATCTTATAGGGGTTATAACCCTCCCTTGCTCTATCCAAAATGAAAAAAGACCCTTTCCCTGCTGTAAGGTTTTTTCTTTTTCTTTTTGCATTGGTGTATGTTTCTCATAGCAATGTCTAACTTCTAATGCTTGGTGTATGTTTCTCATGGCAATGTCCAACTTCTAATGCTTTTTATTTTATAGGAGTTTGCCTATTAGCCCCAGACTTTTTCTTTTTGCATTGGTGTATGTTTCTCATGGCATTGTCCAACTTCTAATGCGTTTTATTTTATAGGAGTTTGCCTATTAGGCCTAAAAATGGCCAGAATTTAACAAGATTTGCTCCTGTAGACTCATGGCATTGTCCAACTTCTAATGCTTTTTATTTTATAGGAGTTTGCCTATTAGCCCTAAAAATGGCCAGAATTTAACAAGATTTGCTCCTGTAGACTTTAATTGGAGTCACTTTTAAGTTCGCCAAATTATAAAGAAGATTCACTGAACCCTTGAACAATCTAACCTGAGTAGATTCCCCCAACACCAGTTAGGAATCACAGAGCTCTAAAAAGCATTCAGCCTAAATGAACCCATTAAAAACGGGACATACAACAGGCAGCAACTCAGCAGGACGGAGCACTCCCAGATCTCTCTCCTATTTCTATTGTGGGAATTGTAGCACACACAAGCTCTCCCTACCTACAACTATCTGATGTGACATATCTGGGAGGCCCTGGTGTCCGTTTGCTGCTTGCCTGATTTTTACTAATATCCATACCTCGATCGCTTTTTGCGACTTACTCATCTGTGTGAACAATTTTTTCTCTTTATACAATTACTTGAACCTCTAGCTCCTGAAGAAGAGTTCCTTGTCAACGTGAAACATGTAGAGCAATTGGAGAACACACCTTTCTGGGAATACCAGACCTGCAGTGCTCCCCCAATTTCAACTCTTTTAGGGGAAGTTTATATATAATTTCTTTTTTCCCTTCATTGGGATTGTGTTTGAATTGTATACTACATAGAGATACATACAAAACTGCAGGATAGGATGCTCAAGATGGTGTTATGATATGCGTTGTATGTCCAGATCTGATGTGTTTTTAATGATGTTTTGTTTATTCTTTTTGTTTCTTTGTATACCATTAATAAAATTCGACTTTTTTATATACGCTGTGTAGCTCACTACAGTTGTGCCTTTAAAGTCCCATTAAGGTTTATAGTCTTTTGATATTTCCAATTTAGTATCCGGGACGTTGGCACAATTGAATTCTAAGTACCTACAGAGTCACCCTGTATATTAGGTACTTCAATACTAGGACCCTCTCTTTTTTCACTTTTAAGTTTGCCAAATTATAAAGAAGATTCACTGAACCCTTGAACAATCTAACCTGAGTAGATTCCCCCAACACCAGTTAGGAATCACAGAGCTCTAAAAAGCATTCAGCCTAAATGAACCCATTAAAAACGGGTTCTCATTGGCTTGTAATATATTAAAAATAAAGCCTATAAGAATCCATAAAAAAAGTAAAAAAATAAGAAATGTTAATTTATAATTCTGTTAATGTGACTTTCCCATATTAAATCATATATTTTTGCAGTTTGTTAAATAACTATCACCTCTTCATTAAAAACTTAGCATGAAACCTCTGTAGGCTGAAAATAATTGTGACTTTGACCTTTTTTCCCATTAGAGCTTAAATTAAATCTGTACAGTATTTAAGAATCACAATAGATGTTTTTCTTATGTAGTTGAACAGACATTCCTAGTATAAGATAACAGAAGCGTACCCTATTGGAAAGCACATTTATACAGTCTGGTAATGTGTTATGTGCATAATAAAAACTTACCAAGCAAGGAGCCTGCAATATTATATCTTGAATCCTGCAATTGTCTCAGATTTTAACCACCTGCAGAGAAACTTATAGGAATAATTTTTAGAACAGCTAGAAATTAAATCAATACCTATTATGTGAATTGACTCACAGCCTGATGCCAATGGGTTCTAAAGGAACAAGTCAATTCTTACTGGTGGGAACGAGGTAACTCAGTAAACTACGGAGAAGTTTTTAGAGAACTTTAATCTCAGTGTGCTATTGGAATACAAACAACGTTAAGATATATCATTGTCAAAATGGCCTATTTGAACATTAGACAAATACATAACCATTATTTATGAAATGTTAGATTTCGTTTTGTAACAACATTTGTCGTGTTCTGAGGTTGTTCCTAAGGCACAGCACAGTTTACTATTATGTTCAATTGCTCTCTGAACTTTATTTTTAACTCCTTTAGCTTTAGGGGTGGCCCGTCCATTAAGGGCACACGGGCACCGCCTCCCCTATCCATCGCCGCCACCCCCATATCCATGTGTCCCCTTTCAGGACACCGGGCGCATAAATTCTAATGCGGGGTGGGTGGTTTTTTGAAGCACCAATTATTGCCAGAGGCTCTAATAGGCTTCAAAATAGGGTGTGATGTGAATGGGAAGCTGCGCTGACCAAAATAAGACTATGTGAACACTATGATGTATAGCCGCTAGCACACAAACAAATCAAGTTATAATGAATACATAAAAATAAACGTGCAGCGCTAACCAAAAGAATAAAAATAGAAATAAAAAATAGGACAGTGATAGAAAGTAACTATAAGTAATGTTACTTAACACAATATACACCTGTGAGGTATACCAAAAAGTGTCCAAAGTGAATACACTAAGTTTAGGAATGTCCAGAGGCAATAATTGACCTCAACATATTAGAGCCAAAAAGACCGCAATTAATAGGTGTACATGGAAGGAGTCTTCTCAGACAGGGGAGATGCTTGGAAATGAGGTGTTGACTGAAGTCTGGATATCACAAAATAGGGTGGGCTCAGGGCGCTGAGAATGGGCTTGGAGCCCACCCAGGTGTGTGAGAATAGGGAATTAATATTCCCTATTCTCACACCGAATCTCCTCTCTGCCAATCAGGAAACGCGGGTCTGAGACCAGTTTCCTGATTGGCCGAAAGGAGAAGCGCTCTGATTGGCCACCGAGGAGGAGGGAGGAGAGGAAAACCACTGAGCAGGGAAAGGAGAAGCTGCTTGTGATGCCTGCAGAGGAGAGTCTGGGAATTGCCTGCCATGGATAGCAAAAAAAAAAAAAAAATTACCACTGTTCAGCTTGTACCTTCATACCACTTATGGACCAAAAGCATTATTTACAATCCACTATGAGCCTGTATTATTGGCAATAACTTTAGACAAGAAAGTGATACGTATATTGTTTTTGAGAAGACAAAAATATTTATTTTAGCAATATTGTCTTACAAAAAGTATTTTATTTTCTATGTAATATAAAGACAACAAACACTGAAAAATTAAAAATTTAATTTTCTTTTGACCAGTGATAATTTACAAAAAAATGCTTTGGGTACAAAGCTATTGAAAAAAAAAAAAAGGGGGGGGGGTTCAATTTTGCATACTGATACTGTTTTAATGTAACAGTGAAAAAAAACATACATAGTGAATTGAAATGCAAAAACATATAATTATTAAAAGGTAAAAATAAACAAATAAAAACCAGCAGAAAAATAATAGCTAAGGGAGAAGGAGAGAGAGAAATTAAAGGATCACTAAAGATATATATATATTTTTTTAAAATAACAAACATGTTATACTTATCTCCACTGTGCAGCTCATTTTGCACAGAGTGGCCCCGAACCTGGTCTTCTGGGGTCCCTCGGCGGCTGTCTCGGCTCCCCCCCGCAAGGACTCAATACCTTCATGCGAGCTCCCTCGCATGGTGTTGAGTACTTGCGGGCGCGCTCCCGTGATACAGCCGGCGGCCATAGCCGCATAGCCACTCACTGTATCACTAGGCCCGCCCCCTGGCGCGCCGCGTCATTGGATGTGATTTACAGGAGCGCGAGCCAATGGTCGCGCTCCTGTCCATCCACCCACTGTACCAAATCAACGGCCAGGCTGAGTGGCAAAGAGGATGTCGGGGGCGAGCGCGGGACTTTCGAGGGGTCAGGTAAAACAAGGGGGCTGGGGGGGCCGGTATTGTCGGATGTTTTTTCACCTTAATGCATAGAATGCATTAAGATGAAAACACTTTTACCTTTACAACCCCTTTAAGTAAGGTTGATTAGGGTTAACTAAAGCAGCCCATAGGTGAGTAAATTGTTTTGGTTCAACCAGCGGGTTGAAGGAAAAAACATGACTTGATTCTCCCATCCACACATTCAATATGAATGGGGGGATCCTCTTCACTGTGCTGTTGTATTCTGACAGCGAGGATTCTTCCACTGATCAGCACTGCTATAGCCAATGGTGCTGATTGAGCAGGGAAAATCCAACAGGCTCATTATACAGAAGTTGTTTGGTAGATCGACTTCTGTACAACTAGCTTGCCCATACACGTATCACAATTCGTTTGTTCCATGCTGAACTGGCCGAATTTCAATTCATGTAAGGCCTGCTTAAGGGTTAAAAAAGGGTTACTTTTAAACTTATGGCATATACAGATCAAAGCTCACAATACATTGTTACACTTTAGACTGCAAGTGTCATTTTATTTATTTTGTAAAAAAATTTGTATTTGGGTCAAACACAATTGGTATAGCAAACATATTCAATATCACATTGCAAAGCTGGTGCAACAGCATATGTGAAGTATAATATTGACAATGTGTCCAGATAAGTAGTAAACAGTAATAACTACAAATAATAAAAATGTTACACAAAGAGGAAATGAAAATGAGTAAGAGAGAAAGAGGTTGTAAAGGAAATACAAGATATGATACAAGGCATGTAAGCATATTTTTTTACTTTTCTTTATGGAGCCCTACGGTGCCATGCTTTGTCGAACCTCTGTGAACAAGAAAAGTAAACCATGGATTTACAGCACACAAAAAAGTGCCATGGTCTACCTAAGCTGAAGCCAGGTGGACCCAACACCAAGTACTTGGTAGGGGATTTTCCAGAAGAAGAGAGGCAAAAGACCTGAAGGCCACAGAACCTCCCCCAGACATCAGGGCAGGCCTCTGGCTCTGTGCAAAAAATAAAAATAAAATAAAAGTTACCCTTGGAAGAGCCACAATGTCTGCTCAAAAGGTGTGTGCAAGAAAAGCAAATAGTGAAGTGACCTAGTGCCAGTGAAACTCAATAGTGTGCAACTACCCAAATGTTTTTTTGGCACCCCTAGGACATCAGGCCCAGTGGGTACTGGGAGCTCCTCGCACCTCCTAGAATGTGAGTAATATGTATATATATATATATATATATATATATATATATATATATATATATATATATTGCCATGTGCACTAGTGCAAAAAGTGCGAACGGGCGCAGGCAGATCTGCAACAGTGCTAACATGCGAACACGCATGCGCAGAAGTGCCAGTTGGCGAACCCGCGTACGCACCGTGTGACAGATGCGGTCACTTACTGGCCTATATAAGACTGCTGCTGAGCCCATCACATTGCTGGATTGTTGTCAGCCTTCCTGTGTTCCTGAGCCTCTGTGCATATTCTACTTGGATTTCCTGTTGTGACCCGGCTTGCTCCTGACCTGTCTGATCTGCTCTCCTGGCTTCACCCCCTGGCTTGCTTTACCGACTTTGCTGCTCTCTCCATTGTCTGATCCCGGCTTGCATCACGGACTTTGATGCAGCTACCTGTTCCTGCCTGCCTTCCTGAATCTGACCTTTGGCTTTACCCTGTTCCTGCTATCTGCCTCTTCCTCCTGTTGGGCCTACAGTGTTTGACCCCTGGCCTGGCTTCCACTGCCCTCCCCTGCACATACCTTGCCAAGTATTACTGAGGATTCCTAGAGGCTTTGGCCCAGCTGTGTATCCTGCATTATTCGGTATTCTTCAGGTGACCACCGGCTCTTTTCTCCTGAATCCATCTGGCAACCTGGGCTTCTTTGGGCACTACACCTTCTGTACCAACTTCAGGGGTGTACTGCACTCAGCTGCAAGGGGAGCCCTCTCGACATTTCGGCCTCCAACCAGGTACGTGACAAAGAGTGAAAAGGTTCAGTTACAGAAGGATTACTATTCTTTGATTCAGAGATGAGTCCCAAAGTCACATTTCTTGTGAAAAGCCGGCATGGAGTCATGGGTAGTATGGTAAATTCTCTCTATAAGCCTCCAAGAATCCATCCTAGACAAAAGATGTCACCATGGGGCAATTTGTGAGCACCACTTTAAAGCTATGTCCCACTGAACAGCAATAAATAAAGTATACAGAAGCTTTTCACAAGGGGGAGTCACATTTGTAATAGGAACAAACAATAAACACATTGGCAACATTGGGGAAAAGTTAGAACAATTATTTGGGCGGGTTTAGTTACCACTTTCTGCCAGAGAAGATGGAGCCCCTTACAACTCCAAAATGTGTGTGAATGTTTTATTATCTAAGCAGCCTTGAAAACAGGATGGTGACACCTCTGGAAAGATGGTATGCCACTTAGAGGGTGTTAAATACCAGCTAGTGCGCAATTTAATAGCTGCTTAACATATGGTAATAGAACAATCACTCTTAAAGAAGTTGGCAAACATATCTGCCCACTCTTGGGGAGAAAAAAACTTCAACACAGTGCATTTCCCATTGTTTTATTGGAGATGTTTTTTTTCTGGGAGGTGAAACACATTAAGGTATTGGTATAAAGAGGAAATAAGGCACCTACCTCTGGAGTTAGAGAGACAGAGCTGTTCAAAATAGGTAGATGGGCATGTAAAAGTGAGAGAATGGTGGTGCTGTTATAAATGTTTTATTTGAACATACCTATAACTCTCTGTAATAGGAAAGTTATAAATTAATTGGAGGGTGGCAAAGGAGCTAAACTCAGAGCCGAGAGACCTTAGTTACCAGAGAACCATGAACCTCAAAAATCTGCTTCCATTATGAAACAACCATGATTGCAGGATCTTTCAAGCCGAAGGCAAGGGGTTACTGTGGCTAAACTGTATTTTAGTTTTTTACAGTACTGAAAGTGTAATTTTTAAACATAAGCATCTGCTTTTTTATAGCTGCTTCTGCTAAGTAACTGGCAGTCAATTGCTGGTAATAGCGAGAGGAGCAGGTTGTAAGAGATACATCCTAGGAATTTTGTTGAACCTTTTTTTTTTAGGACACCTGCTTTTGAAATCCTCAGGTGGCTATTCTCTCTTGAGAAGAGGTGATGAAGGAGGATCTGATCACTATGTTTAAATACATAGGTTGTCCATATAGTGAACTTGGTGTAGAGTTATTGACTTTAAAGGTAACTTCAAAGGCCAAGGGGTCACTCTTTACATCTGGAAGAATAAAGTTTAACGTCCACATACGGAATGGCTTTTTCGCAGTAAGGGCTATAAAAAGGTGGGATAGACTGCCTCAAGAACTAGTTCTGGCCAGCTCCGTAAATTCTTTTAAAAAGAGCTGGATGCAATCCTAAATCCAGAAAACTGGAATGCTAACATTTATAGGTAAAAACACCAGGGGTTGTTGATCCAATATTTAATTGCCTCCTGGGGGATCAGGAGGGAATTTGTTTTTCCGCTGCTCAAGCAAATTGGTTGATGTTTTATTGTTTGTTTTTTTGCCTTTCCCTGGATCAACTATGGGTATAGGATGGTGCATATGGAGGTTTTCTTTTTTTCATATTGGTTGAAAAAAGACTTGCGTCTTTTTTCAATGTGACTATTTGACTATAGTTAGAAAAGTTCTCTCTCCATATTTTAGTTTAAAGGAATACTCCTTCCAATTTTAAATTAAAGTGGTAGTAAAGTCTCTATCTTAACTTGTACCTACAGTTAAAGTCAGGAACCCCTGTCACATTGTTATTTTTTTATTCCCATGGGGGACATTTGTTCAATTGGTCATGGTGACCACTGGGACTGAAGGTCCCATCAAATATAAGGGAAAATAAATATCCTAGCATAGCCTCACTTTGCAGAGAAGTCCTAGCATTTTGTGTTATGTCTACAGGACAGCAAGTGAAGTGACATCTCCCCAATGACACAAGGATGGCTAAGACTAATGTACCCCTGTTCCCAAATTCCCTGACACAAATATTGGGTTATTCCCTTATTAAAAAGGTGACTGTCAGATTTCACAATAAGACCACCATTTTACTATTATCGCCATCTTCTTTTTTGGACACATAGATATTTGAAAGAGTCCCCTATTCCTCAACATTGGGAAAAGGTTGCATTGCAAGGTGGAAGACTTTGCTCCCCCCCCCCCTTGCAGGGTACCACCCAAAATTGAAAGGCATGTGGTCTAGTATGATACAGGAAGGGGGGGCTGCATACCCTCTGCTCTTTCTTTCTTGGCCACCATGCTGCCCTGATAAGGGTCTGGTTGGAATATTAAGGGTAACCCATTTTTTTTTTTCATAATCCAGCCCTATGCTGGTTTATAATTTAGAAATCTAAGAGGTAAATAATGTAGCACTAAATAGAATCAGCCTGCAGCTTCTAGGATTTGAGGTCCATTCGGAGGCTATTCATCCCTTCCTTAGATTCCATCCCTGAGGTCCGTCTGAAGTTCCATACATCGGCAATCCGTGGCATCATGCCTGTATGATTCCTTGTCGCTGACATAGGAGTCCACCAGTTCCGGTAAGGGCACATGCATTTACTTTCATGTTTGAGGATGCAATATCCCTGATGGTCTCCATACCGAACAGTGTTCATCATTTGTATTTCCTTGTCCCTTTACCATTCCGTGGTGTATGATTGGACTTGTGTCGGACTATACTTCATATTATCGCACTATTTTTTCCACATTTTCAGTATTTGTATGTTTATTTCCAATGACACATTGGTTTTTTCACAGATCGGACATTCTGTGTTTTTCATTATATTTTTGACTTGTCTTCTTTATCACTTATATTACCATATTTGCATTCACTATTTAGCGCTACATTATTTACCTCTTAGATTTATCAATGTTTGTCACATTGTCTATGTAGCTGCTTGAGTTTTTTCTGTCACTTGGGATCAGTGCAGTAATACCTACTTTTTTATAATTTGGAAATGCAAACAGACTCTCTGACTTAAAAAAGCATGCTTTAGTGCACTTGAACATTGCAGAGGTTTGGTCCTAGCTTTTCACAACCGATTCTGCAACGTTTGGGGTGAATTTAGGTTTTCCCAAACAAAAACAGCAACCCTATACAATACCACCCTTTGTAAAAGAGTTTGAGTATACTAGAATAACAAACAGATTTCACCTTGATGTAAGGTTTTAGAAATGTTTGGAAAATTAGGGTCATTATGTACAATGTAATGTTTCTTTACATCAGTGGTTTTTATAATTTTCTGACCTTCACGGGAAACCTTTTACATCTCTTTGTTTGATTACCTTACCTTCACCCTTTCATAATGTAATCATTGTGTTGTGTATGCATAAGTGTGTTACTTATTCAGCATTCACTTAAAATGCATTCTGTTTAAGGAAAGAAGGGCTCTATCAGAAAAAGAAGAATTCCTGCTTCAGAAAATAGTCAGATGTTATGTTATTTGAAAAGTTAAATGCTGTTAATATTGGGGTAGTTAATTCCCAGAGGACAACTTCATTACAGTCTAGGGCACTGGCAGTGAGCGCTATCTGAACCCTTGGCATAACGGGACTTTTTAGATAAGCTAGTGTAATAACCACCCTCAATGAGTTAAAGTGGAAGAAAAGCCTATGTTTAACTATTCTTAAAAATGATCCCTCTCCCCGTCCTCCTACTTATTCTGCCTTACCTGTATAAAAGGATGCCCGTACATTTTTAATTCTTTCTAGTCTGGTCATATGATCCCGTAGCTCTGGCTCCCCATATCAGTGAGCAGCGGCTGCAGGGAAGAGAAGGGAGCATTGACAATGGGTGGGGTATGGGAGCCTATGGGTGATGTCACAGCTGCTGGAATTCCTGGCTGTTAATGAATGCTCCCTGAGCTTCCTCTCTCTGTTGGGGTACCCCAAGGCTCCGTCCTTGGGCTCCTCCTATTCTCGGTCTATACCTCTTCCCTGGGCCAGTTGATAACCTTCCATGGCTTCCAATACCACCTCTACGCCGATGACACCCAGATCTATCTCTCCACTCCTCAACTCACCCCCTCGATCTCCTCACAGATCTTAAACTTAACGAATGACATATCAGTATGGATGTCACACCACTTTCTCAAACTTAATCTTTCTAAAACTGAGCTTGTTATATTTCCTCCTTCCCTGTCCCCCCCACCCCATGACTTTACCATTAAGATCAACAGCACAACCACTGGTCCCTCCACACATGCCAGAGTGCTGGGTGTAATCCTTGACTCTGACCTCTCCTTCAGCCCCACATCCAATCTCTTGCTAAATCCTACCGCCTTAACCTCCTCAACATCTCCAGAATTCGACCCTTCCTGACTAATGACACCACAAAGCAACTTATTCACTCCTTGATTATTTCCCACCTTGACTACTGCAACTCTCACCTAATTGCCTACCCTTACGCAGGCTATCCGCCCTTCAGTCTATTATGAATGCTGCTGCTAGACTAATACACCTCACTAACCGATCCATGACTGCTGTCCCTCTCTGCCAATCCCTTCACTGGCTTCCCCTACCCCACCGTATAAAATTCAAAATGCTAACCACAACATACAAGGCCATCCACAACATCGCCCCCAGCTACATCACCAACGTCATCTGCAGATCTTGCCCTAATTGTCCCCTCAGCTCCTCCCAGGACCTCCTGCTCTCTAGCTCCCTTGTTATCTCCTCTCATGCTCGTCTTCAGGACTTCTCCAGAGCCTCTCCCATCCTCTGGAATTCCCTGCCTCGGTATATCCGATCAGCCTCTAACCTGTCCACCTTTAGGAGATCCCTGAAAGCTAACTTATTCAAGGAAGCCCATCCCACACCCACCTAACAACTGTCCCCCGAGCCACCCCCATCAAATCATTCCCTGCATCTATTACCTTTTGTACCACCACCCCCTCCCTTTAGAATGTAAGCTCTACGAGCAGGGCCCTCCCGTCCCTTCTATATTGAACTGTACTGTAATTGTGCTGTCCCCCCAATACATTGTAAAGCTAATAATAATAAAATTCACAACCTGGTGAGGTAGCTTAACTAACTGGTCACAGCCTTGCTGGGGTTAGCCTATCACTGAGTTGTTAATCCCTTGTTTTTATGTGATGAATGTTATTGTTCAAATATTGCGTTTTCTAGCATGCCTATGGACCAAAAAATGCCCAATTCTGCCTCAAAAGTAGCTCAAATAGCTTGAACCAATGTAACTATGTATATGCCATGCCTGGCCGATGTTCCTGGAAGCTGGAAATCACTGAAGTAGACACCACTACTGCATTGATCTCCATTAGCTTTTGGGTCATGCCAGGTGGCTGCCCTACTGCATTGTGAATACAGGTGGTGGACCGCACAGCACAGGCTGCCTTCAGAGAATGCTTTGGTGAGCGGCAGACCTTCTGTGTTCACACAATCTATGAATAGAGGATGGGTGGATGAATGAATGGTCAGCCTCCTCTATTCATAAAGCACTTTTCAGTCATGCAATCTACCTATAGTACAGCTGCTATGAATGTTGGAGGGGGGGGGGGTGTTAAGGGTGGGTATAATTGGCACTCTTGGAAAGTGCATATGATGAGTGAACATAGCAGCAGTGGGTTGGGACTTGGCTGCCAGAATGTTTAGGGCAGCACAGTGGCTTAGTGGTTAACATTTCTACTTGGCAGCACAATAATCATTGATTCAAATACACGACACTGCCTGCACAAAGTTTGCATGTTCTCTTGCATGTGCGTTTCCTCACACACTACAAAGACATGCTCATAGGTAGATTGGCCCTAATCTAAGTATGAATGTGGGTTAGGGGCCTTGGATTGTAAGAAAGCATCTTGAGGACAAGGAGTGGTGTGAGCGTAAAGCACTGCATAAATAGTTGGTGCTGTTTAAAATATAATAATAATAATTTAGAGTAGTTCTAAAGGCTCAAGGTTTTTTTCATTCTATGCATGAAGGTAAAAAAACTTCTCTATGCAGCCCCCCCCCCCCCAATCCCCCTATTGCTTACCTGAGCCTGATCTATCTCCAGCGCTGTACATGGGAGCCTCGGCTATGCTGGGTCTCTCCATCCTCAATGGCTGATATAGCAGCAGCAGCAGCAGCCATTGGCTCCCGCTGCTATCAATCACAGCCAGTGAGCCAATGAGGAGAGAGAGGGTCTGTGTGTGACTTGACACGCAGAGAATTGGCTCGGCAGCGTGCCTGCTTGTGTTCCCCTATTGCAAGCTGCTTAATCTTGACAATTTGGGTCAGATGGTAAATGCACCAACTAGAAACAAAACGTTACTAGACCTATGGATTACCAACAATACAGACCTAATCACGGATGTGGAAATACGGGGCAATTTAGGAAACAGCGATCACATGTCAATTAGATTTAGTATAAATCACACAAATAGGAAACATAAGGGGAATACAAAGACACTAAATTTCAAAAGAGCCAACTTTCCTAAACTATGATCCTTGCTAGAATATAATAATTGGGATAAAATCTTAGGAACAAAGAACACGGAGAAAAATTAGTATGCTTTAAGAGCATATTAAATAAGGACATTAGCGAGTGCATCCCAATGGGAAATACCGTAAATTTAAAAGAGCTAATAAAAGCTCTGGGTAGCTTAACTCCAACGTAGAAATGCATATAACAGCAAAGCAGAAGACCTTCAAAAAACACAAGGCTGAGGGATCATCATCAGCATTCCAATTTTACAAAGAATGCAACAAGAAATGTAAGGGTGCAATCAGGGCGGCTAAGATAGAACATAAAAGGCACATAGCGGAGGAGAGTAAAGAAAGTCCCAAGAAATTCTTTAAGTACATAAATAGTAAGAAAGGGAGGTCAGATCATATTGGTCCCATAAAGAATGATGAAGTGAATCTGGTTACTAAGGATGGAGAGATAGTAAAGGTATTGATTTTATTCTTCTCCTCAGTCTTCATGGGGAATCGGGGGGGCTTCAGTAACCAAAACTGCAATGTTTATCCTCAGGACATGTCACAGGAAACACCCTCATGGCTAAGAGAGGGCAGAATTAGAATCAGACTTGAAAAACCTAACATTAATAAGTCACTGGGACCAGATGGCTTGCATCAGAGGGTCCTTAAGGAACTCGGTCAAGTAATTGCCAAATCAGTGTTCCTAATTTTTACGAACAGTCTACTGACTGCAATACTACAAGCTGATTGGAGAAAAGCCAATGAAGCACCAATATTTAAAAAAGGGCCAAGTTACATCCCTGGGAATTACAGACCAGTTAGCCTAACATCAATTATATTCAAGCTCTTGGAGGGGATGATAAGGGACTATATAAAAGATTTTAGTAATGTCAACGGTATCATTAGCAGTAATCAGCATGGATTCATGAAGAATCGTTCTCGTCAAACCAATCTATTAACCTTCTTATGAGGAGGTGAGCTGCCATCTAGATAAAGGAAGGCCCATAGACTTGGTGTATCTGGATTTTGAAAAAGCATTTGATACAGCTCCGCATAAACATTTACTGTACAAAGTAAGGTCTGTTGGCATGGACCATAGGGTGAGTACATAGATTGAAAACTGGCTACAGGGGTGAGTTCAGAGGGTAGTGATAAATGGGGACTAATCAGAATGGTCCGGGGTGGAAGGTGGGGTACCCCAGGGCTCTTTTCTGGGACATATCCTATTTAATTTATTCATAAACGACCTGGAGGATGGGGATAAACAGCACAATCTCTGTATTTGTGGATGATACTAAGCTAAGAAGGGCAATAACTTCTCTGCAGGATGTGGAAACCTTGCAAGAAGATCTGAACAAATTAATGGGGTGGGCAACTACATGGCAAATGAAGTTTATTGTAGAAAAATGTAAAATAATGCATTTGGGTGGCAAAAATATGAAAACAATGTACTCACTAGGGAGAGAACCTCTGGGGGAATCTAGGATGGAAAAGGACCTGGGGGTCCTAATAGTTGACAGGCTCAGCAATGACATATAATGCAAAGCAAACAGAATATTGGCATGCATTAAAAAGGGGATTAACTCCAGAGATAAAATGATAATTCTCCCACTCCACAAGACTCTGGTCCAACCGCACCTGGTGTATGCTGTCCAGTTCTGGGCACCAGTCCAGAACTGGAAAGGGACTGGAGGATATTAGTTATGAGGATAGGTTACGGGCACTGAACTTGTTCTCTCTGGAGAGGAGACACTTGAGAGGGGATATGATTTCAATGTACAAATACTGTACTGGTGACCCCACAATAGGGATAAAATGTTTCTGCGAAAGGGAATTTAATAAGCCATTAACTAAAACTAGAAGAAAGCGGTTTAACCTTAAACTGCGTAGAAGGTTCTTTACTGTAAGAGCGGCAAGGATGTGGAATTCTCTTCCACAGGTGGTGGTCTCAGTGGGGAGCATCAATAATTTAAAAAACTATTAGATAAGCACCTGAGCGACCACAACATACAGGTATATACAATGTAATACTGACATAAAATCACACACATAGGTTGGACTTGATGGACTTGTGTCTTTTTTCAACCTCACCTACTGTGTAACTGTGTGTAACATGTCTTTAAGATGGAATTCACAACCTGTCATAAAATCATTTAGTTTGACATTGGCAAGCAAATTACTTTTCTTTCCCAGCAGTTCAGGTGAGGTTTACATCAGCTCTTGTGGATAGTAATTGAATAAATGTTCTGTTCTTTCATTATAACAAAGCACGATGGACTGTAAACTATAGGGGCTGATCTGAGTTCATGTGGTCATTGAGAGGTCACCCCCATCCGTTAGGGGAGGAAGGAAGAACTAACTGTTATATGAACTTGGCTTCACCTAAAGGAGATAGACCACATAAATAAGAATTATTATTTCCACTAGCAAATGTGTGAACATACATGCATGATTTCATTTTTGCCTAATGTTTTTTGGCTTTCTATACATTGATATGGTCTTGGTGGTTCTACATACATTGATATACATTAATACCCCATTGTACAATTTATTTAGCTGGGCACACATTTTTTTGGTAAAGTGTGATATATACAGTGCTTTGAAAAAGTGTTCATACCCCTTAAAATTTTCCACATTTTGTCATGTTACAACCAAAAACGTAAATGTATTTTATTGGGATTTTATTTGATAGACCACAATTATGTGCCACTTTTTGTTGAAGTGGAAGGAAGATGATAAATGGTTTTCAAAATTTTTTACAAATAAATATGTGAAAAGCGTGGTGTGCATTTGTATTCAGCCCCCCTGAGTCAATACTTTGTAGAACCACCTTTCGTTGCAATTACAGCTTAAGTCTTTTTGGGGATGTCTCTACCAGCTTTCCTTTCAGAAACCATGAAATCAGACCGAGACAGAAGTAAAATTAAATCACACTTGTTTAATAATAAAAGTAATTAGAACAAACGTAGTCAAAACATAGCCAGAGTTCAGGAACCAGGACGGATAGTCAGACAAGCCAAACGTCAGGGAGCCGGAGATGAGCGTAGTAAAACAGTAATCAGGATCTGGAGCCAGAAGGGATGTCAGCCAAGCAAGTCTTTTAACAGGAATGCAGGACAACATCTCTGTGATGTTGACTAAGGGGAAGGCAGAGCTCCTCTGGACTGGACGGCTTAAGTAGGCAGGACTGACGAGCAGGATATCAGCAACAGCTGAGTAACTGTGGAGAGATAGGAGCTGGCAATTAGCCAACAGCTGAGCAGCCAGCTGAGAGAAGGAAGGGCTGAGCCCAGCCCTGACATTTCCACACCTATAGAGTGATATTTTTGCCCATTCTTCTTTGCAAAATAGCTCAAGCTCTGTCAGATTGGATGGAGAGTGTCTGTGAACAGCAATCTTCAAGTCTTGCCATTTATTCTCAATTGGATTCAGGTCTGGACTTTGACTGGGTCATTCTAACACATGAATATGTTTTAAACTAAACAATTCCATTGTAGCTCTGGCTGTATGTTTAGGGGCGTTGTCCTGCTGGAAGGTGAACCTCCGCCCCAGTGCACAACTAATAGTTGTCCTGTGGACAAATTATCCCACCTGAGCTGTGGATCTCTGCAGCTCCTCCAGAGTTACCATGGGCCTCTTGGCTGCTTCTCTGATGAATGCTCTAATTGCCTGGCCTGTCAGTTTAGGTGGACGGCCATGTCTTGGTAGATTTTCAGTTGTGCCATACTCTTTCCACTTTCGCATAATTCATTGAACAGTGCTCTGTGATATGTTCAAAGCTTGGAATATCTTTGTATAATCTAACCCTGATTTAAATGTCTCTACAACTTTATCCCTGACCTGTCTGGTGTGTTCCTTCGCCTTCATGATGCTCTTTGTTCACTCTGGTTCTCTAACAAAGCTCTGAGGGCTTCACAGAACAGCTGTATTTATACCAAGATTAAATTACACACAGGTGGACTCTATTTACTAATTAGGTGACTTCTGAAGGCAATTGGTTCCACTAGATTTTAATTAGGGGTATCAGAGTAAAGGGGGCTGAATACAAATGCACGCCACACTTTTCATATATTTATTTGTAAAAAAAAAATTAAAATCATTTATCATTTTCTTTCCACTTCACAATTATGTGCCACATTGTGTTTGTACGTTTTTGGTTGTAACATGACAAAATGTGGACAATTTCAAGGGACATGAATCATTTTTCAAGGCACTGTAGATGTTACTACACCTGTATACTCATTTTGGTAATATTGTTTTCTAAAAACTATTTTAAATTCTTCATTATCTAAATACCAAGACATGTAACAAAACCTTAAAAGAAATATGTTCTTTTTTCTAGTTTGACCAAGGTTAGTTTTATATTAACTAGTGTTACTGTAGATAAAAAGTGCTAAATTTTTTTTTTTTCAATTATTATAAAACTAACATTTTTTTTGGTACAAACAATAATGAAATTAAAAAAGAAAGAAAGTTGCAGTTTACACTTTTTTTTTTCTTTAACATGTTTGCTGCTGTTGTTTTTTTTGCACATGTTTAAAAAATAATATTGGGCCTGAAGATTAGTTAAAACCTCGAAACAGTGTATATTTTGCAAAAGAGGACACCCTGGAGAATAAAACAGCTGTAGTTTACATTTTTTTAGGTCACACAATATTTGTGTAATGGTTTAAAGAGAATGTAAACCTCACCTTTTAAACAACCCATTCAGTTTAAAACAGAAATGAAAGGCAAAACATTTGTGTATAGATATTAAAAAATATAAATACCTTTCCTTCCCTTTTTTTATAAGTGATCACATTCCCTCTGTTCTCAGCTGCATATGAGTGGTGGGGAGGAGAAAGAGCAGCACACTAGGCTTCTCAGTAAATGGTTATGCGGGGGGGGGGGGGGGGGGTGTCAAAACAAGTCTGATCATTGGGTGTGCAGGCTTAGTTCCAGCACAGCTAAAGAACTGACCATGCATTTCTAATGCATAGTGTGGCCAGGTTTTCTGGTACAATATTTTTATTGAAAAAATGAGGAGAACACGACAGAATGTGCATGTGAAACAAATAAGTCCCACACAGGGGACAAAAGCAACAAAGTAATAAAGTGAACACAGGATGATTACATAGGGTTTAGAGGTGCACCAAATGGAAATTTTGGTGCCGAAACTGGAAATGCAGGATGCACTTGACCAAAACTGAAAATGACAGTTAAAAATAAATAAATAAATTATATATATATATATATATATATATATATATATATATATATATATATATAAATAATTAGATTATATTATATTCGACTTTTTAATTATCATGAATTTAAATGAATATGAATTTATTGTCGGTACCTTTAGCACAAGAAAAATGCATCCCTTTAAATTCTATGTATGTCTTTATGTCTTCAGACTGGTTCCTTGCGCTTCTGTTGTGGTGTTAAAAATCCAGATTGGTGCATATTTGATCAGATAAAAAAACTACACCAAAAGCACCTCTTTATTGAAATGCATTGAAAACGCAGTAAGAACACATCAATAACACACTCGTGTTATGTTTTTTATGTGGTTTTTGAGTCACATGACCTATGAAAAACACACCATAAGCACAGTAAAATCACGGCACCTTTTTTCTTAATCAGAAAAATGCCAAAAACACAATTTTCTGACAATATGTTTTCGGCCGCCAAAATTTCGGTTATAATAGGCTTTAAATAGGCTTTAAAGTGTACAAGGCTATAAACCAACTACATCTGGCAGACGGTGTCAGAGACAACCATGAAAGTCTGGGCTGGGAGCCCAGGGCTGGGTGGAAGGGAATGGGGGACCCCATCAACTGGAATCCGATTGTGGATGGGGGGAAGGGGGGAGGAAAAAAAGGGGAGGGGGACGTAAGGAAGGAAAGGCTTGAGAAGGAAAGAAGAGAAAAGACGCAAAGAAAGACTAGGAAAAGGAGAGAGGTTCCTGTAGGTTTTGTAATACACTATGATAACCAGGAGTGCCCAGGCTAGTTGGGTGCAGGGTAGGGAGAGCATATGACCACCATGGGGTCCACACTTTGAGGAATTTAGAGTTGGACTCATAAAGGATACTGGTCATCTTCTTATGAATCATTAGAGTAGTCAGGATGCTCTTCACCTCTGTGAACCAGACTGAGGATTTCTTCCAGTCTAATGCCCCGTACACACGATAGGATTTTCCGATGGAAAATGTGTGATAGGACCTTGTTGCATTCCGACCGTGTGTGGGCTCCATCACACATTTTCCATAGGAATTTCTGACACACAAAGTTTGAGAGCTTGCTATAAAATTTTCCGACAACAAAATCCGTTGTCAGAAATTCCGATCATGTGTACACAAATCCGACGCACAAAGTGCCACGCATGCTCAGAATAAATTAAGAGACGAAAGCTATTGGCTACTGACCCGTTTATAGTCCCGTACGTGTTTTACATCACCGCGTTCAGAACGATCAGATTTTCCGACAACTTTGTCCGACCGTGTGTATGCAAGACAAGTTTGAGCCAACATCCGTCGGAAAAAATCCATGGATTTTGTTGTCAGAATGTCCGATCAATGTCCGATCGTGTGTACGGGGCATTAGTCTGACTATAGCACACTGAGCGGCTATAAAAAGGTATGTGGCCAATTTATGCTGATTGGGAAAAGAGGCCCGGGATTGGGCAGTGGAGGAGCATGTATCTAGCATCCTTATGAAAAGTGTGGTCAGTTTTTAATAGGAAAGCAGAGGGCAGGAACACCAGGGATTTCACACTAAGGAAGCAATACAAAGAACAGGATACTTTTACATACAAGTAAATGGTACAACAGGCACATATCAGGAATAAAAAGAGTTGTGATAACCAATTCTTTAACTTTAGGGCACACAAGCCTTAATTTAGAAAATAGAAAATAGAAAAGATGAGGTTGTGCCAAATAAATAGATCCCCAACTTGTGAAGCCTTAAAATTGTGTGCACCCGTGAAATGGCAGCAAACTTTGGTACCCTAACTGTTCCATAGGCAATGTTTTACCACAGGTCATCACCTGTTACTAAAGGTTTTCAAGTCCCTACAGGTCATCACCAGTTTAGAATTAACCAAGAATAATGGTCTTAGAATTATTGCTGTCACTCCAGCATGCAGACCATGGCTGTGGAATCTGCCGTACACTGTCAATCACAAGAGAGGCAGACCTAATAGGGAACTAGTTCCTCATCAGGCTCCACCCACCCAACAGACAGCCTGGCAAGTAAAAAGAAAAAAACTCTTTTTGTTTTCTAAATAAAAATGTGTTCTGATTGCACCGCTTATTACTTTACCCTAATTAACTAATTTTTTCCCTTCTCCCATAGGCAATTATAATTATCTAACCTTTCTTTTTAAGATTTCCTTGTTCCTCATCCCTCCAAGCTCTATCCAAAACAAGAAAATAAAAGGTTTTGGCTGGACATGCACTTCAATATAACTTCACAAGAAACAAATTGCAGGCCCAGGAACCCAAATTGTAATTGTCACAATTACCCCTAACACAGTCGGTCAGACACTATAGCTGGCTACTGTGTTCTTCACTTATAGCAGTCCCCTTTCCCACAAGGCAAGCAGGCTTACCGGTATTCAGTTGCCCCCAAGACACAATGCTACAGTGCCTGGCTACAATGCCAGGGCAGGTGTGAACTGAGCAAAGCAAACAGGTACTTGAGGTTGATAGACAGGCAGAGTGGTTCAATCACGGTCCAAGTAAAAGGCAGGCAGAGCTCAGAAAATATTTGTTATCTGGTCCCAGGTCATACACAGGGAAATCCAATCTAGCAGAAGAAGGCAGACAGACAGGGAGCCTAATCAGATATTACAGTTATCACTCTCCACCACAAGCATGAGACTAGATGTTTGGCTGACTTAAATCAGGTCTGGTCTCCACCCAGAGACTGACCACAATAATCACCTTTCAGGTGGACAGAAAGACGAGGAGAATGCAACAGCCAAAACCAAGATCCTGGAATGAGGAGCAGGAACGCTAGACGCTCCTGACAATAATGCATTTTTGGGAATAGACCAACTAATAATACATTTTCTATGTCCATGTATTTTATCTACAGTAAAACGACTGACAACACACCTGGTGTGAACAAAATTAAAATTCATTATTACTAAAAGATAATAAAAAGGAACTTCATTCACATTAATAAAAATTTTAGCCTTTATTAAAAACTGGGGTAAAGCACATCAGAAAATGTTGTTGGCACTTCTTAAAAAAAAAAATTACCAAAATTTTGGACTGTCTCTTGTTCCCCAATGTGCTACTGCAGGCAACTACGTATTTAGGACTTTTCTAACAAAAGGTTTATGAGGGGTATAAGAAATGTGACAGATGGCAATCTATAATTTCACTCATATGGGGATCAGCGATTCATACCGAACGGTTAACTAAACAATCCAATAGTTAAATTCAATTACCCACCTCTTCAAGTGTGAAAGCTCTGTTGCCTGTCATGCATCTGCTCTATAAATAGGTTTTTACAAGAAGTTCATGTGCGCTCTCAGGATAATTCAATAAGTCAAAACAGATGGTGATTTATATTGATGGGTTCCAGCGCTGCACCCTGAGTGATAGTACATTGTGTAACATTAGCAGTGAACAAGAAAAGGACACCATTCTACTAAGCTATAACAAGGCGCAGAAGGTAAGTTGTTTGATGTGGATATATTAACCCCTTCAGGGCAAAAGTAAAACAAATCTTAGCGGATGAACTCAGGTTTGCAACTTTGCATGTGTCAGTAGAACTGTATGTATCATCGCAACTACTTGGTGTACTACTTAGGTGAATTGTGCCTTGGTTTTATTTTAGAGCAAATTGGGCTTTCATTTGGTGGTACATTATAATAACTATCTCCTTATACAGTATTATATATATATATATATATATATATATATTTTTTTTTTTTATATCAAAGTGTAGTGATCCGATGCCCTCTACTGTCTGAATTTGTAAATGTACATTTATTATATCCCTGGGTTGTTGGCTTTGAAACCCCAAAAGGAGGAAATGCTGTCCATGCTGCTAAACCCCAAGTCAGAAGGGAATATTATTCAAGTATTCCTATAATCTAATAGTGTACCAGCACCTGCTGAGGGTATATTTAAAGTGGTTGTAAAGGTTGAAGGTTTTTTACCTTCATGCATTCTATGAATTCACCGCTCCTAAAGCGCTGCAAAGAAGCTGCTTGCAGGACTTTTTTTGACGTCTTGCCAGTGCAGCGCCCCAGTGTGAAAGCACTCAGGCTTTCACACTGGGATTGCAGATGAGGCTTTTTTCAGGTGCTTTACAGGCGCTTTTTTGTAGCGCTAAAGCATCTGAAAAATGCCTCCAGTGTGAAAGGGGTCTTAACCAGTGATTTATCAAAAAAGAATTCATATATATATATATATATATATATATATATATATATATATATATATATATATATATATATACAGCGGCTTGCGAAAGTATTCGGCCCCCTTGAACTTTTCAACCTTTTGCCACATTTCAGGCTTCAAACATAAAGATATAAAATTTTAATTTATTGTGAAGAATCACCAACAAGTGGGACACAATTGTGAAGTGGAACGAAATCTATTGGATATTTTAAACTTTTTTAGCAATTAAAAAACTGAAAAGTGGTGCGTG